>NC_033631.1:3116082-3210257 GCF_001540865.1 Ananas comosus | reverse complement strand
ATATATATATATATAGAATTATGCTACTATACTATCAATAGTACCAAGCCTTTGGTACTATTGAGTTTTCGGCCGTTGGATGAAAGGATGTGCGGTTAGGATGATAGTGGTTCCGGTTAAATTGATAGTGGTCCCCTAGAGTTGAGTGGGTGGTTGGTTTAATAGTATAATCTAACGGATGAAAATGATCAAAGGGTAAATCTAATGGTAGAAAACTCAATAGTACCAAAGGCTTGGTACTATCGATAGTATAGTAGCCTTCCGTGCACGGAGCCTTCCGTGCTTCTAACTCATTTTTGATATTGCGACTTTCGAATCGTCAATCGGCTCCGTTAAACTTGATCTAGAGTATTTGAAATAGCGGATTCATATGTCACCTAAGGAACTTTGTCTTATTTTGGCCACGACTTTGGTGCACTAAGTTACTATTTTTAGCCCGGATCTAGTCCCAATGCAAGTTTTGGGCTATATATATATATATATATAGAGTGAGGCTACTATGCTATCGGAAGCACGGAGCCTTCCGTGCTTCCAGCTCATTTTCGATGTTGCGACTTTCGAATCGTCGATCGGCTTCGTTAAACTTGATCTAGCGTATTTGAAGTATCTAGAAAATAAATTTTATATATGAGTTGAGCTAGAATACTTCTAAAAGTATCAAGAGAATGGTGCTTGTGAGTTTTTAGCCCTTAGATGGAGAAATGTATGGTTGGGATGATGGTGGTAGGTGGTGATAGGTGGAATAGTGTTTGATCCAAGGGTTATTAGTAATCAAGGAGTAGATCCAAGGGCTAAAAATCTAATAGCACCAAAAGGATGATACTTATAAAAGTATTCTAGCTCAATTCATATATATATATATATATATATATTTGGAATGCGTGGTTTTGAGAAAACCCAAATTTCACGTGTGGGCGGGTGGCTGGCAGCGACAAGAGTGGGTTTGTGAAGCACGAAAGAGGAGGGCGAAAGATACTTCGAAGGCGACGGATTCCAGAAATTTCCACGAGCTGCTACTTTTTTTTATTAATAAAAAAAAATAGCTTGCTTGTGAAGGACTGAATCTCATGGTTCACCGTCAGAAAATTTTTTTTAAAAAAAGTAAGAAAAAAAAATCATAAAGGCCTTTTAAATTTTAGCATTTTTATAAAATAAATATTTAAATTTTTAGCTTTGATAAGTAGACTGACTGGACCATATCAAATAGCATAACAGACTTACGTCATCATTCAAAATTATTAATTATCTGGCCGTTTTTGAATGCTCTGCACAATCAATCTTATAAAACTTTAGAATGCAAAAAAAAAATTTCCATTTTTTCTATTCTAAAGTATTAAGAAAAACGTTCGGTATAAATTCACTCCATTTTCTTAATCTTGATGCTTAATTATCATAACTAGAAAAAAAAAGATAAGTTTTTTTTTCGTATTTTGATTTAAAATACTAGATGCAATATAGGCGATCAACATGACTATTTAATTTGTAATTTTGCTTCAGGGCAAGGCTTTAACTGAACTATTTGATAAAATTTAGAAGGTCTAGTTAAAATTTGCAAGAGTTATAAAATTTTGAAGGTTTTGTGCATTATTTCACAAATAATAGAAAGAAAAAAAAAAGTAAAAAAATTGTACAAAGACCTACAAATCCTTATAGCTTTTGCAAACAAGCATCCCAACTCTTAATTGTCTCAATTAGGTTCGTCAAATTTTATCAAATAGCTCAATAGGTCTTTCTTATCAATTAAATATACGAATTAAACACTAGTTTTGATTGCATGCCCCTCATTAGATTTTTTAGAATTTTAATACAAAAAACTTAAACCCCGCTTAGTATTGTGTTTGTTTTTTATTTTTTTGAATAAATTTTTTATATAAAAAGTATAAAGGTGGATGGTAAATTGTTTATTTATAATTTTTTCGTCCAGAATATTTATGTGGCAACAAAAAGAAAAAAAACTTGAAAGTAACTTATCTTCCAAAATTTTTAAAGCAAATTGTCACCTATTACTTAATCGAATGTATGTAAGTTATGACACTCAAATAGCCTTATATCGGATAATATGGGACAATGTAAGAGTGTAAACCATTTAAGTATTCTGAGCTGACAATTTGGACCCAACGAGTTATTAATGCTAGTGAGTTGAGTCGTTATGGTTGGTATCAGAACCGATTCACTAATCGGAAGTGTGAGGTGAATACCATATCGCCTAGTTATCTTGCGTTGAGGAGAACATCAAGATCTAATGGAGACTAAAACTAATAACTAGACTAAAGAATTTTAGATTAGTGATTTACACTTAACGAGTTATCAGTACTAGTAAAAACTCAAATAAAAGAATTAGAAGTTCAAGGCGTGGGAGTAAAAATATATATATCTATAGATATATTGAAGTGTGAGTTTTACTGTGGCCGACGTGTCGTCCGCCCCGTCTTTTCCGTTCCCTCTCGCGCACTTTCGATTCCCTCTCTCTCTCACCCTCGATTCCTGCCCCCTCTGGACCCGCAAAGCTGGCAAGTTGCGGACAGTTGTCGCACTATGCCTCCCGCGCCCCTCTCCCCGCCTCCTTTCTGTGTCGCCCCGCAGGGCGCGTAGGTCCTGCAGATCCGTGGCGCGGGCGGGCCCGCCCACGCTGCCATGTGCGCGCGACCCGCGCTCGGCGCCCACTCGCGCCCCTCGCGCGCTGCCCCCTTCTAGATCTGCACATCCTGCAGATCTCTCTCTCCCCGATCCTGCCTCTTATCTCTCTCCGATCTCTTTCCGATCTGCGAGGATCTTCTTCTCCTCCTCCCCCTTGCCATCACGCGATCGATCAGAGGAGCTTGCAGGCCCTCGCGTCCTCTCCCTAGCGCTCGCGTCCTGTTCGACGAAATGCCGATGCGATTGCAGGGCACTTCGCGAGCATCGGAGAGGTGGGGCACGACACCGAGGTGGTGGTAAATGTTATTCCTTTACATATATATGTTTGATCATGTAAATAGAGGCATAAAGTGTAGTGTTCTGAAGGTTTGGATAGGATTGGTTACAGAGAGTGTCGGACTGAGTTGGAGTTGTTTCTGCACGAAATGGATGCAGAAATGGACTTGCCACACTCAAAGGAGCAAAACTGGAGT
Organism: Ananas comosus; assembly: GCF_001540865.1. Taxonomy (NCBI): domain Eukaryota; kingdom Viridiplantae; phylum Streptophyta; class Magnoliopsida; order Poales; family Bromeliaceae; genus Ananas; species Ananas comosus. Next base: position 3,207,147 of record NC_033631.1, on the reverse strand, counting down.
TTTACCAGTTTTGGGCGCCCAGAACAGGGTTTGGGTCCCCCAGAACTCGAGTGCTGAATTGAGCAGAACTGGAAGCCAATTCGGATCCTGGTTTCGGGCGCCCAGAAGTGGGTTCGAAAGTTCACTTTGTGAATATCGCCTGTGCTGACACGTGTATGTGGTAGGTGAGTTCGGTCGGACAAGGATAAGTGTACAGCACACCGCGGGCGGAGGAACCGAAGAGGAGTATTTATGTAGCCTGGAGGTTTCGGATGCCCAGAACATGGTTCCGGGCGCCCGAAAATGTCCGTTTCTGCAGGGGCAGCAGGTTTGTGTTCTTTGTCCCTGGGGCTTATCTGACCGTTTCACCTCACTATAAATAGGTGGGGTATGAACCCTGTGAACCTTTTTCATCACTTCTTCACAGTGAAGGCCTATTTTGCATTTCAACCCCTCCAATTTCTCAATTTGCACACTTTCCACCTTGAAGACTGCAGTTTCAGTAGAATTCCAGCAGCGACCTTTGGCGTTTTGGCTCGTGTGCGATGTAGGAAGCTCCGTTTGTCACAAAATTTGGTTTGTTGGTTAGAAGCTTCCTGAAGATTTTGGTGGATCCATTTTGACAGTATTTGATTGAGGTTAGCTTGGTCAATTTGGTATTTTTTTGTGCTGTTGGTGTTTTTGGACTTAAATAGTGAGTTTATGGGTTTCTTGATGCAATCTTTGGAGGAAGCTGGGTTTTTGGACCAGAGGGTGATACTCCATCTTAGTTCACTGGATTTGAGACTTTTCGTCACCTGATTTGGAGTTTGGAAGGTAAAGTTGTCATTGGACTTGGATGAAATTAGCTTAAGTACTGAATTTTTGGAGTATTGATGGATTTTTGTGATTTTTGTGTGTAGATCCTTAGAGTAGTTTGGTTGCTGGTTCTTGGTGATTTTGGCTGGTCTCAGTAGGGTTCCAGCAACTTCGCGACCTCGTGCTGCCGTGGATTAGCTCTATAGGTGGGTTAATAATGCTTACTGGATTCTACGAGTTTCCTCCTAAGCCTAGTCATTGTCGACATGTACTTTGGTTTTGTTTATCCTGTTATTTAGCTCAAATTTATGATTTGCATGCTTATTGAAATCTGAATTAGGAGCTTAATATGTTAGTTAAACATACATGTTGGACTTGGATTTGATATAGGAGAAAACTAGCGATTCTACACCGTCATATGTTAAAACTACCAGATTTAGCTCTAGAAGCCGTAGTTTGTTTGTATCACCACAGTTTGTGGGCGGTGGATACCCTGATTAGTGTAGAATGTATTTACACTCGTGCTGAGATGCCGAGCTTATTTTTATAGCAGTGTTAGGCTGTTCCGGATTGTTGGGTGCCGTTGAGGTTGACGGTGGACCCGGAATGCTGTTTTTGCATCAGATTGTGCCGAGGGCACGTGAGTTTGGTTGTTAGACCTTGTTTACTTGACTATAGCTTGTGAGAGCTTGATTTAGCTCGACAGAGACACGCTTGCATACTCGGTTGGGTAGCGCCCATGAGTGCCACTCCGGAGTAGGGCTTAGTGCTTTTGCGTTGATGTCGGTTTGCCCTGTTTGGACTTGCTCTCCACTGACGACCTAGCGTGGTGGCAGTTAGTGTAGCTTCGACAGGCGGGACGGGTGTATTCACAGTCCCTAGTGAGATTGGGTCAGAGATTGCATTGTTCTACAGATAGTTAGTGTTGGATCATGATAGTAGAGTGGCATATAGTTTTAGATTGTTTTCAGTTCCTTTACTATCATTGAGCATACCTTCTGTAGACTTAGTGGGTGAGCCGTTGAGGTCAGTAACGGTACCTACTGAGGACTACTTCTTTTTGCAGTAGTTCTCATGTCCGGTTGTGGATCTTTTGTAGAGCCTTCGGTTGCGGCTACTGCTACTGCTGATACCGATCGTGGAAAGGGTGTTGCGAGTTAGAGCCCTTCCCGACGAGTCTCAGAGCTAGAGGAGTACCAGCTACAGGTAATTGTAGTTTTTGAGTTCTTATACATATTGATGTTTGTATCTCGCTGGAACGAGTGATTTTTTTTTTTGTATACCCGGATGCTATGTATGTATAGTGAACCTCTGTTATTATATATGTTTTATTTTTGCAGCTCTATACTACTGGTTATAGTGTTGTATGATTACAGGTACAGGTACAGCTTTCGCTTCGTATACCGAAAAAATTTCTATGTATACGGTGGGTCTGTTAGCGTGCCCGGAGAAACGAGTACTCCGGGGCGTGGCATAAAGTAGCAACTCAATGTTTAAAATAGCTAAATGATTTTTGTTTTGTCTTAAAATTTTCATTATGACGTCATGAATTTGGCCTACATAGTGAAAGTCAGTATAAGCTAAACTTCTTGAAGCTTCATGATCAGAGATTTTTAGAAGTCATTAATGTTTAGCTGACAAATATAATTTTGCTATTTAGATGGATTATTATGCTCATTTGATTATCTAACTGTAATGTGTTATAACAGTTCCGTAGTTTCTAAAATTTTAGCCCAAAAAACCAGTAGAACTATAATTTCCAAATTTAGATTTAAGGTCATTTCTTCAAATTGCTCTCTACTTCTAAGTTCATAGCTTTCGCAGTAAGAAAAAACTGTTATCTCCAAATATGCTGAAGTTTGATCCCTATATTTGCATATTTTTTATATTTGCAAAATTACTTTAGATGAAATGACTGAAATGAATTTGAAACTGCCAAAAGAATAAAAATTCGAACTTCACTTAAATCAACTTTTATTTGTGAAATTGGAATTGCAACCTCGGATACCATTTTAATATGCAAGAGTTGAATAGCTGCCTCGAAAATATTGAATTTTTAACGATGGGCTCATCGCTGTTTGATATTGTTTGGATGATTGGTTATCGTGTGACACTGTGGTGCATGTAATGTGTATAAACTTTGTACATGCACCAAAAGGAAAAAGGTGTTGCCGGTAATAATAAGCAGGCAATCTTCATCATGAGGAGCGGTATAAGCTTTGCACATGCACCAAAAAGAGGTAATAATAAGCAGGCAATCTTCATCGTGAGGAGCGGTACAGTAAGCTTCCTTTCTTTACTTTTCAGGCAACCATGATATTGAAAATATATGCCTACAATGTTCAATTCTTTGGCTTTATTTCGGAAAAAAAAGAAAGAAAAAGATAACAACTTGTTTGGACCATGTGCTCCCAAAGCTGTATTAATTATTTCCCTCTTCGTTTGCACAGTTCTCTGTCTTATTTATGCTTCTATTCTTATAAGTATTCCTATTTGCTTTCTTCCATTTTGAGGCCATGACGAAACTGAAAAAAAAACTGAAAGCTATATTATTTCATCTCCCGACCATTCTTCTATAAGCTGCACTACTAATGGAATTTGAAGAATGGAGGTTTGGCCGGCCTACTCCCAAGGCAAGCACCTTCTGATGTTCACTTTGGTTCCCCAACGGCCTGCAATTCTTGCTAGAATTGCCGTAGCATCTAAACTCTAAAGCTTTACTATCTGTTTGTAACTGGGCCTTATTTTTTGCCTTCTATAATCTTTCGTTCTTCGTTTTTCTCTCTGTTGTAGTTTACACTTACACTCTCTACTACACTTTTTGCTATTATGATGATTGATAGGTAGTTTTATACAGTTTTTATTGCTTTTTGCTTTCTCAGATGTAAGGTTTTCATATTACAAAGAACCCTCTCATTAGTCTCTCTTTTAATATTCTATGTATATTTTTTAGCTTCTTTTTTATTCTTTCGTTCTTCGTTCCCCTCCTGCCTTTTCCTATGTTAGTTTAAAGGTTAATAATTATTTACAATGGAGTATATTTGGTTCTGAAGAAGAAAGGTATATTAGGCCATACCTTTGTATAAGTCTTCAAACTTTCTACTTACTTAACTATTGTAGGAGCAAATAACTATATTGCCTCCATTTTTTATGTTGATTTCTTCGTTACATTTAGAGGCTGCTTGCATTTAATCAAAACTTGATGGTATTTAGAGCTAAGTTTTCATCCTTACATGTGTAACAATCTCTCGGACACTTTCTTCTTTTATGTGAAGAACCTGTTGCAATCATCTCATATTTGAATAGAAGTCTCTATCACTTCAGTTTGAAGAACTTGTTGCAATCATCTCATATTTGAATAGAAGTATCTATCTCTTCAATTTGGTGACTTTGTAATTTCCTGAAATTATAGATTGCATTCATATGACCTATATGGCTAAAACTATTTGTTATAAGGAATTTTACTTTACCGATACAAATACTGTTAACTCTGGATTTTGTTTTAGCCTGTTATAGAGTGTCTTTTATTAGATTCACATAGTTAAGTACTTCATGATGTTTTCCTTAAAGTTGAATATTGGTTTTTTGTGTTGTGGTTCCTGCTTTCTATTTATATAGTTCAGTACTTCTTGATTGTTCTACCTTTATATTTTCTAGATTTCTCTATGCATATTTTATCCTATACAGTGAAGGTTCATCTTTCTGCTATTTACATGGAGCTCAATTTATTGGNTTTTTTGTGTTGTGGTTCCTGCTTTCTATTTATATAGTTCAGTACTTCTTGATTGTTCTACCTTTATATTTTCTAGATTTCTCTATGCATATTTTATCCTATACAGTGAAGGTTCATCTTTCTGCTATTTACATGGAGCTCAATTTATTGGTTTTGATTTCTTGCTTTCTTGATAGACTTTTAGCTACTTATGGTCCAAATTTATAGGTTTTGTCAAGGTAAAACTCTTTCCTTTTGGCTTTCCTTTAGCATGGTCTTCAAGAGAAAAAAAACTGTAGGTTCTTTGTTGTTCTTCATCGTTGTACCCTGTATCTACTTGCCCTCTTATTTTGCGGGTCTTTGCCTTCCCCTCTTTTGTCCTTTTGCTATGATGACCTTCCCCTTGAATGTCAGATGGTTGCGATAATTGAAAGGGCCTCGGGCCTTCTTGACTGGTGGTGACGGCACTTTGGATGGCCTACTTTGTAGGCAACCAGTTGCTCTAAATTGTTCTAAAAATAGTTTCAACGTGCATACAGATTATAACTGTAATATACCGGATTTTGATATAAAAGTAAAAATAAATAAAAATAGTGTGAGATACTATTTTTATTGGATTTAGAGAAGTAAAATATAAGTCGGAAATGACTTGTGCTGAAATCGGAATGAAAATAGAAGATTAGAATTTTCTGTGAGAAACAGAGCTGATATTTTAGCAGAAAATGTACAGTGTCCGAAAATTATGAAAATTGAAGAATATGTCAGAATTATTTTTATGATACTAGATTTAAAGTTTCATGTCATTTTGACACCCGGAACGTGGAAAATAAAATCCGACTGCTATCTGCTAGAGATTACAGTTCGGTAGAGCTTTCGGTGACCAAACGTGGTCGAAACTGAAAGATTCAAATTTCTTTCGTTAAGTTAAATAAAACCGAGCCTGACTGTCAAATTTGAGCTCAAACTGACATTCAGAAAGGCTGGCGAAAAATATCTGTACCTGAGCTGCTAAACTGAATGTAATTGTATTAATGTTGAGGAGCTAGTTTGTAAAAAGGGATTAATCCCTTTTTTCTTCTTCTTCCTCAGCCGCAGCAGCCACAACACACGCACACGTATGGAGGGGGAGAGAGAAACCCTCCCTTTCTCTCTCTAAATAAGTCCCTACTCTCTTGTTCGTTTTCTCCCGAATTCGCGGTGTTGGCGGAGAGCGAGCTTGCGAACGCGTTGGGATCGTCGGATCGGGCCTTTGTGCGCTCGGTTGAGCAGCGTGCTTTCGTCTCGACATTCAAATTTTGGTAAGTGTTTAGGATTTGGTTAAATTCTTTATGCTTAGTATTCTAATGATCCATAGACTACTAAATGTATGTTTCCCTATGAGATTGTGAGACATTTGGAGTATATGTACATGCTAGGGCTTAGAAATGGGGGGTTTTGACATAGATGGGGTTTGATCTAAATTGAATCCATGTAAACCTAATTGCTAGGTATACGAACGCGTTGGCGAAGTCGGTTCGGCGATTCGTCGAGCTAGTGCGAAGATATTGAAGAAACGAACGTTTCGGCTTTGTTTCCGCCTGGAGGGCCGAAGCGACGTCCAAAAATCACAAGAACGGATCCGAAGCATCGTGGCATCAAGTTACAGACCTTTAATTTTCGGATTGTGAATTGGTGGTCATTCGGTGGTCGAGCGTGAGATCGAGCTGAACCGGACGGCGTGTGCCGCGGGAGGCCGATTGCAAGTGTCGACAAGCAATCGGAACGCGATAACAGGTAGGTTGTGCTTACCGAAGTGACTAGGTCGCCTCCATACCAAAGTGGAGTATGAGTTCTTGTTGATGCATATGTATGGGCACGACGGCATTGTAATTATGCTAGATAGAAATGTAGGCATGCGAATTTAAATGCCAGTTGGAGAATATATATGCATGATAGCATCATGTGAATCATACTAGATGATAGTCGATAATGGCCTATTGATGCATTGAAAATATATACTAGTGATAGTTTCACATTGAGATGTAATAGAACATGCTAGAGCATATAAGTGAATGGTAACATGTTGTAGATCATGTTAGAAAGAACATATATGTCGGCATTGTAAGTGTGCTAGATGGAAAGTGTGTGCATGTATCCTTATGAGAGTTATGCTAAGTTGATAGTTGCATACTGTTGCATGGAAACTATATGCTAGTGGATAGATGCATGTTAATATTTATATGTATTGTAGAATACATGTTAGGTACATATTAGCATTGTGAGATCATATTAGAGAGCATGCATATTAACATATTGTTAATTATGTTAGATAAGATGCATGATAGTACTCGATGGGGACAATTAGAATGCCAAGTAGATCGAGTGGCACTTAACCTAGTGTATGAAATATAAGTTGGACATGAATGGCAACGAACCTAGTGTTACTAAACATAGGTCGGATATGAACCTAGTATTATTGAACCTAGGGTGAATCAAGAGTGGCAATAAAACCTAGTGTCATTGAACATAAGTGATTCATGAGTGGCATGTCAAGTGTAATTCCTAGGTGTGGACAACTAGGAAAACAAGAACATGAGTGGCATTAAATCTAGAGTCAAGTAAACCTAAGTTATGAATATAGTGACAGTAAACCTAGAGTTGAAGGAACCTAGGTAGTAGAGAACTTGGAACCTAGTGTTAATGAACCTAGGCTGTGTGCTTAGTGGCAACAAACCTAATGTGTATTAAACTTAGGTTGAGTAAAAGTTTGGACCGAGATAGGTCGGTACTATAGGGTAAGACCAACTCTAGAGTTGTGAAAGCGGATTTCGGAATCCCTAGGAATGAGTGCTGCTAGTGCAGCGGCTGTTAATGCAGCGAATGAGCCTTACGACCGAGCGCAAGTGAATGGTAACTGCGGGTACGTGTGGTTCTCCTCGCCTCGCAGTGACTCATCGGGTACGTGTGGTTCTCCTCGCCCGGTATGAGTATGAGACTGGGGACGCGGGTATGTGTGGTTCTCCTCGGCCGTAGGTCCATTGAGCGACTAGTGGTCCGGGGTTCGATGGATATCCTCACCCTGTGAGTAGACCTATAGTCGAGAGGATTTAAGACTGAGGTGCATGTGAGACGTCCTTCACCTCGAGCCAGACAGAGCGCGGATTATCCGCAGATGATTGACTCAAGACCGAGTCGAGTGGCATAGTTGGCTAAGGTAAAGTAACCTTAGGAAAGAATGATAGAGCATAAAGAGTGGCTAATAATAATAAAGAATGTCAAAGAATAAAGAATGACGAGTAGTAAAGAACGGCTAGTGTTAAAGAATAGCTAATAAAGTAAAGAATGATTAGCGATAATGAGTGGCTAAGAGTAAAGAATGATTAAGAATAAAGAGTAGGATCATTTAATCTACTTGCATTGTTGCATAAATTGCATATAGAATGGCATTATCGTATTTGTGAAGCAAAGCATGATATTTGTTAGTTGCATAAACTATGATTTCATATCTATCTATTGAACTAACATTTTATTTGCCTCCTTTGGACCTGCTAGTCGAGCTTTTCCCTTGGGTGGCCGTACCCACTGGGAACTATGGAGTTAGTTCTCACCCACGTTGTTTTGGGGTGTTACAGATTCGCACGTGAGCAGCGCGGCGGTGCGAGGCAAGGGCGTAACTCCGTAGATAGTGCCCTACCCTGAGCGGTGGCGGCGCGGGGGTCGGAGACGCGGCTTGCCTAGGCCTGGACAGGTCTGGGGCGGCTGCAGCTGGTCGAGGCGGCAGCGGCGGCCCGCAGGGGCGGCGGCGGTCGGCGGGAAGGCTGCTGGAGCTCCGGGGAGGACGGCCGGGGTGGTCTCAGGCGGCTACTGCGTGAGGATGAGGCCGCACAATCTGCTCGGCCTGAGCTTGGGCTAGGTGGCTACAGGCGGCTGGAGCGGCAGCGGCAGCGCTCTGGGCGGCGGCGGCCGGCGGGAGGGATCGCCGGGGTTCAGGAGTGACGACAGAAGAGGGGACCAAGGGAGGGGGTGCGCAGTACAACCCTCGGCCAAGAAACAAAGAGGAAAGGGTGGTGGAGGAGATGAAAAAGACAAAGAGGGAGGAGAAGTAGCTAACTCCGGCGGCCGGAGACGCGCGCCGGCGGCCGGAGACGCGCCGGCGGCCGGGGTACGTGCAGTTAGGGCATGGGAGGTAGATGGAGTGGCTGGGGGTGCGGCTATAGTCTAGGGTTAGGGTTTCCAGTGCAAAACCCTAGAATACCTTATATATATACTTAGCTCCAAATTGCGAAAAAGCCTATCTAGACTCGATAATTCTATCCGAGTCCCTCACAGCGCGAGTAAATCGTGCGGATACCCCTCCACGTCCGGTTTCACGCAAAACGGTACATAAAATGTCGTGACTTTTGCGAAAATACCGTTTTGCCATCACCGACCTCTCCTCGATCAACGGGCAATCTCCGCAGATCCGTCCGTTAGATTTGCGAACGGATCGCACCAGTGCGATCAGCTCAACAAAGACAACAAAGCTACGATTTCGTTTCGCCTCAATCAGTCGCGGATTCGCGACGAAATCCGATCCATCTCTCCAACAGAAGAACTATGCACAAATACATATAAAACACGTATTTTTGGATTTTCTCGAAATCCGTGCATCAAACTCAAAATCCGTCAGCACCATAAGTTCCAGAACAGCTGAACCGGTTGAAACAAGCTATTGGACTGCTATGAACGGAGTCTGATACGCGCCAGAAGCCAACTTCGCACCATGGCTTCTCCGAAAAATCGAGTTACTATTCACTTTAAGTGAAACTTGGAGGTCGCGTAAAATCTTCGTTCTAGCTCGATTTCTCCCGAAACTTGACGAGTGCTTTTGTAATTAAATTACACACAAAAATATAATCAACTGAGAGTTTAGCTACACTGTCAAAATCTCGGTCCTTACAGCCCGATTCCGGCCAAAGAGGCGGGCTCGGGGCGTGACAATAACTCAGTCGGCACTATTAATCAGGAAGGCTTCCGTGCCAATCTAATAATGTTCGAAGGTCGGGGGGAGTCTGAGCACAAGCTGATTTAATATAGAGCCTTACATCTTTCTTGCAAGCATTCATTTTATACTCCGGTTGGATGTTTGGATGGTCCACTCATTATATTTAGGTTCGACAAGTAATGGTTCAGATAGCTGCTTAATGTTTTACTTGCTTTAGTTCAGCATGCGATGATTTGAATAGTTAGTTGATGTTTGAACAGTTCTAACCTGCAGAGGTTAAAAAAAATATCTGTTTTCAGCTGAATTGATCCTATTTTTTGTACCCAAATCTTCCGAACATGTATATTAAAACCTCCGTTTTACAAATTTATTTTTTTCCTTTCTTTTACGCAGATTTTTTCAGTGTAAGTGCCTCAAAAAGGTGCAGGTTTATATACACTTTTGTGCAATTTTTGTTTTCGAGTTTCCGGCTTTCGTTATTTTGTTATGTCTCTATGAGATGAACTAAAACCCATTTTGAAATCCAACTTTCTTCCTAATCTTACATCTTACATGCTGTTCTAGGGTTGGTAATGTATTAGAGAAAGAACTTGAATTTATTTTCGGTTTCGGTTAAGTTTGATCTTGTTAGGATTCGTCCACATTGGGACTTATCTAAAATATTTCTAATCCATATAGGATAAGAAATATATATTTGCAATTATCTGTTATATTCCTAATCCACATGGGATAAGGAATAAATCTAACAGATAAAATTTAAATCTCTATCTATGTGAGATTTAGTTAGAATATGATTAGGATTAATGTCTCCCATATGACCTATAAATACATGAGGTTTTGACCATATACGACATACGAAAAGAAAACGAAAAAATTAGAATTATCTCTCCACAAAAAATTCTCTCTCTTGGGTTCACTCTAGGGCACCATCAAAAACCTTAGGGATTTGGGCGGTGTGCGGCGATCGACTTTAGTAGCCGGATTGCAACGAGTAAGAACAACGCGCAACAAACTGAGACAGACCGTTGGTAGATTAACGAGTTCGTAAAACAAGACGAGATTCGATTATGGTAATCGTAATACGTTCCGCAGCAAAAGAGGTATGTGAAAATCTATATGATTTTTGCGATTTATTTTTGGGTATTTAAATTTTTTTTTCAACAGATCTTATTTCCTGCACCAATTTCATTTTTCGGGTATCAGATCGAGTTTTATATGTGTTTTATATGAATTCTTCTAAAGTGCATGTCTGTCATTTATTTAATGTTTTTCTTCTTCTCTTTTCCTTCACTAAAACTCAAATTCGCTCTCTAAAGTAAATGCTATATGCAATTATTCATGCAACAACTTGATTTGTAGAAACTGTGTTGTTTGACTTACTTTTACATACATTTATTTTTTGGGGGGGAGTTTCAGTGTCCTTTGAATGCTTGATTATTTTACATCATAACTGCCCTATGTGGCATGCATGTACATCGAAACCTCAAATCTTATAGAAAATGCTCAATGGAGTAGTTTGAGTATGAATGAATGCAAAAACAAGCATGCATATCTAAACTTTACAAGTTTGCAGTTAAATTTTTTAAACTGAATATCGTTTGACAAGGCGGTGGGAACAAAACTTCAATGTTATTTTTCAAAGAAAAATGAAACAATAGATGCTGTATCTTTCATATTGAGCCCATGACAATTAAATATTAGACAAACTTGCATACATTGGAGAACACCAGAATTTCTCTATATTACAGGTAGCATACTTAGGTAATGTTGATAAACAAAAAATTGTTGCTATGTAGAAATCACTATGATTATCTATTCATCACTAACATAGTTCCGCTTCTGTTACTATAACACTTTAGCCTCTTTCAGTTGCGTATTAATCATCCATCTTTTAGGATTACTCTTCATTGGATTTAGTAGGGAATTCTTTTTCTCTGCAAACCTCTGTTCTGCTTTTTCCTATTTTTTCGCAGATTTTAATTAAATAAATTAAATTTTTAAATTTTGCGGAGGCGATGATGTTGGGCTTCTCTATAGTGAAGGCATGGATTTCAAGTAAGGCGTGGCGGGTTTGACCATTTTTATGACGATCCTTGCAGCCTGGTTTTACTTAAATCAAAATTTTTATTTTTGGGGAGGCTATGTGTCACGCGCCACGCCCCGCAACCGCCAATTTGGTTGGTTCGGGCTCGTGGGTGGACCGCTGAACGGACAAGGTTTTCCCTATCCGCCCAAGGCTTAGCAACATCATGTACATCTAGTTTGCCCAGGTAAAACATAATCAACATACATGATTTGCGCGAGAGAAAACACAAGAGCAAAAGAGAAATTTAACTAAACTATTACATTCATTCACTTGTTTAACCATTCTTTTACAATTCACCAAAATATAAATCTTTAGTTTATACATCATGTCCTCACTATATAGTCTCTCCAAAATATAACATAACTCTCACATGGTATATACAAGGTATACTAATGCAAAGGAAGTCCGCTACGTTGGGCACTATGCCCTTACCGTGATCCTCGACCGCGCCGCTCGTGCTGGGCCCTGCAACAAAGTGGGATGAGAACTAACAAAAGTTTTCAGTGGGTTCGACCGCCGATCCTGCCGATTTTCTCACTAGGTCTAAGCAGGCATAAGTAGATATATATATATATATATATATGAATAAGAAATACCGATATACTACTATGCCTCAACAACATGATATGGATAGAGTAACCATTATGCTCATGATGCATGCCATTCATATGCTTATAACCCAATCATATTGGCTAACCCGGAGGTTAAGCCCAACTCACAACCAAATCCCACAGGTCAGGAGACTCCGCGCTACGCTCACCCAGGACCGTCTGCTTGGTAGATACGTTAACCCAATCTGTGACGACTTCGGAGCTCACTGCTTGGGTGGAGCGACCACCACCAAGTTAAAATAGACTAAGTGAGTATGATCCAATTCTCTAAGCTTGAGGATACCCTACCAACTAAGGATAACAACACACTCGGGGATCTACCAATCCCAATATCCATGTCATAAGTGTCATCTATACACTAGTCCCAAATGCCCTTTTTATGTCACTACATTGTTCAAGTTCACAATCGTTCTCGGCACTATAGGATTCCATGTCAAGACCTAATCATCATGCGTCTACTAATCATATGTCCAACTCATGTTTTCTATCTCTACCATGGAAGCATGCAAGAAATTGAAATGCATTTAACCACATATCCTATAATGCATGATATCAACATATATACATGTATGATCAATAGTAGCAACATAGACATAAAAGGAAATCCGATTGTTTCGGATAGCACCCCCCATCTCTTTATGATGTCAAGGTGCGAGATACCAAGCCTCGCGATTTATGAATGTCGTTTTGGCTCGGCCCAACACTAACAAACCAAAAAGGTACTTTTCCTTAACGGCTCGCCGTACACCCGTAGGAACTCCGATTTGAGTTGCCTACCACGTCGATTTAACTTCAATTAAATATACAAAGGGTCAACTTAACCATAAACCTTCATTCTACAAAAACTCTAATTCTAACCCTAGCGTTCCATACAATGAACACCATGTGTTCATCATGAGATTCCTGGGTTTATCTAGATTCCCATTCTTGCAAGAAGCTCAAAAACAAGTGTTCTAGGGTATAAAACCAAACCTTAATAAGGATCTTGCAAGAAACCTTATCTTAGCCAACAAGCACTCCAAGCCCCACCTTTTTAGGAGAGCTTCTCCCACTCCAAAAGCCCTAAATCACCTTCAAATCTCCTCCAAAAGCCTAGATCTCTAGAGAGAGAAGGAGAGAAATGGAGAAATGAGGGTGAGGGAATGTGTTTTTTGCATGTATACAGAGATGGAGGAGGTTGGGGTTATTTATAGGCTGCCACAATTACTTTTAGACCCTCCAACAATCTAAAATGGTAACAATGCCCATTCTGCACATTTTAACATTGGGTACCAGTACTCAGGCTTGAGTACCGGTACCCCCGGGTGGACATCGAAGTTGGAGAGCAGCCATTCTGCGCAGGCCACCGGGTATCGGTACACGGGCCTGAGTACCGGTACGCAAGTGCCCTAGTACCGGTACGTATACTCTAGTATTGGTACCCTGCTTCGTAGCAGCCAAACTCGAGAGCAACCCCTTCTCGGATTATTTATCAGGTACCGATACTCGACCATCAGTACCAGTACACCGCCCAGCTCTCGCAAACCCGAGAGCAGACTTTCTCTGCATCATTGCCAGGTACCGGTACCAAGTCCCAGTACCAGTACGCAGTGCCCAGACTGCAGTTTTAGCAGTGTTTAAGCCTAATTTCGCACCAAACAATGCTAAAACCCGCTAAACACTTTCGGAACTCAACTTTAACCTTTCCGACATTATCGGAACAACAAGTGGACTATATCCAATCATCCCTCTCGCCACGCTTTGGTCATTTTGACCAAAAGTGGCACGAAGTGCCGGGGAGCCAAATCCTCACACTCCCCACCTCTTAAAAAATGTTTCGTCCCCGAAACTCACTTACTTTAACCTAAATTTAACTTATACCTCAACTTTAATCTTCAAAGAGATGAGGATGATATTCCCGCATCACGTCCTCAAGTTCTCAAGTGGCTTCACACTCCGCGTGATTGCTCTACTGAACCTTCACATACGGTATAGTACGGTTCGTCAATTCCCTTACCTCTCGAGCGAGAATAGATATCGGGAATTCCTCGTACGTCATATCGTCTTGTAGTTCCGGTGGTTCGAACAGGAGGATATGGTCTGGGTGATGAACATACTTGCGGAGGTTGGACACATGAAACACATTGTGAACTCCATCCAATTTGGGTGGCAACGCAAGTCTATATGCCACGGCGCCCGCCCGCTCCAAGATTTCATATGGTCCGATATATCAGGGACTAAGCTTTCCCCGAACTCCAAATCACTTAACACTGCGCATAGGTGAAACCTTTAAGATGACGCAGTCTCCCACGGCGAACTCAAGATCTCGCTGGCGCACATTGGCATAACTTTGCTGCCGAGATTGTGCTGTCAAAAGTCTCTTGTGAGCAATGCGAACATTTTCCTCCGCCTCTTTTAACACATGGGGGCCAAAAGCAGCTAGCTCGCCAACTTCACCCTAATGTATAGGGGATCGACATTTTCTCCCGTAGAGAGTTTTCAAATGGCGCCATTTCAAAACTCGCTTGATAGCTATTATTGTAGGCGAATTCGGCCATTGCCAAATGATCATGCCATCTGCCCTTATAGTCCATTACACATGCCCATAGCATATCCTCAAGAACTTGAATCGTCCTCTCCGATTGACCATCGCTCTGAGGATGAAATGCTGTGCTAAACTCGAGCCATGTGCCAAACGCCTCTTGAAAACTCCTCCAAAAATAAGATGTAAACCGAGGATCCCGATCCGATACAATAGTCGTCGGAACTTTGTGGAGTCTTACCACCTCATCAAAATATATCTGTGCCAATTTATCGCCCGACCACGTAGTATGGTTCGGCAGAAAATGTGCCGACTTGGATAGGCGATCCACTATCACCCAAATCGCATTGTGACCACTTTGGGAACGGGGTAATCCCACTGCAAAGTCCATAGCTATGTCCTCCCACTTCCAAACGGGAATAGATAAACTTTGAAGCTTCCTCGTCGGAAATCGGCGCTCCGCCTTGACTTGTTGACACACAAGGCATTGCGCCACGTGGTGTCCAACATTCTTTTTCATCCCCGGCCACCAATAGTGCATTTTAAGATCTTTGTACATCTTGGTGCCGCCTGGATGAACACTATAGGGGGATTGATGAGCTTCCTGCAAAATAAGCTTTCGAATTTTCTCGTCGTCCGACAAGCACCAACGGTTTCGATACTGGAGCGCACCGTCGGAACTCATACTAAAATCGCTCGTGCGTCCGCTCTCGACTTCTTGCTGCACCTTTTGAAGACTCGGATCCGAAGATTGCCGATCTTTAATTCTCCCCAATAAGGTTGGTTGCACGATGAGAGTCGTGAGCATAGCCGGAACCTCCGGGGCTACGATCTCAAGATCAAACCGCCACATCTCCGTCCATAACGACTGTTAATGCTTGACCAATATTGTTAAGCGCATCCGCCACTACGAATCCTCGGATTTTTTCTAAAACTAAAATTAAACTTTCAAATTATTTTAAAGAATATTTTAATAAAAGATCAGAAAGATTTTCCATTATATCATTCTAGGAAAGCAAATATGGTGGCGGATGTGAGATGACAACATGCAGGTCGTGGCACTACAAAAAAAGCGGTCTTTACCGACGCTTTTTAGGTCATATAACGACGCACCAGAGCGTCGCCAATATTGCGGCCGATGCTTCACAAAGCGTCGGGAAGTGGGTCGGTAAACACAGTGACGGGAGAAAATTGCCGACGCTTGTAAAAGCGTCGGTAAACATGCCGACGCGTGCATGCCGACGCTTTATCGTGCGTTGGTAAGTATGTCCAACGCATAAAAGCATCGGCCTATTGGTCATTGTTTCGGAATAAAATGGACATAAATATTTGTTTGCCGACACGCAAAAGCGTCGGCAATGATTTTTGTTAGCGACGTTTTAAAGCGTCGGCAAGCGTTTTTGTTCGCGATGCTTTAAAGCGTCGGCAAAATAGTTAATTTGATACTTTTGTATTTCTAAATAGTGACGCTTTGGTGCGTCGGCAATTCCATAGTGTATATTAATTAATTTTTTTTTATAATTTTTACCAGAAAAGATATTTATTGTTTAATTTATTCAACCAAGAATTAAAATCTACTAACCATGCACATCAATAATAAAAAATACCAATGACAACAATAACACAAACATATATACACACAAACATATATATGAAAGCACATAATATAGAAACTTCATACCAATATATTTTGTTACTAAGTCAAAACAGTAACAATTCATTGGAAGATAAACTTAATTCTATCCACTTTTAAGTTTTACAAAAATAAAGCTCAAACAAAGTTATAGTCTTCTAACTTGATGGTGAATCTGTGAGACCCAGTTTCTGTCAGTGGGGACTTGTCGACAGCTCTGGAGAGTGTCGAGACAAGCCCGAGTTGCGTTGGCGTCAAATAGACGCGAAACGGACTCCGTTTGACGCGAGGGCAGCATTCTGTGTGAAAATCTGCGAAATTGCAGGATTTTTACTCTGTTGTACCGGTACAAGGTTGTGCTGTACCGGTACAACCATCATGGAAAGACGCTTGCTGTACCGGTACAAGGGTCCATTTGTACCGGTACAGAGCGTGCGACAGAACTCAGATGCTCTCGGGTTTGGCCTTGTACCGGTACAGCAATCCGTGTACCGGTACAAGGGAGTTGGTGGAGGGCTAAATCAGTAAAATTCCACCTCGTTCATGTCACCCTCTTTCCCTCTCTCTATTTATCTGTGGATTGGGCTGAGAGAGAGAGAGTTTTCACCATCTCCTCTCCCTCTCTCTCTCTCTAGGCCGATCGTGAGCACGGTTGAGGACTTCGTCGCCGACGTCGCGCCGCGAGCCGTTCGAGCGCACGTGTTGCCGGGGCGCTGCGAGGAGGCCGGGCGAGGGTGCGTCTTCGCCGTTCCTGTCGCCGCACCGCTGTTCATCGCTGTTGAGGTAGGTAATTTGGTCGCAATTACCTCGAGTACCTCAACCATCTTCAAACCGAGCAATGTGCTGATTTTCACAGATTTCCTGCGTCGACTGTTAGTATTTCGGCTCGTTCTCCGCGTAGGAGCGTCGGATCGCGACGAAACTTGGTTCATTGGATTCTAGACTGCGAGAGGATTCCACAGAGCCCTCATTTGCAATTTTTGGACAAGGTTAGCTTGGTCGAAACTGAACCTTTCTCAGCTGCTGTGAACGGGGACTGAATTGTGGACTTTTGTCGTCTTAGCTTGGCGTTGGCTTGGCGACCGGACTTGGAGATCCCCGATTGATCCAGCAGAGTTCCTTCTAGGCCGAGGCTTCGTTTGCTGCCAGGAGATAGCACTTTAGGTGGGTTACATCGGTTTTACTCCTAAGTATTATTAGTCGACATGTATAAATCGTGATTTCTACAATAGTTTAGCTCAAATTCATGGATTATTGTTAGAATGTAAAATCTGAATTTTCGAGCATATTTTATCAAGTAAATATATTATACATGTTGGACTTGGAAATTGAATTAGGAGAAAACCTGCGATTTGGACCTGTCACCAGTTTTAACTACCTGATTTAGCTCTAGGAGCCGTTAGAAAATTGTACTGTCGCAGTTTCTTCGAGACGAGTACTCCAGGTAGTTTAGAATGTATTTACACTCGTGCTGGTTCGCCGAGTGGATTTTTACAGGGTCGTTCAGGTTGTTCCGGACTGTTGGGTGCCGTCAGAGTTGACGGTGGACCCGTATCGCCTTTTTTGGCGTCAGTTTGTGCCGAGGGCACGTTACCTGTTGGTTGTTAAACCATTTAGAGTCGATTACTTGACTTGGCTAGTTGGAGCCTGATTGAGCTCGACAGAGATACGCTGCATACTCGGTTGGGTAGCGCCCACGAGTGCCACTCCGGAGTCAGGCTTGTGCTTTTGCGTTGGTGTCGCTCATGCCAGTTGGACTTGCTCTCCACGGACCAGTTAGTGTGGATAGAGCCCGATAGTCGCAACGGGGCAGGGACGGGTGTATTCACAGTCCCGGGGACGGGTATGCTTACAGTCCCGATTGGATTGGGTCAGATTTGACATTTCCTACAGTTGGTTAGTGTAGAGCATGATAGTGTAGTGGATGATAGCGGTAGAGTATGCTTCCTGCTTTCCTTCTATCCTTGCTCCCTTCTGTAGACTTAGTGGGTGACCGATGTTTGTTTTTGGCGGTGCCCACTGAGGACTACTTGTGTTTACAGTAGTTCTCACGCCCTGTTCTTTTACCGCTATTTTGCAGAGCCGCAGGTACAGGCTGCTGCTTCCTCTGCTGAGCAGGATCGTGGCAAGGGCGTCGCGAGCTAGAGCCCTACCAGACTGATCGAGTTAGAGGCGTCCTCCCCTTACAGCAGGTAGTGATTTTTTTCTTTTGGAGCTTTTGTACATAGCAGTTGAACTCGCCAGTGCGAGTGGTTTTGTACTTGGGATTTGTGACTATGTATAAAAAGCTCGTTTACTTTAGTTATTTCTTCTGCTCTATACTACTGTTTGTAGTATTGTTGTTTCTACAGGTACCAGTGACGCTTCGTATACAGGAAAAATTTCTTGTATACGGCGGATTTGTCGGCGTGCCCGGGGAACAAGACATCCGGGGCGTGACAGAATCACTTGTCTCAGCGCCTGAGTTCACAGATTGGCCGACAAGTCTATATAATAGAGATTTTATCTCATTCATTTCCGATTCGTGTTTATTTTGCATATCTTGTAGTTGAACTTGCAACCTTTGAACTTCCTTTTTCATTGGATCATGATTCTCATTCTCTACATTCCTTAGGTGAGCTTGAATTCCAAAAATATGTGTCGGTGTAGGACCAATCCCATAACCCCTCACACGACCATATCGATCTTCACCCTTTTTATCTTTGAAAACACTCTCTTCAATTTGTTTTGTGGCATTTGAGAATTCAAATGTGCTCGCTTTCTTAGCTAGATCTCCCAATAAGTCCTCCTACGTCAAAGTAAGAAATATAAACATATCAATTAGTTGCCAAATAACTTTATTAATGCAAACAAAGAAAGATAAAATAAAATGCATATTGAATACCGCAAAATCTGTTGATGCTTGATTAATATATTCGCCATCTTTATTTTTGTGAGTTACTACAAAAAACTCAATACGCCTAGGCTCTCTTTCATGTTGTTCCTCTTGCCATTAATCATATTAACATGCTTAATACAAAATTATAATTCAATTAAATCTACTTGAATATAGAAATATAAATCACATACAAGTAAATTTATAAAATAAAGAAAAATTTTCATACAAATTCTTGTCTCTTTCTTGCAAAACTCTTGGAACCAATTGTGTGAGGAGTTGTATGATTTGCACGAGATGCTTTCCCAATCCGTGAGAGATTCTATAGAAATAAAATTTGTAAGTTTAAAGTTGTAATACAAAACTATGAGTAAACTGATTATTAACTACTTATAATATACTACCTCACTTCTCTCCGAAAACCAATTGCTGACAAGATCTATCCATTGTTGTGGCACAATTTCTGGAGGAACATCACTAGTAATCTCTGCTTGTGTTCTATTAGCCTTCTTATGTTTTATCTTAAGCTCATGTTTGTAGTCTTTCCATTTTCTACTAACTGATTTCAACACCCATGCTTCAACCTTATTATCGCAAGGAAGATAAACTTACTCTACAAGAAAGGAAAAAAAATATACGACATTAAGAACTTAGAGCTTAAAAAATTATGATATACCTAAAAATTAGTCGCTCCAAATCATATAAAAATGTATTATATCAATGAATACTCAAATTAGAAAAGAAAAAATAAAATTTGCTTTATATAAATAAAACATTGCATTCTACAAAAAGGAACAAGTAGACAGATTAGTAGTTATCAATCTCTTAAAAATTGTCAAATTAAAATCAAATGATTAAAAAAATTGCTCACCCGAGTCATTTTGATGATATCCACTTTAAAAGGCACTAAGGGCATAACCTTCCAACTTATATAGTGGATAGGACACATATTCCCACGACGTGCAACTGTTCCTAACCAACCACCTAAAATCCCCCCGCCTTTCTTTATAGGTTGTCCAAATTTGTTCCATTCTACTTTAATTCTTTGTCCAGATGGTAAAGTCCAAACATCTTTTGCACGTGTGACTCCTCTTTTCTTCTTTAAATTGCCTTGTTCATCTAAATAAAAAGGGTTATAAAGGATTTTAAAGATAAATAGTAAGATTTAACATGCAAGAAATTAAATTAAAAAGAGTAATTATTACCAATTATCTCCAATGTATCATTATCTTCAACATTTGTTGGTTCTTGCTCTTGAGGATTGTCTTCAGAAGGTTCTCGCTCTGAGGTCGGTTGATTTTCTGGACAAGCAGGATCTAGGGAAGGTGATAAATCATCACCGTTTGATTGAGCTTCATTGTCTTGAAGTGTGGTAATTACACAACTTCTCAATCTTTTTGATCTTACCATTGCTTGTAAACCTGCATAAAAAAATTTTCTAACTGCCAAATTGAACTATACAAAATAATTTATCGATTAAAAATTGATTCCACACTTTCAAAATATCTTGAGCAAAAAGTTAAACACTCTTCTGCAATATATCCTTCAGCAATTGAGCCCTCGGGTTGAGCTCTATTGCGTACATACGATTTTAAGCGCACCAAGTACCTTCCAAAAAATAAAAAAGTACATTACAATGTAAGCTTGAAAAATAATATATCTAATTAACATACAATTAAAATTACTACCTCTCGATGGGGTACATCCATCTGTAGTGTACAGGTCCACCTAATTTTGCCTCATCTATTAAGTGAATAATTAGGTGAATCATAATAGTGAAAAAACTAGGAGGAAAGATTTTCTCCATGTGACAAAGCGTCAATACAATACGAGACTGTAATTGATCAAGTTCCTCAATGTTGAGAACCTTCGAGCATAATGATTTAAAAAATGATGACAACTCAGAAACAACTGTTACAACTTGCCTCGGCATAGCTGCCCTCAAAGCTATTGGCATAATATCTTGCATCAGAATGTGACCATCGTGCGACTTTAGATTGGAAAGTGTTCGTTCTTTTAAATTCACACCTCTTGAAATATTAGATGCATAACCATCAGGAACTTTGAGATTCTTCAAAACACTTAAAAAACTGACCTTTTCTTGTATCGACATAGTATAGAATGCATGAGGTATATGGGTTTTATTATTAGGCATCACCTCTGGATGAAGGTCGTGCCTTATGCCCATATCTTTTAAATCAAGACGTGCTTTCAAATTGTCTTTAGTTCTCCCAGAAATATTCAACATAGTACCAATAAGATTATCACTAACATTTTTCTCGATATGCATTACATCTAGATTATGTCGAATAAGATTATCCTTCCAATAGGGTAGTTCAAAGAAAATGCTTTTTTTCTTCCATAGTTGTTCCTCTACACGTGTTCCCTCATCACCATAATTATGAGAATCAATAACAAAATCATCAACATCCTCAAAAATTGTTGCCTGAACTGTATTGTGGACTTCCTCGTGTTGGTGTTGATTCATTGCATTGTCCACTTGCTCTCGTCCCCTCTTTTTACTAGACTTGGAGCTTTTTCCAAACTTATTGTTGATTCCTTCGAGTTGCTGAAGAATATCAATTCCAGATGGTGAATTTGGAGCAATTCGCAACTCTATCAAACCATCAAACTCATCTTTTTGAAATCTAAAAGGATGATTTTGTTCTAACCATCTACGGTGGCCAATATAGAAAAATTTTCCTCTGTGTTTTAGCCAACGCGAATCAGTCGAAATGCCACAACAAGGACAAGCAAAACGGCCCTTTGTACTCCAACCAGATAAGTTAGCATAAGCAGGAAAATCATTAATAGTCCAAATTAAAGCTCCTCGCATATTAAAGTTTTGCTTCATAAAAGCATCAAATGCATCAACGCCTTCCCATAACTTTTTTAATTCATGAATTAGAGGCTGTAAAAAGACATCAATATCATTGCCTGGACCCTTATCACCAGGAATAACCATTGATAATATTAAAGATGATTGCTTCATACACAACCATGGTGGCAAGTTATGAGGGATCAAAACAACCGGCCATGTGCTATAAGTAGAGCTCAATGTCCTAAAAGGATTGAATCCATCGCTAGATAATCCAAGTCTAATACTACGAGGATCAGACGCAAAATCCGGATGGCGAGAATCGAATGATTTCCATGCCAAAGCATCTGCTGGGTGCCTTAAGATTCCGTCCTTTGTTCGACCTTCTTCATGCCATCTCATGGAAGAAGCCATCTTTGAGGACATATAAATTCTTTTTAATCTTGGTATTAAAGGAAAGTAGCGTAATACTTTTGCCGATTTTTTTTTCTTTGTCATATTGTCATCTTCTTGTAAAGAATCATCCTCATCATCTTTATTTCTTAACCACCTTGAAGCTCCACATATACAATAGTTTTCTTCGTTTACACATGCAATCATTAGGACACGCATGAATTTTCTCGTATCCGAGTCCTAATTGCTTTATTAACTTTTTAGCTTCATATGAAGATGATGGCAATGAAATGCCCCTCGGAAAAGCATCTTTTAGTAATTGGAGTAGCATAGTGAATGATTTTCCGGACCACCCGTTCAAACATTTGAGATGAAAAAGACGGAGTAGAAAAGATAATTTTGAAAAATTTGTATATCCCGGATAAAGTTCTTGATCACAATCTTGCATCAAAGTTGCATATGAAGTTGCATCAACATTTGGCAAATGTTGTTGTGTAGTTGTTTCACTTGGATTTTCAATATTATCCCCATCGCCTATTGGATCACTATTTAAAACTACATTGGAAAATCCAAAAGCATCTTGGAGCAATCCTCTCACATCTTCTTGTCCTGTATTATCTTGTTGCACATTTGTGCAATCTATAATGCTAGGGGCATGTTGAACAGCTTCACTAGAAGAAGAAGTTAAAGGTTCTCCATGAAACACCCATTCAGTATAACCTAATGAGAATCCCTTCCATACCAAATGTTCCTCCACAAACTTCTGGAGTATGTGAGGAACAATTGCAGCATTTCCGACATGGACATACAATCTTTCCTCTAATAGATGATTTTTCAGTAGCAAATCTAATAAAGTTAGCAACGCCATCTAAATAAGCCTTGCTATTTCTCGGCTTATTAATCCAACTTTTGTCCATTTTCTTCGGCTACAAGTTCCTTTGTAATAACCTAAAAACCAAAAATGACGTTAATGTAACTAAATTAAATAATATAACTTAATCAATTAAGGATACTCCCAAAAAAAAGAAAAAAAATATAAGACAAATCACAACTCTCACTGCACATTACAATATAAATAATCCTGCTCCTAAACTAAGGATCTAACTCTAGGTTGTTAGTAGTGATCTACACAATCTAAAAACTCCATAGCCGACAAACCAATTAATTCATTAGTACATCTTGTTTGCATGCTACCACCAATTTGATTAAAAGGATTGGAGACGGTAATAAATCATTTCCATTTATCTTCTTGCCCCAGATCTTTTACAAATCAAATGAATGAAGTCTGGTAGTTTTAGAATCAGTAGCAAGCAAAAAAAAAAAAGTAATGCACCCTCAGCAGCAAGCAAAAAAAAAGCACCCTCAACTTGACGTTTTATATATAATTCAGATTGGGTTTATGACTAGTAATAATGAAGTATCCTTTCAACTTCATGAAGACAAATGGCAACAAAATCAAGTAATAGAAATTAAATAAGTTTGGTAATACTTGGTATATAGCATACAAATTGCCAAATCAGTTATAATTAAAATAGCATGAATGCTCTCCGAAAAAATCTATTTGGATCCAAAAAAGATATGAACTAAAAAATTTGGGTTAGCCGCAATTGAAAGAGATGGATTATTTATAGTTAGAACAAATGGAGTAAAAGGGTGAAATGGTAAAACAGAGCCAAAGTCTCAGGTTACTCTTCTAGTAGAATGAAAATTATATCTATGAAAAACTAAAAAATTTAACATCTATAATGAACAGCATAAAAATAAGGAGGTCGCTTAAGATGATTTTATTCTTTTTACCTTTCGTCCCTCAGACCGCTTTCCCAAATTTTTTGATGTGCTCTTTACCAGCTGGAAAATCAAGTTCTTGTTTAAACCTCTCTGAATCTATCCCAATAGGAAATTGGAAAGTTTAGGCCAAAGTGTGTAAGAACCATGAACACCAAGACTAGAAAAGGATTTAGTAAAAAAAAAGAATGATTTGATCTTGAACAAATTAGCTAATTACATAAAGCACGCATGAGTAATGTTTGAAAATAGTTGTAATACATTTTTTTAAGACTTATCTAATATAGATTAAGCAATTCGAANGAGTAGGGCTAGAGGGCGGCGCGCGACCTGGATGGAGGAGGTGGCGACGACGAGGCGAGGAAGGCGCGGATTTGGGAGAGGGAGCCAAACCCTAGTACGTTGGGAGAGGGAGGCGCTGAGGAGAAAGGGTTGAGCGGGAGAGAAAGAAGGGAGATGAAAAGTGCCCAAATAAAAAATATAGCTAAATAATTTTAATAATAATAATAAATTATCTAACCTCTTTTGTTTCCCTCTTTTGTTTCCCGCGCATTATAAATAATGACGCTAAACCCTAGCGTCGGTAAAATTTTGACAGTAGAAAAAATTGCCGACGCTTTCTAAAAGCGTCGGCGTAAAAGCGTCGGCACAGGCATATTTTTCTGTAGTGTGGTGAAGGAGAAGGATATGAAGGAAGAGAAGAGAGTAGAAGAGCCATCAATATTCCTCCTCTTTCTCTTTCTTTTTTTTTTTTGCTTTTTTTTTTTCTGGTTCTTTCTCTATAAAGAGAATAAAAATATTGTACTATGGGGCCGTTTAGCCTAGATTTTGAAAAAGTGATTTCTACATAATTGATTTTGATTTGGAGAAGTCATTTCTATTAAAAGCTATAGAGTATTTGACTCAAGCTTAGCGTTACGTGCCGTGAGAAAGTATGATAAAAAAATGCTCTGTTTGTTTTCAGACATAATATTGCGCTCCGCATATCGCGATTTGTCGGTTATGATATATTTTCTGCGGTCCCACCGGAGAACGCAGAAGTATGTCCCTATATGATTTTTTCTCAACTCCATTTTATCTAATAACGTTAGATAGGCCTCAATACCAAACTAAGCCTAATTTACTAAATCTAAATCGTCATACTATTTTTTNATTTTAAAAGAAAAGTGATTTACGATAAACTTTTTGCTGAAGTGATTTTATAATGATGTTTAACATTAGTAATAATTAATACTAATATTACATGCTAATATTTGTAAAAAAAATGTGCAAGCTAATATATGAAAAAAATATATGCTAATTTTTTTTTAATAGATCTCAAGTTACCAATAACAATTTTGCAAAAAAAAATTGTATGACAATGAATATCTATTAAAATAACTATTATTCTAAATGTGTTCGTCAAATAATGCAGCAATGCGATGGAAAGTTTGTGTTATAATGTAATTATCTATTGTTCCACTATCATTCTGTTTCAAAACATTTGCACTGCTTTCATCTTCTTCCACATTTGACATGTAATTCATATCTTGATCATATTTGTTAAACTCTTTATCTTGCCTCGAACTAATCCTGATAAAACAATCATTCAAGGAATCAAATAGACATGCATTTATATTGAAACGAAGAAACATTGTATTGAAATAGTAATCATTGGAACATTGCATTAAACAAAAAAATATATCATAAAAACATGCTATATGTTAAGATAACCCTCTATATATTATTACAAAATATTTTTTTTTCTGGTTTCTTAAAATTTATGAGAGCGTTGCCAGATCTTAGCCGATTTGAGCTGAATCGAATCGACCTGTTTGGCCGTATCTAGCCAGACCTAGTCGGTTTTGGCCTATTTTGGCCATATTGGCTAGGTTGGATCCAATCAAAGTGGGTCCAGCCAGGTTCCAAAGGTGTTCATCTAACTAGAGCAGGCCCGACTGGATCAAACTGGAACAGATTCGGCCGGATCCAGCTGTGTCTATGCTGATGCCGCCTTGGTGAGCGTGTGCATACACGCTCGCAAGAGAGAGAGAATGAAGATTAGGGCGCAAGAGATACCTCATACGTAGGAGTGAGGAAATTCACTGGAGAGAACTCTTTAGTTTAGGAAGAGAGGAAGCTAGGAGAGAGATAGAGTGATTGGTGAGAGGTGGTTTGGGAAGAGAGGAAGCTGGGAGAGGGATTGAGTTATTGCTGTTAGAGAGAGGTGGGTTGGAAAGAGTATTTTTCGCTGTTAGGTGGAAGACGAGAGAGAAGACGTAAGAGANCCGCGCAATATAATTAACGACGCAAAACCCAAGCGTCGGTAATATTGCGACGGTGGAGAAATTTACCGACGCTTTTTAAATGCGTCGGCGTAAAAGCGTCGGCATAGGCCTGTTTTATTGTAGTGCTTGCACCCATGCATCCAAAATTATGACCACATTGGCCATGTCATATGGGTGTGGCTAATCCGTACCACCACCACAACAATAATAGCACATATGCTATATTTATAGCTTACATCAAAAGGCTACCCAAATCCTAATCTAATTAGATTTCTACTCTAATTAATATTTAAATCTTAATTTATCTCCAACAGATTAAAATATTAATCCTAATCCTATTAGGATTCAACTACAAATCTAACCAAATTCTAACATAGAATGTTCGCAAATGCTCACCACAAATATCACCAGCCGGTTTATCGCTCTAAGCTTTCGAAGAGAGCTATTTCTCATGGACTTAAGCAAAATCACTTATCAAGCTCATGTAACGCTCACCTTGCTTCGTAAAGTGAGCAAGCCTACCTCTCCTTGTGCTAGCCAGGACCTAGTGGTCCTATGACAAAGTACAAGAGAGAGGGGGGGAGAGAGAGAGAGAGAGAGAGAGAGAGAGAGGAAGATAGAGTTTGGAGGAGTACAGTATTCTATTGCTTGAGAGTAGAAATGTGCAGCTGAATTATCCTAAAGGGGTGGAGGCCACAAATATATATAGGCTACTCGTTGACCAAGAGAGCAACTAGAAAGGTGCCAAGTGGCGCAAAGCTACAAGTCAAAACGGGAGGCTACGAGCTCTCAAAAGTCTACATTTATTACATCTAGAAACCTAAGGGACTCTTAACTTAACTTTTGTGTTCAAAGTCGCGATAACCCTAGACATCTATAAAAGATTCCCGCAAAATCTCTATACAAATCTTCTTTGGAGTTTGGGTGATTGCAAAAGAGAAAATATGTAAAAAATTCTAAGTCCCTCGTATTATTCTTTGCCATTGAAGAAAGCATTATCTCTCTTGATGTGTCCATCAAAAAAAAAAAAAAAAAATTCTTTGTGGCAAGGTTCTTCGTTTTATTTTTTCTGCCTGGACTCTTATCTAGGGACCATTTGGTCAATAGGAATATGTTAAAATCGGAACGACGAAAAATAGATCCAGAAAAAATTAACTTAATGCAAGAAACGAAAAGATAAGAGGAAAGAGCACACTGATATTTACGTGGTTCGGCCAACGACCTACGTCCACGGGCGAAGACGGAGCAAATAATTTATTAATGTCGAAAAGGCAGAGTACAAAGAAAATCTCTCAAAAGACCCCGAACTCTAAATAGATCGGAAACGCCGCAACCCTTGTCCGTACAAGAAACTCCAAGATGACTTCTCTCTAATATGTACGGACCACAAAATGAGCCTTAATTAGCACACGGCTAATTAGCGCGCACACGGCTCCTCTCAAGACCCCAGACCGTACGAAATTAGCATGGGTCTAATTAGGATTGCGGCGGCTTGGCTCTCTCCAAATATGTAACACTTAATTGAGCCGGAATAGGCATAGGAGGCTTCTTAATTTTTGTCGCCGCAACGTGACCACCGACAACTTAATTAATTTGCATGGCCTTAATTTGAGTCGCGGCATCATTAGCTTGGCCGTAGCATGTATATATAATACATGTCTCCTAACTAGAGTCTAATTCTAATTCAATTAGAATTACACTCCTAATTATAATCCATATATGCCAAATTAAATCTAAATTTATCCAATCCCAATTAGATTAGGATTTAACTCCAATTTAGGTCACTACAAATCTAAACCAAATATAACAGAACAAAACATTTTAGGTTGCAACTCATGAAAAATATTCCAAATGTTTTTCCATAGAACCTTACAAAAATGTCTAGTAGAAACTCACAGGGAACACATCTAAACTAGGCGACTTGTCCTTCCCAAGTTGAAAACCGCTTTCTTGATATCTTCAATCTCAAAAGGCACCGATTCCTAATTGTGATTCTTTTTTTTCAGAAATAACCCTCTCCAGTCCCCACACAGAAGGAATAACCTATCTACTTTAAGTGATCAAAATAATCAACAATTTTTAATGCCTGTTATATATGAGATGTGATGCGGACTGGGTCCCCTTTCGGCTGTATGAACGTCATCGACGCCACAAGTGCAACTTGAGCATATGGCTCGATCAATCCGAACTGGGTTCCGATTGAATCGCATCCATTAAGTTTTAGAAGTATCTAGAATTATATGATTTTTTTTTTGTTGGCGCCACGTGGTAGAGCAGGCTGAGCCACGTTGGTGAAGCAAAAGAACTATATATATGAAGTGACACGTGGTACACCTGGAGCTGAGAAAAGCATGCCTGAAACGAAAAAGCAATTTTAGGCGGAGTTGAATACGTGGGAAGAAACGGTCGAGTGCCAATTGGTTGACTCGTCTCTCGGCTAGCCTATGAGCTTTATAATTGTAACGACCCAACCCACTAGCAACAATAACTAGTTGGGCCCAAACACCGGCCCAAAATGCTTAAGCCCAGTTATTATTACTAGTGTCTAAGTCTTCATATAAACCCATTGACAACTCCATTCCCATCCGATGTGGGACTATTGGGGTGTCACAGACTCCCTCCGTTTAGTCCCTGACGTCCTCGTCAGCCCTAAACACACACAGCCCAAAATCACCAAGTGGTGTGAGACTTGTCCCGCTAGCCTTTGTCATTCCGACTCTGACTTAGCCTGTCAATCACCAACCATGTTTTAGTCTGCCATTTCGACCCTGGCTCAGCCAAGACTCATCTCACACTTTCGGCTGGTGAACTGACTCTGATACTAAATGTAACGACCCAGCCCACTAGCAACAATAACTCGTTGGGCCCAAACACCGGCCCAAAATGCTTAAATCCAATTATTATTACTAGTGCCTAAGTCTTCATATAAACCAATTGACAACCCCATTCCCATCCGATGTGAGACTATTGGGGTGTCACAATGATTGTGGATTGAAAATATAAATTGAATCTTCTAATTCAAAACTTTTGAGGTTAAACTATTGCCATAGATGATACGGCGAAGCCGTATCATGAACTAGTTCAAAATATTTTTCCTGATGAACTTCATAATTTCGTATGCAAGAAAGTAGTCTATTGCAATAAAGAGCAAACCTAATTAGACGCAATCGTGGGATGTAGACGTTCTTGGATTGATGATATTGTAGTGCCTTCCTCTCAGCCGACGGCCGCTTATGAAAATCGCATTGCCCCCTGATGGCTTGAGTAGTATACCAATAATTAGAATATTCTCCGTAATGTTACCAAATGGAATGGAGAATGAGCTAATATCTCCGGAAAGACGAAGGATTGATTGTCGTCGACGAATATCTAGAATGCGAAGTTGGGAGGGGAAGACCACGATTGTCAGCAGGAATCATCCTACCCCCTAATGACTTGAGCGCTAATCTATGACATGATGATGGCCAGAATGTCCTTTGTGGTAGTGCCAATTGGAGGAGAACGGATTAGACTAGCCTTGATCTTGACCGAGGTGGAGGAAATGGTGTTGTTGGATGCCATTGCTCCTCTTTTATCAGCATTATTGGATTTGGTCTCAAAGATGGAAGACAAAGCCATATCTCACCGGGCATCCCATTTTCTGTGCCGTTGTGAACGGCCCAAACCGCCACGGGTCTAACTTCGGTGAGTGGTCATTTATGGTACAGATTAGATTTATTTAAATTTTATTTTGAAATTAGGTTTGTAGGTTCATGGATTCCAGCAAACTCAAGAATCTACTATTAATTTTCCTATACTTGAAGTGTTAATTAGGAAGACGCTCAATTAAGAGACCAAATTTAATACTGATAATACAAAGAGACCATAATATAAATATGAACCTGTATTGATATAATTTTCAAGTGCATGGCTTAAACAGGGGCATACCCCTACTGTACATAGTGAAATGCTCAGTTTATGGACCTACGATCGTTCAAAATTAGGCTGCACAGTTTAATGAGTTGGTGATCTGATTTGCTCAGACCTCCTATGATTCAGTTCAGGTTGAAACCACTTTGGTTCAAGTTGAATCCTTTATGTTTCAGTTTAGGTTAAACCGGCTTGTAGTTCGGTTCAACTTGGCTCGGCTTGAACCTTCTGTTGTTCAGTTCAGGTTAAACCCACTTTGATTCAAGTTGAATCCTTTAACGGTTCGGTTTAGGCTGAACCAACTTGTAGTTCGGTTCAGCTTGGCTCCGCTTGGACCTCTTGTTGTTCACTTCAAGTTGAGCTGCCTTGCAACTCAATTTGGCTCTGTCACGCCCGATTCCACGGAAGCCCACAGGAACGTCAACAAATCCGCCAAACGGAGAGAGTTTTTCCTGTCCAGATAAAGCGCCAACATAACATAACAATGGCGAAGCAATACTAGAGATCACAACTGAAAGTTTTCCAAATTACAAGAATAGAATAAAGTTACTAAATAAACTATCTACATGCATCAGTGCATTATACACAAGCTGAACTATTGTACACCACTATACAAAATCACACAAATCTCAAATCCCCAAAAGTAAAATTACAAGTAAAAGGCCCTGGCCCTCACTAGTCCCGAAGTATAGTATAGAGCAACTCTCTACCTCCGGAGCGGCATTCGGGAGGATCGACCCCTACCAAGTCTAGTGCGTAACTCTGTCAAGCTCAATGTGGCTCTGCAGGCTATAGTTTATGCAATGATCAAAAGATCACAAGTAACCCATATCATGTACTCAATATCAATATACTATTGAAGTGGTTTTAAGTGAAATGGCACTATAAAACTGTCGAAATCCTACCTCTATGTCCAACATATTTGTTTACTACTGCTGCTCTAGTCTATGACTTATGTCACATGAACAAGCCTTTGTAGTCATGCATACAGTGTCACTCGGCCCCTCCCGGCCTAATTAACGTGTGTACACAATAATTTTTCTATGATTTGATTCTACCCTATATATATATGACCACACAAAATGATGGAGATAGGTACTCGCAAATAGTGATAATGAAATTCTACTTCCCAATACAATTTACACTAACATTACCCTCTATAAGCATACATAGCATATAGACATATATTTGCATCAATGGAGACATAGTAGGAACTTTGCCGTTTCTGATGACTCGGACCCCACCTCACATCGCTAATCCAATAATGTCCAGAATTGACCTCGAATACTTCACTCCTTGGCTCACGTCCTGTAGGAATCTACTAAGCAAAGCAAGAATACTAGGTTTTGTCGAGAATTAACCAATTTACCTCAAGTTTCAGTAACAGCATCTCTATGACAACCAAAAGTGGTAGAGGAGCTCAACAAGGATCCAGTGGTACCCCATTGCGAGAAACCGATGATGAAATCAATGAAATTCTTATAAGCTCCAAAACTCGACATATAACATCCCTTTCTCTTATTCACTCCGATTCAACTCAATTGTACACTCAGTTGTACTCAAAGTAACCTCAATTTCAACTAGAACAAACTGTAAATTGAACTCTACCCTGGTCTCCAACCAACAAATACCAATTTGATTACCAAACGCGAAGATTGCATGAACTGGACTCTACCTCTCTCCCTACTTGCTGTAGCCACTGGGCTATGCCAGCAGTAGCTGCTGGCTGTAATTGCAGAGAAGCTAGCAGCTGCTGGCTGTAATTGCAGAGAAGCCAGCAGCAGTCAACTGGCTGTTGCTGCAAAGCAGCCAGCAATAGCTAGCTGGCTGCTACTACTGCGCGTTGCAAATTCAACCAACAGCAACTGCTAGCTGCAGCAGCAGCTATTTGCTGCTGCAGAAGAGCCAGCAGCAGTTATTTGCTGTTGTTGCTCTTTCTCAGCCAGCAAGAAAGAGAAAAAAAGAGAGATAGGGAAAAAAATTAAAAGGAAGAAAGAAAGAAAGAAAGAAGGAAAGGAATAAGATACCCGTGCCGCCGATAAGGTGGCACGTTTGAATTGCGATCGGCACGTCGGATTGATCTGAAACCTCAAAATCTTATTTTCTTTCTCTTTCTCCTCTTTTCTCTTATTCTTCTGTTTTTTCTCCTCCTCTCTCTCATTCCATAGGTGAAAAGAGATAAGCATGGCTTCCATGCATTAGTGGAATTCCACTTAACTTGCACAATTGCTAGGAAGTTCACTAAACGTACATAATTACATTTTAGTCCTTTCAAAGTCTAAATTTGAGTTATCAAGTTTGTTTTCACGTCACTTTTGAGCCAAAACGTCTCCAATTCACGCTAGCCCAATAAGGACCAGCTAACCAGCAACTCATACTGTAACCTTATCTATTTGTCAAGGTTCAGTATTCCACAAGCTTGCTTTGGAACTATAGTAGTTCTATTCGGGTTCAACCAGCTTTGGTTCAATGGAATCCTTTATGGTTTGATTTAGGTCGAACCAACTTGTAATTCAGTTTTGCTCGGCTTGAACCTCCCGTGCTTCTATTTGAGTTGAATTAACTTCATTCAAGTTGAATCTTTTATGATTCAATTTTGGTCGAATCGGCTTGTAGTTCCGTTTGACTTGACCTAGACCTCTTATAATTCAGTTCGGGTGGAAGCTACTTCGATTCAAGTTGAATACTTTATGATTCGGTTTAGGTTGAACCGGCTTATAGGTCGGTTGATTCACCGTTATAGGTTCGGTTCACCTTCTTGGATTTGGTCCATCTTTGGTTTAGCGTAATGGATGTGGTTCACCACCTTGGATTTGACCTTCGATGCATTATATTGTGGTTCGCTGCTGTGAGTTTGGTTCAATGTCTTATATGTGATTTAACATTTGGGCTTGGTTCACTGTTAGGAGTTTGGTTCACCATTTTAGATTTAGTTACCCAACTTGGGCTTGATTTATTTTGATCCATCATCGGCATGAACCGCCGTCGACTTGGGTTTGCTTTAATTTGAATTTGCATCCAAGCCGGTTTGAGTTAGGCTCGGCTCCGACTTATTTACTTTTTCCCTTTTTTATTAAGTTCAAATTGAACTCATGCTTACGTTGGACTCAGTTCAAATCAAGCATTTATGCAGTCGATTTGGTTTAACCAAACCGGGTCAAGCCTTTCACGAAGATGACGATCAGATTTAAAGGAACCCAAATCAACCCTATCACGAAGATGGCAGTTTGGTTTAATGAACTAGCAAGCCTATCACGAAGATGGAGATCCGGTTTAAGTCGAATCGAAATCAAGCCTATCATGAAGATGGCGATTTGGTTTAATGAGCCAGATCAAGCCTATCGTAAAGACAGCGACCCGTTTAAGCCGAACCAAAATCAAGCCTATCACGAAGACAGTGATTTGATTTAATGAACAAGGTCAAGCCTATCGCGAAGATGGCGATCCGATTTAACAAACTGAACCCAAATCAAGCCTATCACGAAGACGACAATTTGGTTTAACGAACCAGCAGGTCAAACCTATCATGAAGACGGCGATCTAGTTTAACAAATTGAAGCCAGATCAAGCCTATCATGAAGACGACGATTTGGTTTAACGAACCGAAGCAAATCTAGCCTATCACAAAGTCAGTCATTTGGTTTAACAAATCGGGTCAAGCCTATCGTGAAGACGGTGATTGGGTTTGAGTAAAATCAGATCTAACCTAGTATGAAAATGGCGGTCCAAGTCAAATATTTATTTTAGGGCTAATTGCACATAATTCCCTGTAAACATATCCAGTAGCACATATATCCCTACAAAGTTTAACTTTTTATTTTTATCCCTACAAAAGTGTAGTGTTCCAAGAAAAACAAATAAAATTTTATTTGGCTAGTATAACTACAGATCTAAATTAGCCGGCATTTCTTGATAGTCGGGGCTAATTAGACTTCATTTGGATACGAAATTGACACGAAATTGACGTCACAAATGATTCCAAATCCGGGATTTAATTTCAGCTGGAATACATTTGCTAACTAGTGCCTAAGGCGCATTGCACTTTTTCCAACCACCTTAATTGAAGAGTTTCGACTGTGGCAAATAGCTAGTTGTATCTCAACGCATTATCTCCTTCATCCTCATCTTCTCTTCTATTTTCTTCTCTTTCTTCCCACCATCTCCCTGCTGCCTTCTCTCCCTGCGCTGGACATCAAGACCAGCAGTAGTAGCAGCCCACTAGCAGCAGCAAAAGGGAACACCAGCAGCAGAAGTGGACACTTCTTCTACCTCTCTTTCTCTGCGTGCTAGAGCAAGCAATACTAGCAGCCACTTCTCCATCGCCTCCTTCTTCTTCCTTTTCATCTCTGCTGGTTGCTAGGACCTCTCCAGCAGCAGTCTTGCTGCCAGCAAAATTACAGTAGCAGCAGAAAGATGACAGCAGCTGTAGCTCCAATTGGGAAGCTCCATTGATTATAAGTCCTCCAAATTTGAAGGTTGAGTGCTTTGGTAGGAGAAGGAAGTGTTACAACTCAGCTCACACTTCCTTTTCATCTCCAAATTTTCGAGTAATTAGATCCAATTTTGAATTAGGGCTAAGATAGGTTGATTTTGGACTAGTTCTTGGAGTTGATGGATTTTCTTTTAATCAACCCCTGTAGCTGAGTTTTAGAAGAGTTGGAGACAAGCTTACCTTCATCTAGGACAGGAGGAGAGTTCGGTTGAGCTAAATTAAGGGTTGATATGGTGTGAAATTCCATCTTCAATGAGCTAAATAACCTTGTAACTCTCCCTTTCTGTCTTAGTATTTTGCATGTTGTTTTGGCGTGCCAACAGCTAGCAACCACACCAACAACAACTCAGCAGCAAGCTGCCAGCAGACTGGCAGCACTGTTACTAGGGAAAAGGGAGCTTTATTGGAGGTGTTTTGATGCTCCAATTTCAAAATTGAAGGCATAAATTTGTGTAGGGGGATGTTGGGATACTGTTCGTACCTTCCTTGAGCTAAAAGTCAAATTAATAGCTCCAATTTTGAAGTTAATTGAAGACGATGCTAAATACTGATTTTTGGGGTGAATTGAGTTAACTCTAGATTTTCATAAAATGCATTTGAATTTCTTCTGGGAGCTGAGCTTTCAAAGGATTGGAAATGATCTTGACTTCATCCTCTAGTGATTAGAATCTTGTTTGGACTAATTTGGAGGTAAGATGAGTGAGAATTTCAATTTTCAGTGAGGTCGAAAACTGAAAAATAGTTTTTACGTCGAAGCTGAATTCTTGACCTCTATTTCTTATTTGTGATGGATTTTCGTAGTGAATTATAGATTTTTCTTGTAGTATAGAAGTGAAAGATTACTCGTGAATTGCCTTCCAACCTCATCTTGTCTTGGATTTTCTTGTGGAGTAAGGAATTAGCAGTACCAAGGTGCAGTCCAGCAGTAGCTACCGCAGTGCATTCCAGTTGTAGCCACTGAACTTGAAGGTGAAATTGCTGGATTTTGATGTTTCGAGCTGATAAAGTGAAACCTACTTTTGGTCTAACTCATTGTGTGGAGTAAGGGGGGCAAGTTATTTAGCTGAGTTGGCGAGGATTTGAGCTTCAATTTAGGTAATTTTGGTCATAATGTTGATTATCGATCTTGAAGTTTCATTTTTGGGAGTTATGACTCCAACTTTCTTGTGAGTGAGTTTTATGGGATTCTAACTAATCTGTGCCTAAATTGCACCTACATTGGCTCCGAATTAAGTAAATTTGATTCCGAAGTTGAATTCATATGTATTATTGACTTTCGTTAGAAATTTTATTCAACTTTTGATTTCGTTAAATCTGACAGGGATTTTTGAATTTTGTCTTCACTTTCCTTTTAATTGGAGCTAGGGGAAGGTACCTGTGGAGTTTCAGTTTGATCCGTGATGGAATTAGCATGCTATAGGTGGGTTGAAGTTTACCGAATTCATTGGAATTCCTCCTAAAGTGTCATGAAAATTTCAGCATGCATAGTTATGTGTTGATCATTATGTTTAGTAGCTCAATTTGTAGATTTGCATATTATATTATGAAATCTAAATTTGGACACGTGCTTTAGTATTTAGATGATTATTACATGTTGAATTTAAAAATTGACTTAGGAGAAAGCTTACACTTAGACATATCATTACTAATAAACATAACATAGCTTCGGTAGCTATTTTTACAATTGTATTGCCGCTGTTACTACGTCGCGAATACTCATATTGATGTAGATTGAGATAATACTCGTGCTGAGATGCCGAGTGGATATTTACAACAGTGTTTAGGTTGTTTCGTATTGTCAGGTGCCGTCTGGATTAACGGTGGACCTAAGTCCTTTCTTTTTGCATCAGATTGTGCTAAAGACACGTGAGCTTTGGTTTTTAGATTCATCTAACCATTTGCATCAACTACAGCCTGCGTGAGTTTGTTTGAGCTTGACAGAGTACGCTCTTTTACTCGGTTGGGTAGCTCCCCCGAGTGCCGTTTCGGAGTGAGGCCTTTTCGAGTTTTTGTCACAGCAGCCATTTTGGGCATTCTACTTAGATCGGCCACCCCCACGAGTAGTGCGCAGAGTAGTTGGCATAGGCTGGACTATTCTGGTGGCGGTCCTTTTAGATTGAGTCTGTTGTGACAATGTCATAGCTAGTGATCCATATATACGGAGAGCATGATTTGAGTAGTAGTAGTGTAGTGGCATATTAGCTGTAAAGTTTCTTCCAACTTTTCACTTTTGCTTTTTTACCTACCAGCTTTACTTTGTAGCTTAGTGGGTAGGCCGTTGGCATCAGTGACGGTACCCACTAAGAACTACTCTATTTTACAGTAGTCCTCATCCATTGTTATCACTCTCTCTTGCAGAGCCTTCGGTTGCTACTATTGCTGCTACTGATCGAGGTACAGAAGTTGCAAGTTAGATCATTGTTTACCCCGGTCGTCGTGCGAGGGGAGTGCCACTATTGGAGATAGTTTACTTTTGTTTAGTCATGTACTTATAGTTGTATTTATTTTTAACTATTCAGAGTTGTGAGGTGATGATATTGCACTTATGGATTGTTGTACACCTTGGATTGCATGTATATATAAGTGACTCTTTATTTCTGTTTTTGGTAGCTTTGTTACTCTCCATTAGTTGTTCTTGTACCATTTATAGGTACTTCAATCTCTTCGTATTCAGGATTTCCTGTATATGCGGCGGATCTATTGGCTAGCCCGGGTGGAGCTGAAATCCGGGGTGTGACGAAAGGTCTAGTAATATTCATATTTGCCCCTCTGGTTTGTTACCGTTAGAGCATTATTTATTTTTTAATACCTGATAAGTGAAATGATATTTTTGTACTTACAACTATCCCTCCAAGCTCTCAAAAAAAAAAAAAAATCCCTCCAAAAGCCCCCAACTGTTAGAATTATGTAAAAATGTCCTCCTAAAAAAGTATTTTATCTAATAATATAAGAGGGGAAAAATGTCAATTTAACTTATTCACTAGCCAGGAGTAAATATTATATTTATGGTTAACTATATTTTTCTAACAAATCCTAACAGCAGGGTTATGTTTAAAAATATTAGGACTTTTGTTAAAAATATTAGGACTTTTGTAAGGATAAAATGTAAAGTTAAACTTTGTAAGGATGTATCTACTATTCGATATGTTTATAGGGTGATGTATATAATTAATTGTTTATTTTATAATTTATTTTATTTATTTTGTTACTATTAGTTTCTTTGGGGAATAGAGACTTGAGCATTAAGATCCATCATGAAGACGGCCACATAATCAAATCGGTTGGAGATCCATCGTCACGTCATTCGCACACATATATGCATCTTTCTTCGATGTTGGGGAGACGGATGTTTAGTGTTTATGCGCGCATGACATAGTAACAATCCAATGCATGATTGATTTGATCGATCGAGCGTCTCACGAAGACGGTCGTGTTAGGATTTAGTTAGATTTGTAGATTAATTCTAGTTTGATAAGAATTAATATTTAAGTTTGTTGGAGATAAATTAAGATTTAGATATTAATTAGAGGATAAAATTAACTAGATTATGATTAATATTTAAATCTAGTAGAGATTAATTAAGATAGATGTAGATATTAATTAAAATAGGAATTCTAAATATATTAGGATTAGCTACATCTTTGGTTGAGCATTATATATAATGCATTGGGGCAAATTAATTAGCCAAGAGCTATAAAGGGCTGAGAGGTGTGTACGGCTAGCCTTCGTTGCCGTGGAAAAATTCTAGAATGCAACGGGTACATTGATGACGTGGCGTAACAAATCAATCAAATGTCTCATTTTAAGGGTATATGTCCCATTATGATTGTAAAAAAATATTTTTATTGTACTTTTGTTTGAGAAGAAGAAATGTGATTAGTTTATTATTGATGACGTGGTGTAAGTGTGACAGTGTAGAATTCCTCGTTGCCGTGAGAGAGAGAGAGAGAGAGAGTTAGTGAGTTGAGTGCACCTAGTGTATAAGTGCACACGAAGGATTGTCTTTTAGATTTATAAAAGACGAAAGAAGGGTAAGAGAGATTCAAGAAAGAGGGCTCAAATTGCAGCTACTCTATGCAGAAAAGGAGTTACGTGTAATATTCTCTTATTTAATGAATTTTATTTTATCCGCATATTTTCTGTTTTGATTTTTTTTTCTTTTGTGATTGTATCAGCTTTTGTTGAGGAGACGGAGACGGGTTTATGGTAAAAATCAGATTCGACGTTTCCGTTGCGGAATCCCAACAATTGGTATCGAATCCACAGCAGTCAGTATCAGAGCGGGTTGCAGATTTATAAAATCTGATACCGGAGCTAGTACCGGATTCCCAACAGGTCGTGTGATCAAATCGATAAACAATCATCACTATACCGTTTGCGTGTATACACCAACACGCTATCGTTGCCACCATCGAAGAAGAAAGAAGAGGCTTTGAGACCTCCTCGCGCATTGTCGTCGTCGTTGTTATCGCCGCGGCCATCCTCATCGTGCCTTTACTTTTTTCTCACTCTCTCTCTTTTCTTTGCTTTTTTTTCTTTTGTAGGTTAGCCAATGAGAGAGGGGGACCCACGCCCTCTCTCTCTCTCTCTCTCTCTCTCTCTCTCTCTCTCCCCGATTGAGAGAGTGGTGGAGATGGATGCCCCACCCCCCTCAACGCCTCTCCGTATCTCTCTCTCTCTTTTTTTTTTTTTTCCTTTTTCTTTTTTGCTCTTTTATTATTATTATTTTCTCTCTAGCACCCTAAGGTCCCTAACTCCAATTTATAAAGGCCCTAGAATTCCTTTACTTTAGGAAACTTTTCAAAAGTATTTGGACAAAAGACAACCTTTGTTTTTTTTGAATTTTTTTCTCCTTGGTAACATGGCCCCTAAGAAAAATTTCTAATCACAAATTTTTTTTTACGCTCACTTCAACATTTTTTTTTTCCTTTTTTTTATTATACCATTATTTTTTAGGCTAAATGATGTTTGCATAATACTTTTGTAAGTAGTGCTACTATACTTTTATAAGTATAGAGCTGTTCGAACTCATAAGTTATTTTCGATGATAGAGTTTTCAAATCAATGATCCGCTCCGTTAAATATGATTTATAATATTTAAAATTTTTATAAAATAAATTTTATAATTTTTCGAAATCATAATAAAGTTCATTAAGCGGGCATAAAATGAACGGTCAAAATCAAACAACATCCTAAAAATGGATGATCGGATTCTTCAATTTAAGATCGGAGTTATTGATCTTTATCTAGGTAATGAATAGAATTTTTTTATCAAAAATTCAACATATTTCAATTTTTTTTTATACCGTTAAACTAGCAAGTATCCTATACGTTAAAAATTATCAATTTTGTAACTTTTTAATCGTAAAGTAAATAATGTCGAAAAATTATAAAATTTGATTTCTAAAAGTTTTAAATGCTCTAGATAACATTTAACTGTATGAATCGCTGATTTGGAAGCTCTATCATTAAAAACGACTTATGAGTACGAGAGCGGTCGTATTTATAAGAGTATAGTAGTGGGACAGACACTTTTGTAGATAACATTTAACGGTATGAATCGCTGATTCGAAAGCTCTATTATTGAAAATGACTTATGAGTACGAGGGCGATCGTATTTATAAGAGTATAGTAGCGGGACAGACACTTCTATAGATAACATTTAACGGTATGAATCGCCGATTCGAAAGTTCTATCATTGAAAACGACTTATGAG
This sequence comes from Ananas comosus, assembly GCF_001540865.1. Taxonomy (NCBI): domain Eukaryota; kingdom Viridiplantae; phylum Streptophyta; class Magnoliopsida; order Poales; family Bromeliaceae; genus Ananas; species Ananas comosus. The sequence goes on along the minus strand of NC_033631.1, from coordinate 3,166,589 downwards.
TACGAGGGCGATCGTATTTATAAGAGTATAGTAGCAGGGCAGACACTTTTGTAGATAACATTTAACGCTATGAATTGCTGATTCGAAAGCTCTATCATTGAAAACGACTTATGAGTACGAGGACGATCGTATTTATAAGAGTATAGTAGCGGGACAGACACTTTTGTAGATAACATTTAACGGTATGAATCGCTGATTCGAAAGCTCTATTAGTGAAAACGACTTATGAGTACGAGGGCGATCGTATTTATAAGAGTATAGTGGCGGGACGGACACTTTTGTGACCACGACTTGTGGTTTTCTTTACACGGACTTCAACAACTAAGATGTTGTGAATCACACCTTTACGACAATTATTTCTCCTGCACTTAAACGTGATTTTAGTGGGCTCGTCCAGCCCGCGTATTCAACACACCCTAGTCACCTATGAACAGGTACTCAAATATGAACACGATTCAGTTTTTTCTTTCTACACCATAACAGGATTCAGTTTTTCTTTCTACACCATAAATTTGGTTCTTCTTTCTTTCTCCCCTCAACAACATAATGGAAGTAGCTGTATAAGGCTACGTTTATGCCATGTCTGAGATACACTTGTTCCTCCTCTTCTTCCTCGTCCGCGGATCCCTTCTTGCAGACTCTCTTAATCCTTTTTGCCCTGTAACCCAATTATCATGTGGAGGTACCACCTGGAATATTAGCTTTCCTTTCTTCACAAACTCCACCACTAATCCAAGATGCCCTGAAGTTCATTACATCTATTGTCAGAATGAGTCACCTGTGGTCCAATTTTATAACACCGGATTTGCGTACGCTGTTAGAGATTATTCACCCCAGGATAAAACAATTGTAGTTGATGATTTCAACCTAAATTCCTATTGGGCACCCGATTGCGTTTTCCTTTACAATTTTACGCACCCCGTCCCTGCTATTAATCTCACCCAACTCACGTTGAGTACAAAGAAGGCATTAACTGCGTTCACCTGCGATGAAATAGAAAGCGACTACAATCAGAATATTTTCAGCGACTATTTGGGTCATGTTTCGTGCAAGAACTACACGCTCTTCCTTCCGCAAATTTCCGGGTACCGTCGTGAGAGTGATCTTCCTCCCCATTGTTTTAGTCGGGGAGGCCTCTGGTTTAACTGGAAATTGTCGTTTGGCGGAGATTATGGAGGTAGCAGTGATGGCGGCATTTCTCTGCTCTCCGGCGGTTTCTCTCACAACTGGGTTCTTCACCCAGATTGTTTCGGTTGCGAAGTAACTGCTAGCGATAGTTGTAGTACAAGCGGCGATCCAGGAGACCTAGACTCCCCATGCCAATGCATTAAGCACTGCCAAGGTGATGGAAAAGGTACTCACAATAGCTGAGTTTATTTCCTTCATTGCTTTGCATAGTTGTTGGTGGTAGCTTTGATACTAACGGAGAGTTAAGAAACTTTATTTGTTGACTCTGCCCATATATATATATATATATATATATATATAGAGAGAGAGAGAGAGAGAGAGAGAGAGNTGAAAAATTAATTAAGGGGTTGGTGCGGCTGAGACTCTCCTTTGTCCGCTAATTAATTAAAGCCTCTTGGAGCAAGATCCCTCAAGCATGGTGTTCCGTACGGTCAAGAACCCACCATGCTAATTAATTAAGGAGGAGTGTTGCTAATTAATTAAGGAGGAGTGTTTCTTGTATGCCTGGCGCATTGTCCGTACGGGTTGAGAGAAGCTTTTTTTCGGAGTTGCTTGTTGCGGCGTTTTGGATCAAATTAAGTTTTTTGGTCTTTTGAGAGATCTTCTTTGTACTCCGCCTTTTCGACATTAATAAATTATTTGCTCCGTCTTCGCTCATGGACGTAGGCCGTTGGCCGAACCACGTAATTATCGGTGTGTTCTTTCCGCTTATCTTTTCTTTTCTTGCATTAAGTTATTTTCTGAATCTATTTTTCGCCGTTCCGATTTTAACAGATGAAGACATGGTTTTTTCTCGAACCGGCTCTGATACCAACTGTCACGGCCTTAGCAATTCTGTTCGCAAAGTCCGTGCGGCGCCCGCCTTCCTGCTCGAAGATGGGCAAGCCTTCGTCCCTATTGCTAGTCCGGACCTTCGCGTCCTACGACTAAGTATGCAAAGGGAATGACAAAAAGAGAGAGGTAGAGGTTCACTCAAAAAGCTAAGTACTACACTACTTAGAAAAGAGATTACAACACACATACACACACTCCCTCTTGTGTGTTTAGTCTTAACCAAACCTCACTACTTATAAGCTCCTAGATACAATGAACTTAGACACACACTAACTCTCTCATTATGACACATATTAACTCACCCACTATTTCATAGTAATGAGCCTTCATAATGACCAAAAGCTCAAGAGTCATCCATAACTCCCATGAGTTTCATAACCCTTGAGTTTCCCACAGCAGGTTGGGTTTGGGTATTGACAACCTAATTCGACCCGTTACCAACCCGAACTCGCTAAGCAGATTTGGGCCACTGTCAAGAAGAAATCAGCGGAAAATATTTTGTCCGTGACATATGGCTCTGAAGGTTTGTTTTACGTGGAACGAAAAATCAATAAGTTTCTATTATTTTACAAGTGTGACCGACCTTTTTCTATGTTTTTTTCAAACTTGAGAGTCAATTTCTGTATCGATCTTTTGAAGGTAAAAGTGAGGCTTATTTGTGGGAATTAAACAAATTGAATGCAGGTCCAAAGTACCAAAAACAGAGAGTAATGACCATTATTATAATAAAAATAAAGGTCTAAACGATCATATATTTTCTTAATAATAAAAAGTGTCAAATGTAGATTAGTTGTACCACTAATGTTAGTTTTGAATTAATTAAGTACATATTTTCACAATTACGGCTTTGAAAGAAAAAATGTACTAAAGTTTTTGATGAAATATTCTTCTATAATGCTTCAGGTGCACACGTTCTAAGGAAAAGAAGCATCATAATAGGTATTTATTTATTGCAATTATCACCTTATCTGCTTTACTTTTTTTTTTTTTTATATCTTGTTTCTTCATTTCCGATATGCTTCACCATAGTATAATAATAATACTAGTGTAGAGATCCGCGCGATGCAGCGGGTAAATAATAGAATCAAAATTTTAAAATTTTAATAAAATTTATAGTTACAGCTTATTGATGTATAGGAAGCTATACCATGTTAAGTACAGTCAATTTGAATGACTAAATTCAACTGTTAAAAAAATAAAATTATAGTTAGAAGTTTATATAATTTTTTAATATCATCAAAATACAGTAAAAGACATACAATTTTATTGTATTATATGCCTCTTGAACATTCCGTTGTGAAAAATAAAAAAGGGCTAGCTCCAATGCAGCTGAATAAACCCAACGAGCACTTATATGGGCCGCGGCTTGGCTTTGTGGGACGATACTTTTCGAAGAAGACAACGTTCTTTGCATATTCTTCTTCTTCATCATCGTCCTCATCATTTTCATTAACACAATGAGAGAGAGAGCTGCATGAGTGTGGGGAGGGAGATTAGATGATGATGTTTTTTTTTGCATGAAAAATAACATACCATACAAAAGACAGGGGGCCGGGGGGATTAATAGAGGTGGGGAGGATTGGAGTTACAAAGCCCATTCATTGGTAGCATATGATGCATATAATTAAATGTTGCATTTTGGATTAATTAATTCTTGTGATTTCAAAGGATTGGGAGGTTTGAGGGAGAAGAAAAAAAAAAAAGTAACGTATAAATTAAAAAGTACATTGATTAGAGGTTATTGAATAGAGAGGATGGAAGGGGAAAAGCCAAGGTCATTGAATAGTAGGTGAGGTTGAAAGAAAACTTGCCAAGGAGGGGAAGAGAAAAGCCAAAATCATTGAATAGAAGGTGAGGTTGAAAGAAAACTTGCCACGTGGCAAAAACATTGGGAATTCATATATGTTAATAGATATATGGAAATGTAAAAACACCTAAATGATACTATTCTTTTCCAACCTTTTGTTTGTGAAAGAGAGCCTTCAATCTATTTACATGTACTATAACTAAAAAAAAAATATATATTATTAGATGACAAAAGGTAATAAACTAATTAATTTTTACAAAGATCTAANCGATAGTACAGTAGCCGGATTTTATATATATATATATATAGAGAGAGAGAGAGAGTGGAGCTAGAATACTTTTACAAGTACCATGGGGGTGGTGCTTTAGTGTTTTTAGCCCTTGGATGGAGAGATGTGAGGTTGAGATGATGGTGGTAGGTGGTGGTAGGTGGAATAGTGTTTGATCCAAGGACTATTAGTAATCAAGAAATAGATCCAATGACTAAAAACCTAATTGTACCATGGGGGTGATACTTGTAAAAGTATCCGAGCTCAACTCTATATATATATATATATATAGTCCGGCTGTGGTGATTGTAAAAGCACAAGTACTTGGTGTTTGTAAATTTTTTACCGTTAGATCTATCCTTTTGATCATTTCTACATGTTAGATTATACTATTCAACCAACCACCCACTCAACCCTAGGAGGCCATATAATCCTAACCGCACATCTCTTAATCCAATAACAAAAAAATCTACAAGTACCAATAGCTTGATACTTTTAAAAGCATAGAAACTTAATTATATATATAGAATGGCTCTGAAGGTTTACTTTACTTGGAAAGAGAATTGTTCCATTATTTTGCAAATGTTAGATCTTTTCTCTGTTCTTTGCGACTTCCTGTCAGTTTCTAATTTTTTGAAGGTGCAAGTGAGAGGTATTTGTGTGAGAATTGAAGAAATCAAATTCTAGTCCAAGAGCCGAAAATTAAGAGAAATGGCCATGATTATAGTAAGAGAAATCTAAAATTGTTACTTCTTTTCTTAGACATAAAAATTTTGAGATGTGGAATAAATCTGAGTTTCGAATTGAGTACAAATTTTCACAATTACGGCTTCTAGAAAATTGTTTAACTAAACTTATTGATGAAATATTCTGCTGTGTCTTCTCAGGAGCCCAAGTTGCAAGAAAAAGAAGAGTCGTAATAGGTATTTATTGCAACCACCTTATCTGTTTTTCCTTGTATCTTGCATTTTCATTTCTGATATGTTTCGCTATAGTATAATATATATGTATAAATACACATATATGATATATTCTTTTTCAACCTTTTGTTTGTGAAAGAGAGCCTTCAATCTATTTACATGTACTGCAACTAAAAAAAGTAAAAAATTATTAGATGATATAAGGTAAAAAACTAATTAATTTTTACAAAGATATAAAGATTGCTAAACTTTGTACATCAAGAAAGATAATTGACCAAACCAAACATAAATTTTAGCAATATTGAAATTTTGTTATCCACGATTTCCATAATACATATTTGCTAAACTTTGTAAATTTAGCAAATTTACAAAGTTTAGCAACCTTTTTTACAAACTTTGTAAAGTTTAGCAACCTTTTTCAACCTTTTTCAACCTAACATAATTAATTTTTACAAAGATATAAAGATTGCTAAACTTTGTACATCAAGAAAGATAATTGACCAAACCAAACATAAATTTTAGCAATATTGAAATTTTGTTAACCATGATTTCCATAATACATATTTGCCCAATTGCGTAATTGAGACCCAGAGAAAGGTGATTCCAAGTCCTGATATGTATTAGCTATGATATAGCAGTAAAAGTCACATAACTGAGGATCATAATTAAGGGAAAAAAATTTACAGCAGAATATGGAAAGGAAAATGAAGAAGGGAATAAAATTAGTCTTACATTTGCCAAGATTTCAATCCTCACTGAAATTGCTATCTCTAGGGATTTAATCTCTCTAATAAGAAAAAGAGTTTTATTTGAGATTTTGGTTGGAGTATTGACCCTCTATCTACTTCTAAGAAAGATAAAAACCGATAGTCTAAAATTAGAAGTATATACTAAATCGATACAAATTGGAGACGAATAAAATCCAATTGCATAAAAACACAAACAAAAGTGCAAGAAGTTGACTTGGAATGTAATTTACTTGACACCACAAATATGTCTGAAAATTATTTATTTAGGATGAAATTCGGATAGAACATGATGTCAGCTGCAGAATAAGAGTATTCTACAACTTTGTTAATGAGATACACAGTTTGAATTTTCTCTAGTTATAAGAGTATTGAGTTTCTTGTAGCGAAAAATTCCAATATTTTACTTAATCTATAGTTGCTGGCTTTTTTTTTTTTTTTTTTCCCTTTGCAGGTGTCATTGTTGGCCTTTTAAGCTTATTATTATTTGCCCTATTCTTTTTCATCTACCTTTTACGCAAAAGGCTCTATGACCTGCTGCTCTTTCCAAAGAAGATATCAGAAACTGAACAAAGAGTGGAGGCCATTTTACAGAATTATAAGCATTGCGCCCCAAAAAGGTACGAGTATTCGGAGGTAAAGAAAATAACGAAAAATTTCAAAAATACTATTGGAAAAGGCGGATTCGGGGTCGTCTTCAAGGGAAAGCTATCTGATGGCCAAGAAGTAGCTGTGAAGGTCTTAAATGAATCTAAAGGAGAAGGCGAAGACTTTGTTACTGAAATTCTCAGCATCAGCAGAACTTCCCATGTTAATGTTGTTATGTTGCTGGGCTTCTGTTTCGAGGGGTCCAATAGAGCTCTTATCTATGAATTCATGCCAAACGGAACCTTAGCTGATTTCATCTACGAAGACAAATCTAATATGGAAGCTTCAGTTCGTTGGGAAAGATTACACGACATAGCAGTCGGCATAGCTCGAGGGCTAGAGTGTCTGCATCGTGGATGTAATAGTCGCATAGTGCACTTTGACATAAAGCCTCATAACATCTTACTCGACAAACAACTTCGGCCCAAAATCGCCGATTTCGGATTGGCTAAGTTATGTTCCACAAAAATGAGTGCCCTTTCGGTGCACGGTAGAAGAGGAACCCCTGGGTATATGGCCCCAGAATTCTGCTTCCCAAATTTTGGGAGCATCTCCAGTAAGGCCGATGTCTATAGCTATGGAATGATGGTACTTCAAATGGTTAAGGAAAGGGATAGTATCTGTGAAGGAGTGGAGAATAGTAGTGAATATTGTTCAGTGTATTGTATATACAATCATCTAACTAAATATGATGATTTAGGTGCTTTTGGGGTGACTGTGGAAACCGAAGAAATTGCAAAAAAATTGATATTAGTAGGGCTTTGGTGTATACAGATAATACCTGCCGATCGACCATCAATGAGTCAAGTCGTGGAGATGCTTGAAGGTGGTGTAGAATGTTTGCCAATGCCGCCATTCCCTAAGTTGTTTTGACTGTGGAAATTAGTTGCACTATCAAATAGCTCTTCTAGTTCCTATGTTTAAATGGTTTGTTGTTTTAGCACATTCAAATCTTTGTGAACAACTCCTAACTTATTTTTAATTTGTTGCTTTAGCATATTCAAATCATTGTCTTTCATGGATAGACTCAGCAAACTTGTATTGAAAAAGAAATGGGCATTTCCTCTTCTTTCTTCTGAAGAGTACAATTAATTAACCGGTAGAGTTAGACCAAGCAGATTAGAAAATAGAGAAGCAGAAGTGCTTGCTTTTCTAGAGCCTATGTCCATTTGTTAGATATAAAATTTAAGTCAAATCTGGAACTGAATTTAGATTTATCTGACTTGCAATTTGAAGAACATAATCAAAACAGGATCAAACCAAATCACTCGCTCCAATGGATCTATTGCAAGATCATAGGATGAAAATTGCTCCAATTTCCATAACCCAAATACACTATTTTATGTACAAAATGTATTTTTGAGATAAAGGCTGAGTTGTGGGTGGTTTCTGTGAATTTTAGCCCGAAATAAGAGTCAAGTACCATGCTACTGAAAGTATTTCTTACTTTCAACAACTAATACATCCTACAAAATTTCAATAGGATTGGAGAAGAATCATAATTTAAGAGACACTTGGAGCAGAATCTCCACTAAATTGCGTACAAAATAAGATCTTCCCAATGCATTTTCTTTATGCAAGGACTGCAAAAACTATCCTAATCATAATGCAAGCAACGATCAAATGCTAGAAATACACTCAAAAGGTAGGTATGAATCCTATCGCCCACCGATCCAAGGGGGAGGTTCTCTCCACTAGTCACATCATATGACTAGTGGACAACTCCCTATCTTTCCAATTGTAGGATGTACATCTACTTTTGAGTGTACATTTAGGGCATGTTTGGTTCGCTCATTTTTCACTCTGGAATCGGAATTGAAATGGACGAATCCGTTTGTCCGTATTTGATATGCGGGATTTTTATTCCGATTTCGATTTCCGGGTAAATGGGAATCCCCCCTAATTACCCTCTTTTCCAATCCGGTCTAAGAGGTCGGATTGGCAATTAAATTCAGGCGGAATAGATTTGTTCGGGTTAAATTTAACTTTTTTAAACTTATTTTTTAATTAAAATATTAGTTTAAGTTTAAAAATTATATTTATAAATTTTAATTTTAATTTAAACTTAAATTAAAAATTAAAATTCAATCAAGCATTTCGAATCTAATTTATAAATTTAAATTTAAATTTAAATTTAAAATATAAAGTTTTATTCAAATTTTATTTAAAATTTAAATTAAATTTACGGATTCAAATTGAAATTGAAATTATAATTTTAAGTTTGAATTTGAATAAATCAAAATTTATTTTTATATTTTGAATTTCCCTATCAACTTCAAATTTTAATTTTTTTAAAAAATATATTCAAAATTTTGACATTATTCTAAAATTTTGACATATATTTTTAATATTTAATTTTCAGCTTGAATTTAAACTAATATATTTTAAAGATAAAATTGATATATTAATTTGATTATGTTTTTGATATGTATATGAACCAAACGCCGACAATGGAAATGGTTTATTCCGATTCCGATTCAGGTTGCGAACCAAATAGAATGAAGTAATGAATCATTCCGATTTTGTTTCTAACTTATTCTCATTCCGATTCCGATACCGATTCCGACTTTGAACCAAACACACCCGTAGTATTTACCTACTGTCACGCCCCGGTGTTCCTTTAGTTTATGAATCAGCGGAAAATACGCAAATTTTTTTTTAAAGTCCTGAGCCAAGGGTGACAGACTCACCACAAATAGAGAATCCACTGTTCAAGCGGACAGAGTCTCCCCTATATTTGAAAGACGTCGCACATAGTACAAGTTACAACCACATCCATTTACAACACATATTTACAAATACATTCACCACGACATAGTATAGCAAATATAAATCATTCACATCTATTAGTTGAAAGTGTTTATCACCCGAAAAATCACTTTGAAATATATATTAAGATCACGAAAGCTGTAAAACCTTTTTGAAAATCGTTTTCCACACGGAAACCCTAATCTTTTAAAAGCGAGTTACCACGAGAGGTAGAAAATCATTTTCATAAATCCCCACAATATTCATAAAACAGTTTTATTTAATATTCGAAAATATGCCATAAGCAAAGTAAAATCAAAACAAAGCCAAGTAAAGCTAAACTGAACCACATAAAATCTAAATTATTTATTAATGAAAAAAAGGGTGAAATTTAGAATCGAATGCCACCAGGTCGAGACCTCTAACGTTCGCTAGATACGCACCTCACTCCTCGCCCCGACTCGGTCCACCAAGCTCACCTGAAATTAGGGGGGGGGGTGAGAAACCAAACAAAGGTCTCCCAGTGGGTACTGTAAGCCAACGAGGGCTAGTGTATTCACTGGTAACCAAAATATAATAGTGAAAGGTAATACAATCGCAATGTCAAGAGGAAACAAGATATATACATATGCAACTACCGCTACTGTTAATAACATGCGTCAACCGGACGATCAGTCAAAAATATCCAATCCAGAATCTGTCATGTTGATCTAAGGACCTTAAGCAAGTACCACACTGCTCTAAATGGCATATAATCCTAGAATAAGCTCCTGGGCTCACGGGTCAAAAGTTCGACCACTTTTTTTGAAAAAGAATATCGTTGCAGTGGCCAAACTGCTGGTGTACGTGAAATGCGTACGAGCAGTGGCGATCGATGCAAATATGATCAATAGCCGTCGGCAAGTAGCCAACAATCCACCCCTCAGGGTGTGCCGACCGAATAGGTCATCAATCAGAGTCTCAAAACCGACCAACTAGGTCACAACTGGTGTCACGTCATGCACAGATATACTCAACAATCGCTCTACTCCTAGATCATGATAATCGAATACAAAAATAGCTGAGTAGAGCATCAAATAATGAAGTCATATGGTGCTAGGCTCAATAATCATAGGTAATGCGAGGAACATAAAGAGAGAAAGTGGAGGAACGTCACCGAGCATGCACCATTAGACCAACTTCATATCGAAGTACCCACCTGTATCACTGTCGCGTCAGCCCCTACAATGCGTAGGATAGTCAACCGAAGGTACAAAGGGCCTACAGAGTAAGAGTCCGACCCAAACGACTCAAAATACAACACTCACAATCTCAAAATTTTCCACGGAATCAGTTTTTCAAAAACTGATCTCCATAACTGGTCGAAAGTTCCAAAAATCACACCGAGACGCCGCCGAGACCCACGAAGTGTCCCAAAACTCACCGACTCAAGTCACGAGTCACCCGCTGCTTCAAAACACATCATTTTGGATGTCTTGGTAGCAAACACCAAGGTCACACGTCAAAACGATTATCATCGGATAATCGCTCCGATTTGAGTTCCCAGAACTGTCAATTTCAACACCAGAACCCTTCGCCACTCATCCATCATCTCCGGATGTTCGAGGCGATGTAGGTGACCTGCCGACAAGGCTCAGTGGCAATACCCAGGGTGTTCCAACAGCTCGGATAATATCCGACCCGAAATTGCATTACGTCGGCAAATTTCACCGAAAAATGCACCGAAATCAACATTCGGTCTCCACGAAGGGCTTTGGACCTTGGACGATCAATCTAGAGGTCATCAACCACACAAACATGCTGCCTACATCAGTAGGGAAGTGACTAATTGCATATAAGACCCTGCTACTTGCCAATAATACATAAATACATGTAAAAGCAGGCAAATTGTAGCTCGTTATTGCTAACTAAGTACTTTTGGGGTGAGCCAAGACACTGGCTAAAAGGTCTCGACAAGGTGGAGGTTGTGCTCACTGTCCGGAGCACCGCGGTTCACTGTATTCGCCTGGGACTGAGCCGAACTTTAGTGACAATGCATACAGGGACAACTACGTCGAACACGCTGATCCGAGCCTCGTCGACAGCAAAAGGGGTGAGCACTATGATCAGCACTGACCAGGGATCACTGTGCTCACCTTCGGAGGTGTTAGAATCGCCTCGGGTTGCCGAAACAACAAAGACCACCGATATTAGCCCTAACCGGGCAGGCTGGGAGCAACGAGGTCGAGGTCGAGCCCGGCCAGCGGCGGCTCAACGGCGGGAACGCTGGCGACAAGGGGGTGCAGCCCACAGGGGGAGGCCAGCGCACGCTAGCCAGCAGCAGGAAGCGGCGCGGGGACAACCCAAGCCCGCACAGCCATAGATCGGGCTCATCTCCTTTCTCCGGCCACGGCGAGGGTCGGGACGGCCAAAGGGATGGCACGGGGTCCTCTTGGGACCGAGAGGAAGGGTGGGCAATGGCTGCCGGCGACGGGGAAGGCGACATGGCTGGATACAGCCGCACCAGCCCTTGCTGGAAGCAAACTTGCAGTAGCCGCGGTGGCGGCGCTCGGGGTGGCTGCGACCAACGGGAGGGCCTCGCCGGAGGTCCGGGATGATGCCAAATGAGGGCCCCGAGGGTGGAGGTGCTCTCTAGCCCAACCTCGACAAAGAAGCAGAGGTAGTAGTGAAGGTGAAGAAAGAGAGAGAGAAAGATGATAGCGGTGATCGGCCAGAACCAGGTCGCTGGTGGTCGAGAAGCGCGTGACGTACCTCTTAGGCAGATAAGAGGCGGCTGGGCTCGGCTGGGAGGTGGTGGAGGCTAGGGTTAGGGTCTGTGGAGAAGAAACCCTAGTTGAATCCAAGTTATCACAAAGGACGATGTGAAAATACTTCCAGGCGAATCCTCAATCTCTTGAAATTTTACATCCCAGGCCATCCACAGGGGTGTTAAGCATTGGGTGTACACGACACTTCCCACGATTGCGATTTCACGCAATTTTCAAATACATTAAAATATAGGGATTGTGAAAAGCTCGCCGTTTCTCAACTTGACCCTTCAGGATAATCGGCGGAATATAAGAGATTCCGTCCGTTCGGATATGTGAAGAAGACTTGCAGCCCACGCGCTTCGCATTGCTGAAATATGCAACCATATTGTTTCGCCTTGAATGGTCGCTGATTTGCGACGAAGACCCTATCCTCTCTCTGGTTCACACACCACACACACACCACACACACACACACACACACACACACACACACACACACACACAACACCAATCAGTAATGATAATATATATATAATATATATATATATATAATTATATAAGTATTATTAGGTATATTATATAATTGAGTTAGTTGATTATCTCTCAAAAGCACAACACCTTGTGTGTTGTTTGGGTGTTTGTTTTTTTCTTTGAGTTAGCCCTGAATTCTTTTCGGTTCTTGTTATTATTTTATAATCCTTTTTTGATTACTATTATTTTTATTTCTTATCTTATCTTCTGATCTATTCTTACTCTTTCTTCTATGTTTTCTTTCAGATCTCTTTTTTTTTACATCTTTTCTCTCTCTATTTTTTCTTTATTGTTTGTTATATATATTCTCAATTTATTATTTAAATATATTTTATGTTTTATATTTATTTTTATATAATTACTTTTGAAATTTTATATTATTTTAGTATTTATAATTATATTTATAATATTGTTTAAATAAAATTATTAAGTGGTAATTATATTATGGTTGGAATAGATTCTTTGTGAAGCCCTTGTTTGATTTTTGATGATTTTATTTCGTTAGTGCTTGAAATCTTTAGATATTTTAGGTTTATTTTTGATTAGAGGTTTCCTGGATTTTCTTTCAGTTGGGTTTTGGTGTTTTTTGTTTGTGGGTACTTTTAATATGCATTCTAGATTTGTATGTTTTGTGGGTGCTTTGGGGGTATTAGTTTTTTTACCATTGTAAGTGTTACCTCCTTGTTTCGTATTCATGTTGGGGTGGCGAGCTCTATTTAGTTATTTGTTATGATCTATTCAATTCGATTTGGTCGTTCCATTTCACCTTAGGGGGTTGTTCTTTATTCTATAGTTTCTCCTAACGCTATTCTAATCCAATTTGTTGTAAAAATCTATGACAGCTACCAATAGGAGCTGGGTACTTTTAAAAGTATAGAAGCTCATATCTTATTTTCTATAGCTTTATTTGATTATGTTTTATAGGTGGTGTTGGTAGTTATTATTATTATAGGTGGGTGATAGGGGTATGGGTGAGTGAGTTAGGTATAATTGAGCTGAATACTCTCATAGCACCAACCCCTTTGATGTTTGTTTGAGTTTCTAGTTTTATCTTATTTTCCGTTTTTTTTGATATATTACTTTTATATTTCATTATATTGTTCTTTTTATTTTTATTCTTACCACCACCTTTTTTTTTTTTATCTTTTTGTACTTTTTTTTTTTTTTTTTATATTTTTTTTTTTTTTTCTTCTTTTCTCTTTTTTTTTTTTTGTTTTTTTTTTTTATTTTGTATCTTATTTTTAATATATTTTATGTTGTTCTCATCTTTTCGTTGGGGGCCAAAAACTTTTTATTTTTTTTTGCTGCCAACTCCTCTGTGCTTTGTTAGTTGGTTCTGATCTGAACTCTTCTGTTTCTCTTTTGTCCTCTCTTTTTTCTCTCTGCGTGTTGGGTTCTCTTGTGTCTCTCTTTTATTTTTTAGTGGTGGTTTGGTAGTATAATTTTATATTATATATGAGTTTTAGGTAGTAAGATATCAGATAATATGCTATGTGTGTTATTTATATTAGGGGGTTGTATTGTGGTTTTTTTTTTATCATTGGTTATTTTATTTCTTAATTTAATTAAAAACCCTAATTCAAATTGAATTTTCCTAGATTCAAAAGTCTCGGATATTACACCATCCCCCCTTTACAAGAAGTTTCGTCCCCGAAACTTAATCATACATCCCCCGCAAACAACTGTGGAAACCGCTCGCGCATCGCAGACTCTAGTTCCTATGTACGTAGCCTCGTGCTCCTCATGATTCTCCTACTAGACTTTCACATACGGAATGCTCATGTTCTGTAATTGCTTCACCTCACGTGCCAATATTCACATCGGAGCCCCATCGCAACTCAGATTCTCCTGCAGCTGAATAGTCGTTGGACTGATAATATGGGACAGATCTGGAATATACTTCCGAATTATGGACACGTGAAAAATATTGTGCACCCAGGCAAGGCTCGGAGGAAGAGCCAATTTGTATGCCACCGGACCAACATGCTCAAGAATATCAAACGGTCCAACAAATTATAAAGTGGTCTCAAAGACGTACGCCTCATGTATATCAAACATTAAAAATTATTGATTTTTTAGATCATTTAAATACTAATTAAATAAAAAAAGTATGAATCTTTTATCCTAGAAACTCCAATTATTGTAGATAATACTTATCTATCATGTTGATTATCATGATTTGAATACTTTATAGTCGAAAATGTAGAGAAAATTTAAAAAAAAACTACGTTTTGTCCGTATTTATTTACCTCAACTCTAGAATGTTATTCCAGTCACAAAGGCTTAGATAAGCTTCTACTCACTAAAAGCAATTGCACACGAGTTAAGCAACATTGATACCTTTATTGTCCTACTTAATTTTCTCTCACTAATCTAATAAGTTTCAGCAAATTTCCACTTTTTCAAGATATCAGCCTCTTCTCTTACTTAATTTAGGGAAACAAATATATTAATAATTTCGTTAAGAAAAAATTTTCTCCTTCAAGCAGTCCAAGTCTTCCGAGTCAAGGTGAAGAAAAGTAAGAAGAGGAAGACTTAGAAAATATTTGAATGGTTTCTCTCCTTGTTGAGAGTATTCCTTATTGTATTAAAATATATAGAAGTTACAAGATGTTACAAATGGTATGATATGCATAAAAGAAAACAATTTGAAATAATAAAATACAATCATATTTTCCTTTCTTGAGTGGTTGAAATCAATCTTGGTTGAGCACAAATGATCCTTCACGAGATTTGATCAACCTTCTTAATTCGTCTCTAGATCATGAGCATTTCCTTTTTGATGAGAATCTTCATTACTCCCCCGCAAACTAGGCAGGGGTCTAGACCACATGCCGAGTTTGGTTCGTAACTGTGTAAAAATAGATTTAGAAAGTGGTTTGGTAAATACATTGGCAAGTTGATGAGGAGAGGAGACAAACCGTGTGACCAAATGACCAAGAGCCACCTTCTCACGTATAAAGTGATAATCAATTTCTATA
Source organism: Ananas comosus (assembly GCF_001540865.1). Classification (NCBI taxonomy): domain Eukaryota; kingdom Viridiplantae; phylum Streptophyta; class Magnoliopsida; order Poales; family Bromeliaceae; genus Ananas; species Ananas comosus. Next base: position 3,151,168 of record NC_033631.1, on the reverse strand, counting down.
TGCTTACTACGAGCATGGAAAACAGGATTAACTGTCATATGTAAAGCACTTATATTATCACAAAAAAGAATGGCTGGTTTATCAAGTATAATAACAAGATCACGCAATATAAAGGACAACCAAGTTAACTCTGCAGCGGTGGAAGCCATGGCTCGATATTCAGCCTCGGCACTAGATCGAGATACCGTAGGTTGTTTCTTCGCACTCCAAGATAAGCAGTTACTTCCAAGAAAAGTACATAAACCGGTGGTAGATCGGCGAGTAGTAGGGCAGCCAGCCCAATCGGCATCGGAGAAGGCATATAAATCAAGAGTACTTTGAGATAAAATTCGAATTCCAAAATCAATAGTACCACTGATATAACGAAGAATGCGTTTGACATTCTGAAAATCTTGCATTGTCGGCGACAACATATGTTGACATGCTGCATTAACAGAGAAAGAGATATCTGGACGAGTCATCGTCAGATATTGTAAACCTCCAACAAGACTTCTATAAAAAGTAGGATCTGCAAAAGGACGATCATTAAAAGAAAGAGTCTTAGCTTTTAAAGCCATAGGAGTGGAGACAGGTTTGCATGCAGTCATTTGAGCCCGGACCAATAAATCGCGTGCATACTTTCCTTGTGTAAGAAAGAGTCCTCCTTGAAAATTTTGAACTTCAATGCCAAGAAAGTAGTGAAGTGGTCCCAAATCTTTCATAGCGAATTCTCGAGCAAGATCATTAATAAATGTACCAAGAAGGTCTGGATTATCTCCGGTTAAAATGATATCATCAACATAAAGTAATAAAATAATTTTTCCCTTGTTAGTATGGCAAACAAAAAGGGAAGAATCAGCTGTGCTGCAATAAAACCCAAGACCAAATAAAAAAGTGCTAAAACGATCGAACCAAGCCCGTGGAGCTTGTTTGAGTCCATACAATGCCTTCTTCAAACGACAAACATGAGTTGGATGAATTGGATCAATAAAACTAGGAGGTTGAGCCATATAGACAGTTTTATGTAGATGACCATGCAAAAAGGCATTTTTAACATCTAACTGGTGAATAGGCCATCCTTTAATTGTAGCAACGGTAAGTACGGTTCGAATACTACCTGGTTTGATAAATGGGCTAAAAGTTTCTGAGAAATCGATACCTTCTTTTTGATTTTATCCCTTAGCAACAAGTCGTGCTTTAAGACGATCGAGACTGCCATCAGCATTTAATTTAGTTTTATAAACCCATCGACATTCGACAACATTCATGAAAGATTCCCGAGGAACAAGATCCCAAGTATCATTTTTCATTAGAGCATTTCCTCTTGCATAGCCGAGCACCACCCGTCATGCTTGAGTGCCGATTGAATTGACTTAGGCTCCAAAGGAGTATGATGTGTGATCGAAAGTGCATACTTGGGATTAGGTTTAATCATACCTACTTTTGATCGTGTAATCATATGATGAGTATTTGAAACATTTTCAGCAGAAATAGAGATAGTGGAAGGCTCACCAGTCATATTTTGATCAGATTCGGTCATCACTCGAGAGGGTGAGATGTCGTCAGGAAGAGTCATGTCACCACTTGATGGAGCCGCAACTTCATGAGCAAGTTCTCTTGATTCAGAATTATGTTCAGCAGATGATGGAGTTTCTGCCAAAATATGCTGTTCGTTTGCCGTTGTAAATATTTGGGATGCTTTAGGATTAGATGTTGGCTGTGAGTTGCTAGATGAATTCGCAATATCAACAGATATAATTTGATTTCCACCTGCTACACCAATTGATTCTATAAAACTAGTTTGATTTGAGCAGTCATGAAACGTTGATAACTCACATTCATCCTGTTGAATATCAAATAAATGAGAACTATTTGAAAAAGGAAACAATTGTTCGTAGAAAACGACATGTCGAGAAATATAAACCCGCCCTGTAGGAGGATATAGACACCGATAACCTTTGTGTTTATCACTGTATTGCAAAAACACACATGGTAAAGAACGTGAAGTGAACTTATGTTTTGCATAATCTCTCAAATATGGAAAACAACGGCATCCAAAAATCCGCAAACTTAAATAGTCAGGATTCTTATTAAAAAGAGTTTGATATGGGCTCTTCATATCAAGTCGAGAAGAGGGAAGCCGATTAATAAGAAATGCCGCCGTTGAGAATGCTTCCACCCAATAGCACCGAGGCATAAAAGCCTCAAATAACATAGCAAGACCAAGTTCCACAATATTGCGACGCTTCCTTTCCGCTACGCCATTTTGTTATGGCGTGGCAGGACAAGACATTTGATGTTTTATGCCATTCATGGCCAAAAAGTCACGAAATTTTTTGCTAGAAAACTCACCTCCACCGTCTGATTGAAAGATTTTTATTTTTCTATCGAGTTGCCTCTCGACGAACTTTTGAAATTTTACGAAGCAGTCAAAAAATTCAGACTTTCTTTTCAAAGGATAATACCAAAGAAAACGAGAGAAATCGTCAACGAAAATGACATAGTATTTAAATCCTTGTACGGAGCGTATAGGGGCCGGTCCCCATAAATCACAATGAATTTTAAATAGCGGCTCAGGAGAGACTTGAGTAGAATTAGAGAAAGGGAGTTTTGAAGATTTACTCATTTGACAACTAGAGCAAATATAAGATATATTGTTCCATTTATTCACTCTAATAAGATTATTATTATAAAGATGATGCACAATACTAGATTGCGGATGTCCCAACCGTCGATGCCAAGTTTCTTCGGGTGCAACTTGCTGTCTATTTGAAAAGTAGGCTTGAATCTCTTGTTTGCTGTTATTCAACGAATATAGTCCTCCCTTTCTATTCCCCGATGCCATCACTTTTCCCGTTCTCCTGTCCTTTATCTGAAAGCCATTAGAAATAAATTCAAAGAAGCATGAGGAAACTCCGACGTTAGTTGTGATACAGATAATAAGCTCTTTTTCATTTCAGGGACTAATAATACATTATGCAAAGATATAGAGCCAGATTTTGTAGAGATATTAGAATTCCCCACATGTGATATTTTCAATCTTTGACTGCTTCCCACCATAACAAAATCAGAACCGTAGTAAGGAGTGAGATTCTGAAGCTTACCAACATCACCTGTCATATGGGTTGTTGCTCCAGTGTCTGGAATCCAATCTGAATCTTTCAGAAATGCTTATGGATGCAAGTGCTTTTGGGATATCTTCTGCTTGTTATGAATGATTAAAACGATGCCAGCAATGAAGTGCATCATGGCCACGTTTTTTGCAGATCTAACAATCCACCACATTGTCATTTGTTTTGTTCTGGAATTGATTTGATTGTGCTTGTGGGAAATAACCATCTTGTCCTCGACCACCTCGCTCCTGTGTTCGTTTTTGTTGCATTGTACCTTGAGGAAAGCCACGTCATTCTGAAGTAAAATGTTGTCCACCTTGTTTAAGTGGATTAGGTTTCTTTCGATAATTCTTTCCAACGCTAGTGGATTGGTGGCCATAGAAGGTCATTGAATGATTTACATCATCATAATGACTTTTATTTCTTAATTCATGACTTTGCAATAAAGGTATGATTTCAATAAAAGCAGGGATAGGTGGTTTCAACATTGTAGTAGTAAAAGATTCATACTTTGAGCCCAATCCATTGAGTAAAGAGAATACCTTTGTTTTATCATCAACGGGCTTACCAATGGCATTAAGCTCATCACATACAGACTTGAAATGACGAAGATAATCTGCTAACGAGTGTGAGCCCTTTTTGATTAGTCGTAACTTTTGCAGAAGTTCGAACTCCCGAGCTTGAGAATCTTGCGCAAAAGAATTCTCTAGTGTACTCCATACCTCGCCTGAAGTCACTAGCCCGACCACCAAACCAAGCATCTCTTCTGGTAAGGTGCTTGTGATCCATGCCTTCACCACCCGGTCCGTGCGAACCCATGATGTGAAATCTGGATTCACGATTCGGCTTTTGCCATCATCTGAATCAATCTCACGAGCTGGTTGTGGCGTTTCGCCGTTGATGAAGCCCACCACATCTTGACTCTCGATTAGCGAAAAAATTTGAGTTCGCCATAGCAAGTAATTTGATTGGTTGAGTTTGATAGAAACAAAATTCAGAAGGTTAATAGAAGCTGGATAGGGATAGGGAGAGGTAGAAGTATTTGCCATGATCGATGGCTCTGATACCATGAAGAAAAGTAAGAAGAGGAAGACTTAGAAAATATTTGAATGGTTTCTCTCCTTGTTGAGAGTATTCCTTATTGTATTAAAATATATAGAAGTTACAAGATGTTACAAATGGTATGATATGCATAAAAGAAAACAATTTGAAATAATAAAATACAATCATATTTTCCTTTCTTGAGTGGTTGAAATCAATCTTGGTTGAGCACAAATGATCCTTCATGAGATTTGATCAACCTTCTTAATTCGTCTCTTGATCATGGGCATTTCCTTTTTGATGAGAATCTTCATTACAAGGCATACAAGTCAGGTCAGGTAGATCTTTCTCTCTACTGCAGAAAAATTACTGCATGCACCCATTGCACCACACTGCATTAGCCCTATTATAAATGCCTCAAAATCAGAAGCAGACCCGTTTAGTACTGATGATCATCAAAAGCTATTGGGCTGAGATATATGAGTTGGGGTGTGCTGGGCCAGGAACCGAATACGGGGTGAGACGGACCGGATCAATGTGTTGACCAGGTCAAGTTTCTCCTCAGGGTGTGAGTGCACCACCAACAGGTCAAACGATTTGACCTAGGAGGGATCGGCGCGCTCAATCGGGTTCTTCCACAACTATTCACAAACTCGGCTAAATGAGACGAATGGCTTGAATTTATCGAAAAAAACGATAAAGTAGGGTACAAAAGTTGCTACGGAGATAAACTCTAACCCTAACCCTACTCTACCACGCTCTTAACTATGGAGAATTAACAAGAAAATCCACTGCAACTAGAAAGAAAATCTACTAAAACTAACTCTTAGAAAAACTGCAAATGCCATAAAGAAAGAAATCAAAATTTATTGTGGTCTCTTACTTGTGTGAAGGACGTCTTTTCCATGCACACATTTTCTTATTTATAATCCTGCATGGCATTATTTGAGTTAATACCATCGTGGAGGTTTATTTGCATGGCCACGTCCCTATTTCCTTGGGTTATGCTTCGGTCGATTTCTTGTTGGCCACTAACTCCTTCCTCCACGTCTTCAACCGCATCCAGCCCAAACCATCTTCCTGTTTTAGGCGTGCATCTTTTAGCTTCGAGTGTACTACATGTTGTTTTATATTTTGCCTTTGTTAATTCGCTCACGTGGCTCAGGCTGCTCTACCACATGGCGCTACTTTTATGGCGCCAACAGTGCCCTCTTGGCAGTCTTTTGAACAGTCGTTTCGTGTTATTGATGTTGCTTTATTCAACAGCTGAGATTGAATACCGTGAGCTCAACGGTTGAGATTTGCCGTCTCTATCGGTCATATCGCCTTTTTCATCAAACAGCCTCAACAAACCATGCCTTTGGCCATTTTGTACTTAATTTCATCCTTTGTAGGTACAATTTTTCGCGTCCTTTCATCTTATCTAGGGCATTAATTAGGGCATTTAATAGCTGTTGTCACCTCGTTATCATCGAAACTATATTTCAAACTTTCCTCCGACGGGTTCGTCTTCCTTGTGCCTCTTATCGATTCTTCCTCCTCGACTCTTTCCTCTCGACTCTTCTTCTTCGATGGCTCAGATTCCTTCTCTTCCTTCTTCTCCTAACGTCAACTTCTATCTTTTGAAGCCATCCATAGTTAACCTTGCTCGCATTGTCCTCAACCCTACCTTCATGGGGCCTCTTGAGGATGACGTCTTTTCTTTTTCTATAAAAGGGCTTCCCTTGATGGCGGATACTGTTCATCTCCATTCCTGGTCCTCCTCGAAGTCATTAGGGAAAAACCTTCCAATCTGGCCTAGCGTCTCGGATGCATACCTAGCTTGGTTGGACTGAGTCGAAGGAACCTTTGCTTTCTTGTGGCATGAAGTCAGAATTTATGATGCCATCCAACTATTAAGGAACTCTCCTCAAGCCAATAATCCTCTTCTTGCTACAGCTTTATATTTTTGGTCCTCTACTTCAAATACTTTCCACTTCTGGTCGGGGCCTTTCACACTGACCCTTTTCGATCAGGCGACGATCCTTGGTATCTGCCTTGATGGCACCATCCTATCCATGGTTTATAACCTCGATGGCGTGACAGAGTTTGAGGCTCTTCTGGACTCGAAGAGGGACCTACACTAAATTTATGTGGCGGTTCACAGGCCAAGCCTTGATCCTACCATGAAGTAGCACACCTCCTTTCTCTTTTACTAGCTCTGCCATAATCTCTTTTGTACTCAATCGCGGAAGATCAATCGAGACTTTGTCCCTATTGCCGTTGCATTGGCCTACAGCGAAAAGTTGGCCCTCGACTTGTATTTTCACTCGTTTCCTTACCGAGAGATTTTCAAGTCGATCAAGCTGCTATCGTCAAAAAGCAGCATAATTTTTGGTTCGGCAATGCGACGTCTTGTGGCTATCTAGAGACCTTCACTTCAGGCCAGCCTACCGACATACTGATTTACTTCTGGGTCTTCTATTCCAAGGACCACTAACACCACATCAACTGGGCCCCCTTCGAAGAGTGACTAATAAGCCCGCCATGGTTCATCGTGCGGTTTGAAGCACCAGATGGCCTCTTCCAATACCAGTGAATAGTCCGAAGTCTAGTACTCTTTTCTGGCCCCACGAGATCTCCATGTTGGCCTGAAAACCTGCTCCAAGCTGACGTTGAGCACGAAGGTTTACTGCCCTCATTTTATGGTGCGTTGGTTTGGTTTGATCCAACCACTCTTGGTGCTCAAATTTTTCACAACCAATACTTCTCGCTCTCATCCCCCTAAGCAGATCAGATTTCAACTATGGGGAATCGGCTTAGGCGCTTATCACTCCTATAGACTTTTGGCCGAATCGTACTAGATTAACAGAAGGTTACGGCTCGCATGGGATAGCTTTTGTGAGGGGGTGTTTGTCATGTTCCTAACAAATCGCTTTCGCTACCTCCACCATACAGAGGGTATTTCGTTTTTTTCTTCAATCCCATTTTGTTTGTACCTCTTCTCCTTAATTCATTCCGCCTTCATATGCTTCAGCTGGCACTTCCAAAAGCAAAGAAGCCGCGCCCGCCTCCTCGGAGCGAGAGGATTTGAGCAAGAATTCCAACAAGGAGGCAGCTGCTTTCCCTCGTCCCCAAGCGGTATGTCTTTCTTCTTATAGGACATCTACTTTTGCTATGTTTTTTGGCTCATTTTCTCACATTCCTCAACTACTCTGTATTTTCGATCCTTAGGTCCGGTGCACAAAAAAAGGGACAATAGCAGCCACTCATTCGGCTCCTCCGCTGCAGCAAAAACGGTGAAAATTAATTGTGAGCAAGCTTCGCTCTAAGCCTGCCCCCACATCAATCGAGGAGCAACCACCCTTTGAGGAGCCGACCTCTAGTGTAGTACCTTCGGCTCAAACTCCTTCGGTCCCTACTTCTATCACGGCCGAGGAAGGACCTGAATCAGCCCTGACAGGGACTTCTCCCAAGCAGGTCCTTGCTGAGAAGAGCCCATAGTAAGCTTCGTCATTGGCCGAGTTAGGTCCTCGGCCCATTTTTATTGATTCTACTTCTCCTCCTCACTCCCTAGCTGGAGCACCCCTACCATTCTTACTGCATGACCCAGCGGCCCAACAACTGGAAGAGTCATCGTCCTCTGGCAGGGCTTCGGTGGGAATTTCTAGTGCTGAGCTCGCATCAAAATTTAAGGTAGAGATTTTTTGTCGGGATAGGTGAGCTCCCTAAGAAGCTCGTGAAGAAAGAGACGACAGGAAAAAAAAAAAAGATAAAGGAGGAAGAAAAGAAGCAAGAAGAGGAGAAAATCAGGATAAGAGAGGGAACTATCTTGGCTTCCACTAATGAACCTTCGATCGAAACCTCGACTCTTGTTCTTGAGCTAGCACCCGACGATCCTACATCCATTGGTGGATCAAAGGAGACTTTGGCAGTTTTTCTTCAAGAATTAGCCACCTTGAGTCCCACATCCAACTAAAAGGAGGACCTACTAATTGTTGTATCGGCTAACACCCAGAGAAAATTAGATGAATGCTTGCAACTGCACAGCAGTGTNCATCATCTTATTAATTCCTTGGACGATTCATGGACACATACACAACATGAATGGAAATAAAAACCCAAAGTTATTCATAATATTTTAAAATCAAATACAAAATTATGTCCTAGAAAGAATACATGTGTCGGCCTGGTTGGCTTCTAGGGCATACATCTAACACAGTGTTCTTCCTTCCTTGGCTCAAAATTCAACTCAGCTCGATCGAATATGCCACCTTGGATGTCCATTTTTCATTGGTCAGCTCTTGCAAGATGAAGGCCACTTAGTTGGTAGTTCTTTTAACCGACTTCAACAAACAGAGCAGAGACTTAAACGACCAAAAGCTAGCCCTTCAACAGAGGGTTCCCCAACTCATGGAGAGCTTGCCGAAGCAAAAAAGACTTTGGCCTGCACGTCACTCGAGCTTGACTCTCTCTAAGTGCAGTACCGGGCCAAGGAGGATGAGGAAGTGGCAATCCATGATCACCACTCCCGCCTTTATCAAATCCATCCGACCATGAAACAGAGGAAGTATGCAACCAACCAAGTCAGTCCAACTTAGAAAATGATTGAAACCAACTCAAAGATTTGTTGTCATGATCTTTCGGATTTTATATATCGACTGTAACAAATTTTGATCTTTATTTTATGATAATATTTTATTTTTCTTTCCATGCGGAAAGGTAAGATTCTTTCAAGTACTTTTCATTGATCGGCTTGTTATTTTTTGATTTTCCTAACATTTTTAAGGAGTATGCATTGCCTCTAGCGACTTTGTATACCTGAAATAACCCTTCCCAATTCGGAGACTGTTTTCTGTACAGTCGGCTTTTCGACTGATCGACAATATTAGCTTTAACACTAAGTCCCCACACTTTGAAAGATTTAGCCCTGACCTCTTGTTGTATGCGTTGCTCACTCGGCTTTGGTATGTTTTCAAATGATCAAGTGCCAATAACTGAGTCTTGTCGGTTTCATCTAAATTTTCGTACATCAAGAGTTCGCATTTTTTAGCCAACAATCTTTTTTGTCCTTCGATTCTAAAGGAAAGGACCATCACTTCAACCGACAGCATGGTCTTGTGACCATAGACCAACCGAAAAGGCATGACCCTTGTCACTGTCTTAATAGTTGTTCAGATTCCCACAATACTTCCAAAAGCTTCTCATTCCACTTTCTCGAATGTTTTCTAATATACCATTTCATTGTGTTTATAATAACCTTATTTACTACTTCGGCCTGTCCATTGGTCTGTGCATAATAAGATGGTGAATTTAAGAGCTTGATCTGCCTTGACTCTAAAAATCTCAAGAACTGCTCATCTGTGAACATCGTTCCCTTGTCGGTTGTAATCGTTTCGGGAATTCCAAAGTGATGGATGATGGAATCTCCCACGAATGTTATGATGTCTTTTTGAGTGGCCATTCTCATAGGTTTTACTTCCACCCATTTGGTAAAGCAATCCAGGGCCATTATCCGAAATCTGTATCCAGTTGAGGAGTTCGGTTGAATTTCTCCAATTATATCCATAGTTCAATCATGGAATGGTTAAGGCTTGATAATCGCATGCATCTCAGAGTCGGCACCTTTTGCACTAGCCTGTGGAATTGAAAACGTTTGGCATACCATATGTAGTTTTCGTGCACAGTCGGCCAGTAGTATCCCAGATGCCGAATTGTCCATCTCAATTATTTTTTGACCAAGTATGCACCTCACAACCCTTTATGGATCTCACTCGCGACTTCCAAGGCTTTATGGACCTCACTCGTGACTTTCAGGGCTTCATCGGTTCCTTAACATTTTAGAAGCACTTCTTCAGCTATTTTTCTATAAAGCTGTCCGTTTAATAAACAATAACTGAGTGTCTTCCTTCACAGTTGATAGCTGGCTTGTCTATTCGGATCGTTGAGAAAATCAATTAGAGGTATTGTCTAATCATACTGTATCCCGACAGGGGTGATCATCATTGATTCTCGTGTGTAAATCAATGATAACAATCTCTTGTCAACTTTGACCAGGCTCATCTTTCTCAGCTTTTTATACCCTAAAGTCGAATGAGCCAACTCGTTTGCTTGCTCGTTTTCTTCTCTCAACAGGTGCATGAACTCTGCCTCCCTAAATCTGTTAAGCAACTCTACCGTCTTACTCAAGTAGTTCTGCAGATTAGGACTTTCGCAATAGTACTCTCCGACCACTTACTTGATCACTAACTGTGAGTCACCGATAACGACTATAAATTGTGCTCCTAACTCATTTAAAATTTTGAGGTCAATTATTAAAGCCTCATATTCGGCTTGGTTGTTGAAACAAACAAAATTTAGTTCGAAAGAAAACTAAAAAGTTTTGCCTTCAAGTGATCGTATGACTATTCCGGCTCCTACCGAGTCGGATGTCCTGGACCTATCAAAATAAAATGTCCACGGTCGAAGACCAACTAGGTTTTGGCTTGGCCCTTCAACTTCGACACAGGGGTGACTGGCCAAAATGTCAGCTATTGCCTGACCTTTACTGACCTTTGTCGGGACGTAGTTGGGATCGGACAAAGTTAACATCCAATGTCCTATTCTCCCCATTAAAACTGGTTTCAACAACATATACTTTATATGGTCGATTTTGCAAACAACCGACATCTCGACAAATAGAATATAGTATCTCAGCTTAGTGTAGGCACAATATAATGCCAAACACAGCTTTTCTATTGTCGAATAGCATCTTTCGACATCTAGCAAACATCGGCTGAGATAATAAATTGTTTGATCCTCTTTTAAATCATTTTCTTGAGCTAGCAAACACCCCAAGTTCTCCTCCGCAGCCGAGATGTACAGTCTCATCGGCTAGTCGTATTGAGAAAGGATAAGCACCGAGAGTTTTACCAGATATCTTTTAACGTTTTTGAAGGCCTCTTGGTGCTCCTTCGTCTATAAGAATTTCTCCTAATTCTTTAGCCGAAGTAATGGAGTAAATAACCCTATACTCCTGGGTAGATTTGATATGAATCACCTCAAATAGTTTATTTTTCTCGGTAAGCTCTGCAATTTCTTTTTCGTTTTGAGTGGCGATAGTTTTATAATTGGCTTTGCCTTATTCTTGTCTATCTTGATCCCTTTTCTGATGAACCAGAAAATCGAGAAAATTTTCAACTGACATCCCGAATGCGCATTTCAGAAATTTCACTTTTAGATTGTATTTTCTCATGCGTTCGAAGGCTAATTTTAAATCAACCCAATTACCGGTCTAAGATTTGGAATTTACTACAATATCGTCAATATATCCAAAATTTTACCGATCAGATCATGGAAGATAAAATTCAAGGTGCGCTGGTAAGTGGCCCCAACGTTTTTTAATTCGAAGGGCATCACTATCTATTCAAAAGTTCCAATGGACCTCGGGCATCTGAAAGGCATTTTGATACACCTTCTTCGGCTATAAATATTTGATTGTAGTCAGTATGACCATCCATAAAGGATAAGATTTCATGATCGGCTGTGGCATCCACTAGCATATCAGTTATAGGCATAAGGTATTCGTCCTTGGGCGTAGCCATGTTCAGGTTCCTAAAATCGATACAAACCCTAAGTTTTCCGTTTTTCTTTCAGACCAGAATAATGTTGGATACCCAATCGACATAACGAGCCACTCAAATAAAACAGGCTCTCAAAAGTTTTTCAATTTCATATTTTATTTGCATTACGATACTCGGTTCAAACCTACAAGCTGACTGTTTATAAAACCTAACTCCTTTTTTTATAGGGAGTCTATACTCTACAATCTTTTGGTTAAGTCTTGGCATTTCTTCTCAACTCCTTATATTTTCTTCGCAACTCGATCAACTCCCCTTGTTGCTGTGCTAAAAGTCTTGTGCTGTTGAAGGTCGGCTGTTTGTTCTAATCCATCCCTAGATTCACTTCAACCAGTGGGTCTTAAGTCTCCAACCACTTCTCCCCGACATTGATCAGTGATTCTTCCATGAAACCTGTTTTGGCCTGATTTTTCGAGGCTGATCCTTCTTTTTTGTCTAGCTTGTCGGCCGATGATGTTATTTCGTTGGGCTTGCTTTTCTCGGCCTTGACGGCCAAATCTTCTTCAGGCTGTCCCTTCTTCTTACCATCGGCCCCTTGAGCTGAATCATCATTCTTACCATCGGCACTTTGGGCCAAATTATTTGCTTCAATTTTCACATTGACCGCAACGACTGACCTCTTGAAGTGGCCGACTCCTGTGCTCAGTGCTTAATGCCGAAGCTCGTTTAGAGTCTCAGCTCATGACTCCTGACATTCCATTTTAACCAAACCAGCGACTTTTCGGTGGCCGCCAGTTCTTCTATCTCTTTTTGGAGTACCTGTTGTACTCCTTACTCGGTGACCCGAATGAATGAGATCTGATTTTGGTCGACCTCAGCCCGGTTCACATGATCGATGCTTTCCACATTCACATCAACCACCTACAGCCTTCCTTCGGCTGCGATTTACTCATTACGCTCTCCGGCCCATTGGAACAACTTCCCGAGTAGAGTCAAGGGTATACACATGTTGGCGTGGATCCAATCACACCCTAACAACAAATTGTAGTGGCTGCTGGCATCCACCACAAAGAAGGTTGTTCGGAGAGTCTTAGATCTAACCGTCAGTTCGGTTGTCATACCCCTCGCAGCTGCTGACCGCTTTTCGTGAAGTCTGTCATGGTTGCGTTGGTGGGCTTGAGCTCATATTCTCTCTTGCCCAACTTCTTGAAAAATGACATGGGCATAACATTCACCATAGCCTCGCCGTGTATAATTACTAGGCCAACAGGCCATCCCTCTATCAAGGCCTTAATGTACAAAGGCCTGACAAAATCGGTTTGCAGCACCGATGGCTTTTCAAACATCACTGCTTCAGCCGCCTTGATATCCTCGAGCTGGAGTTGGGCCTTGACATCCTCGAGCGGGAGTTAGGCCACAGTCGTCCCTCTATCAAGGCTTTAATGTACAAAGGTCTAACAAAACTGGTTTGCAGGGCTAATGGCTTTTCGAACATCACCGCATCAACCGCCTTGACATCCTCAAGCTGGAGTTGGGCTACGTCCAACCCCTCTTCATATTGGGGCAGCTCCTCAGCCTCTTCTAACTCTTTCTGGAACGAACATGGCAACGCATATACCATGCCCACGTCAGTAGAACTTCCTTCGGATGCAACTCCTTTGGTCCTCTATTTTTTCTCATCGAACCATCTCACTGCATCGGCCGAAGACTCACTCTCCAGCCTAACTTCTCTCTCCTTGGGTGGATATCGCTCTCGTTTGATGATGGTCTTAAGAGAAGCAATTTTCTCCTCCAGCCTAACTTTCTTCTCAGCGCTATTGCAGTTGACTGCTCCACCTGGTATTTCAACGATAGTAAGGGACTTGAGCCATCCGCCTCATTGACATTCTTTATAGGTCAAGGGGACAACCACTGCGCAGGCTATTTTCACGTGTTCATCCTCATCCCTTTTGCTTTTTTCCAGTAGTGTCTTATCTCAACCCGCACCCTCTATTGTCGTCATTTTTGTGTCTTCATCAGCACCGGCCCATACCATTTGGCCACTGCCTTGGTCGTGAAACACTGCTCAACTTGCACGTTTGCCGGCATCTTTACCATCCTAAGGTGCTTTTTTAGGATTTCTCTTATTTTCCACGGTCTCGACAATGGCTAAATGTTGAGCTCATTCACTAACCTTCGATCAAGGACCTCTATGTCTCCCTCGGTCATTCCTTTAAATTATGGTTCGAGTATCGGCCGTGGGTCCTGATGCTATGTGGGCTGATATCCCTAATTCCTCTGTTGAGTGTCGAAAGGTCGTGTTGGGTGACCCTCTCAGCTAGTTCTCTCATTCGTTTGATAGTACTCTTTCAGGACCATTCTGAGCAACAGGTCCTTCCGGTCCTTCCCATGGTCCACTTATTCTTTGGAATTGTTGGAGGCTTTCTCCAAAAACTAGTTCGGGTGACTGACATTCTCGAGTAATTAAGTCCTTCCATTCCTCAGGGAAGGCTATGAATTCCTTCCATTCTCCGTATGCCTTCATCTTGCATACTATTCTTTTCCAATCTTGGCATGTTATTTCATCCTTGCACTTGATGCAAAGCCGAAACATTCTTCTCAGCTTAGCCACGCACTCCTGAAATTTGTCCTCCTAAAGTGGCTTCTTCCCCTTGACATCCACCATGTTAACTTACATAGGAAAGAGGTTTTGGTCAAATTTCATTTTCTTATTTTCATGGTCGGCGAAAACCAACCGACCTTCATTTATTTTCTTTTGTATCTGCCTCTTAAAGGCTGTGTAATCATTAGTCCCGTGGCTCCAGAAGTGGTGCCACTTACAATACTTCATTCTCTTTAACTCATCTCCAAAGGGCAACATTTGACCCTCTTGGAGCTTGATTTTGCCCTCCTTATGCAATGAATCGAATATCTGGTCAGTTTTGGCAATATCAAATGAATAAATGAACACCATAATTCATGTTTTAGAATCGCTAGCCTTAGCTGGCTTAAGTAGCGCACACTTATAAGATAGACGGTCCTTTATCATCTCTGCCGCATACATCTCGGCTCCATCAGCCGAGTCCTCAGTCCTGCTGAAGGTGTTCGGCTCCTCATGAGCCAATCCCACTTTGAGTAAAGAGAAGTTTTTCTATTTCTTCTTGTTCCATTCTTTGTTTCAGCTCCAACGCTGCCGATCATCATCATTTTCTTTTTGAAATTGCTCATATTAGGCGACCAAACGCCCAGATCAAATAAGTTAGGAAAATACTTACTTTCGAAATGGTCCTTTATTTTAAAATGCAGACCATTGAACACCATTTTGGCGAACTCAGATTTCGGCATCCTCATGAAACACTGGTTTTTGGCCGTTTTGAAATGGTTCAAGTACTTATCGACCGTTTCACCCGACTTCTATCTATATAAAGCCAAATTGGCCTCTGATAATTCAGGTTCCAATCTGTAAAACTATTCATGAAATTTTTGCTCCCACTCGTCCTAATCTCGGATGGAATTGACGGGTGAGCTTGTGTACCATGTAAATGCCGTCTTGGTTAACAGCGTGTTAAACAAGTGAAGTTTCATTTCTCTGCATTAGGCCGTGAACCGAGAGCTACATGTTTCATAGTATTTTCAGTCTCTTCACCCAAGAACTTGTCGAACTTCGGCATCTTCTACTTTATTGGATACAGATGTTCCACATCAATATTAACTGGATAAAGGGACCTAAATACATGCCACATCGCCGGCCTTGCCCCTACACCAAATGTATTCCAGATTGCCTCTTCTATTTGAGCATACAGCTTATTATTCCCCACTGCGGGGGTTAGGGCCGGCATTCCATTCGGCCCTAGAGGCGGCATATAGTTTTGTACTACAGGATTAAGTCTCTGCACTACATTGGGGCCCTACCCCCCAGCCCTCGCACCCATGTTTTGGGCTAATAAACAGGCAAAGAAGGTGGAGAAGATAAACCCAATGCAATTTCTAGCTGAGGGCTTGCATTTACATTCACCGGCCTATAGGCAGCCCAGAAGGCACTATTTGGGGTTGTGTCTGTGGGACCATCGGTGCGACTGGGTTCTGTTGCACCGACGTGATTAGGGGCCTTTGTGGACCCCCATAAGGTTGCTTGTTTCGGGCTAGCAGCTATCCGATACGAGCTATATTTTCATTAGAGGTTGTGATGGCAACCAATACTATTTGATGACTATTTTGATCTACCATCTGCAAGATTCGGGTCATTTGCCCAAATGCCTAAGTCAAGCTTGACTCTTGATGAACCGAGTGCCCAATATTTTCACCCCAGCCTGTAGCGCCACCTAATACTCATTCATATTTTCGGCGCTACTGGCCTAGTCATTCCCTGAGGGCCTAGGAATGACCCTATTTCGGAAGTTCATTGTGTTATCATCAGCCATGAGAGAAAAACTGGGATATACCTGAGCGTATTTCACCAGGCGTGCTAAAAATTACTAGGCTAGGAATAGAATGTCGGGCGAGACAGATCGGGTCAAGGTGTTGAGCGGGTCAAGTTTCTCCTCAGGGTGTGAGTCGGCTCCTGATGTGACCCTCGAGTGCGCCACTAACAGGTCGAGCAAGGATCGGCTCAGCCGGATTCTTCCACAACTATTCACAAAGTCAGTTGAATGAGCTGAGTGGCTTGTATTTATCAAAAAAAGATAAAGTTGAGATTACAAAAGTTACTATGGAGATAAAATTAATCTAACCCTAACCCTACTCTATCACGCTCTTAACTACGAAAAATTAACAAAAAAATCTACTGCAACTAAAAAGGAAATCTACTGAAACTAACTCATAGGAAAACTATAAATGCCATAAAGAAAGGAATTGAAATTTGTTGTGGTTTCTTGCTCGTGCGAAGGACCCTTTTTTCAGGCGTGCTTTTTCTTATTTATAATCCCGCCTGACATTATTTGAGCTAATCCCGTCGTGGAGGTTTATTTGGCCACATCCCTATTTCCTCGGGTCATGCTTCGGCCGATTTCTTGTTGGCCACAAACTCCTTCCTCCACGTCTTCAACCGCATCCCGCCCAAACAGTCTTTCCATTTTAGGCATGTGGCTTCTAGCTCCAGGTGTAACACGTATCACTCACATGGCTCGGGCTGCTCTACCGTGTGGCACTACTTTTATGGGGCCAACAGGGTGGAGGTATATATAGATATGCTTCTTCAGTTTCTGATAAGACTATATAAATTACATTTAACCAAGTCAGCAAGATATGCATGAGAAGTTATAGCTCACGGAAACAAGCAATATGGAAAGATATCTCTTTTTATACCATTAACTTAATTTGTAGCCTTAATAATTTCTTTATGATAGGTTTTCAATCAAAACTTTGATTTTTCATACATGGATAATTTAAGATATTGTAAATTGTATCTTCAAAACTATCAGCAAATATTGATTGCGGTGCATGAGTATTGCAGATAAGCCGGTTCAAGCAATAATTTCATGCCTAGTAGAATATAGAATATAGAACATGATTTTAGTAGCTAGGTAGGGCCGGCCACAATTTTTCCAAGCCCATGGTTGGAATAACTAACTCTACGAGAAAAGTCAACTGCCAAGTCTTGATACTAAAACAAATACTCAAATATCAATCAAAATGTTTTTTCATCCAGAAAAAAAAAAGGCTTAATTTTTAATTGCTACACCATAAATTAGGTTCCTCTTTCTCTCTTCAACAAAGTAATAGGAATAGTTAGATCACTCTGCCTTTGGAAGATGTCTGTAATATACTTATTCTTGCTCCTCTTGCGTGGCTGTCTTCATGCAAACTCAGCTCATCCTGTATCGTGCCCTCCAACCCAATTCTCATGCGGAAATTACACCTGGAATGTTAGCTCTCCTTTCTTTACTAACTCCGCCACTAATCCAGGTTGCCGCAAAGTTCATTGCATCTATTGTGAGACTGATTCACCTGTGGTTCGATTTTATAACACAGGATTTTTGTATGTTGTTAGAGATTATTCACCCCAGAATAGAACAATTGTAGTTCATGATCTCTTCCTAAACTCCTTTTATTGGGATTCTGATTGTGTCTTCCTTTACAATTTTAAGAAACCCACCCCTGCTATTAATCTCACCCAACTTACATTGAGTACAAAGAAGGCATTAACTAATTCGTTCAGTTGCGATAAGATAGATAGCGACTACAATCAAAATATTTTCGGCGATTCTTTGGGTCATGTTTCATGCAAGAATTACACACTCTTCCTCCCTCAAAATTCACAAAACTATCAGGAGAATGATCTTCCTACTTATTGTTTGAGTTTGAGTTCGGGAGGCCTCTGGTTTACTTGGAAATTGTCATTTGGCGGAGATTATGAAGGTAGCAATGATGGCAACATTTCTCTGCTCTCCGGCGGTTTCTCTCACAACTGGGATCTTCATCCAGATTGTTTCGGTTGCAACGTAACTGCTGGCAGTAGCTGTACTACAAGAGGCGATCCAGGAGACTTGGACTCCCCATGCAAATGCATTAAGAAGTGCCGAGGTGATGGAAAAAGTACTAACAATAGCTGAATTTATTTATTTCTGCCTTTCAGTTCTTCGCCTATTTTGCTGATTCTGTAAGCTTTTTCTTCACGTATCAAATTAATTTGCTTGAGATGATTGAAATTATCTTTGAATAATATTGGGAAGATCATCTGATTATTATGCTGTTCTTGACAAAAGTGATAAGTATCAACATAAGCATTCTTAATTGGTCTTGTTATATGCTGTTGCAGGAAGGAGAAAGCGAGAAAAGTGGGTTATAGTAGGTAACATATTTTCCCCAACTCTGCTATCTGCTCTTTTTTTTTTTTTTCTCTTTTTTTTAATCTCTTTTTTTGGTGGGAAAGATGTATAGGGATCTCTTGCACTTCAGCACTTTTGCAAACATAAGCCTGAACCTTTAGTTTTGACAATCAAATACTTCAATAGACTCCTTTCTTCAATTGAAATTACTAATTATACATCTGTTTTGATCGTATATCTTGCGTGTAATCTTATATAAAGTTCAAAACATAAGCAATTTATTTTTTAATTCTTCCAGTAAAAGAAAAATCGAACGTAGGCTCACCCAATTCTTTAATTCTCATACTTAATTTTTTAAATTTGTAAGCAAAAAAAAAAGAATTTTCTTCTATTTTGATGTCTCAAAAGTATGTACGTTCATGTCAGTAAATAGAGCAGATTATGCAAATAGATCAATCGAGTATGGTAGCTTCTAGATGCTTTGGATTTCACTTCCTTTATTATTCATTTATTTCTTCCTAGAGTTTATTTGTTCAAATTATGCAAGTAGATCAATCAAGATAAGTATAGAATTCAGCTTCAGATGGCTTATCAAACCGCGCAAGTAGCAAGAACTGCTTATATCAAATAGTTTCAGTAAATTAGACATAGAAAAGCTTCTAAACCAGTACTTAACACTTTTATTTCATGTTTTCGTGTTTTCTACTCACATTCTGCTTCCTAATCAAATAGGTGCTTCAGGGGGTGCAGCAGCAGGCTTGTTGATATCTATCCTATGCATTTTTCTCTGCAAGCGAAGAAGAACGAAAAATCACTCTCCCTCCTCCATTCACCTCGTCAGAGACTCGCGCTTTGAAACACACTATGTTGACACTCAATTATCTAGTGCAGATTATAAGACCCACATCTTCTCCTATGCTGAGCTTGACGAGGCCACCGATGGATTCTCTCCCTCCCAAGAACTCGGCGACGGTGGCTTTGGCACTGTCTACAAAGGTACTAGAAAAAAAAAATGCTAAATACTTGGATTAAAGGACTAAATAGTGAGGCTCCTGATTTAAAGGTCCCCATAATTCATATGTACTAGCATTCTTTCTTTAACTTATACTACAAATTCTGATTTCTTCTATCCATTTAAAGCCTTTTTTCCTGGCCAGAGCTTATTAAACTTCATCTGTCAGTAGAGCTATTCAAAAAGATTTTAACATATCTTTCATTAAAGGCCAACTACAACTTTTTGTTGTACCTGAAGCATAAGCTTTCAACTGTAGCTTCTTTTCAGACTAAACATGTTCATTTTTCAGCTGTAGTCACTGCAACAATTGCTTGTTGCAGAAAAGAAGCTATTTTATAAGCCGGACCAAATATAAAACCCTATTAGTTTTCTATTGATTCAGGAAAGCTACGAGACGGTCGGATAGTTGCTGTAAAGCGCCTGTACGAGAACAACTACAAGCGAGTGGAGCAGTTCATGAATGAGGTCGACATCCTCTCCCCTCTCCGCCACCAAAACCTTGTCAGCCTCTATGGCTGCACCTCCCGCCACTGCCGCGAGCTTCTCCTCGTCTACGAGTTCGTGCCCAACGGGACCGTAGCCGACCACCTGCATGGACCTCGTGCCTGCGAGCGAGTGTTAACGTGGCCAATACGAATGCAAATTGCTATCGAGACCGCTGAAGCCCTTGGCTACCTACATGCCATTGAGCCGCCCATCATGCACCGTGACGTGAAAACCAACAACATCCTTCTCGATGCCGGTTTCCACGTAAAGGTCGCCGACTTCGGGCTGTCGCGTTTGTTCCCAACGAATGCGACGCATGTGTCGACCGCACCGCAGGGCACTCCGGGCTATGTGGACCCAGAGTACCACACATGCTTCCAACTCACTGACAAGAGCGACGTTTACAGTTTCGGTGTAGTATTGGCAGAGCTGATATCGTCGAAGCCGGCAGTGGACCTCAGCAGGTGCCGGAATGAGATCAATCTTGCTAATATGGCGATCAACAAGATCCAACGGAGCGAATTGGCCCAGCTAGTAGACCCGACTCTTGGTTATGATTCTGATTGGGTAATAAGGAAGATGATCACAATGGTGGCGGAGTTGCTTTAGGTGTTTGCAACATGGGACGGACATGAGGCCGCGATAAAGGAGGTGCTTGAGGTGTTGAGAGCGATAGAGAGTGTGGCCAACGGGGCGGGGAGGATTAAGAGTATCGATGTTGGCGTAAAGGATGATGCGCGGAATGCCAAGCAAATTCAGGCAGCTTTGTCGCCAATTCCGTTACACACAAGTGGGTGAGCAGGTCCACTACGTCAAACATCAGTGAGTAGGATTCTAAGATCTTATTAGCGCTTCAAACTGGAGAATCGATTGCCTAGTATAAAGCTTGCTTTTATAGCCTTAGTTGTAAATTAATTTGTGTTCAAAAGTAAAGCTTTTTTCTGATGAGCTAATCGAGGGATTTAATGCACATATAATAAGGTTTGAAATTGGCTTTATAACACTTAAGGAACCTTTTTTTTTTTGCGGGTCAGTTGGAGTGACTTGGGATCAGATTGTTCTCAGTAAACATACTCTGGAATACAATTTGCTGCGTCTTACTATGCAGAGCTTATGAAGTCTTCTACTTATACACACGATTGTCGATCAAATAATATAAAGANAAGGAACATGATGATGAGGCACAACAAGCATATTTCACATTTAGGGTATCAAGAATCAACAACTATTCTTCTATTTAATTGAAGTAGACACATGTAGTTCATCTGATTTCTCATGGTAATTAGTTATTTTGTAAACACAGTTAACAGAAAAGGTTTAAGTATTATTCTTTCATGTGCAACTCTGAGAGATGAAGTCCTGCTCACTTGAAGTGCTAGATTATCTCAATGTGTGTCCAAACCAAAACCAAAAAGCAAAGATCAATAACAAGCCCTAAGGGTCCCTCTCAAAATCAAATAGAAAACATAGGGCTACTATCCTAATCACTGCAAAATTTCAACATTTGAAGTTCTCTTTCAAGTTTTCACCTGTCAATTTATAAAGAGCAGTTACAATTATAGGCAGTCCAAGTTTCAAATTGTCAAAATTTTCGGCTGAAACCTCCAATTCAAACAAAAACAACACTCTTTGTTTGTAGAAAAAGAATAGTTTTTTATTTACATTTGTTTGGTTGAAAAGAAGAAAAAAATTCACATTTGTTTGGTTAGGTGGAAAACTGTCACGCCCGGGTCCAGCGGAAGCTCACCCGGTACGCTAGAGACCCGCATCCCAAAGTATACAAGGCGTCTATACAACAGAAATATCAAGATAGATAGAACCAGTAGCCAAATATCAGAGTATATGACAAGCTATATACAAGAGCTAATAAAAGAAAAGTGTATAGTACATCAACAACTCCCAAAGGTACATACACCAGAAAGTCTCAAACAACTATATACAATGGTAGTCTCTATACAAGTAGTACATCAACCTCGCCAACTCGACCAAAAGGAGAGGTGATCACCTAGTGGGACTCTGAGCAATGCCTAGCTAGACGCAACACCCTTACCGCGGTCCCTAGCCTCTTCCGCTGTGGATGGCTCTGTAAATACAACAACAACAATTAGGGCATGAGAACTATTAATCAATAGTTCCCAGTAGGTAAGCCACCAACCTCAGCGAATTACACTACTAGGCTCATGAGGCAAAAATAGTAGGCATGTATGGCTACAACATGATATGAATCATAAGCAACTAATGAACAGTAGAACTACTATGCCTCCAGTGCAACTATCAGTATGTAACAAATAAATAAATGACTCTATAGGCGTAAGCATGTTATACCACTTTCATGAATGTACATTATTTACTAGTAACCATTTTTTTATTAACACAATTTAGTGTCATTATGCAATCCATAAGGACCTACACAAGATAGTCCGGCTTGCGCCGCGCCTAATGACCCCGTGGTAGTATACACTCCCCACGGCAATCCACTTTGGCACCCAATCCCGCATAGGCAAGCATGATGTCGCGTAGGCCAACTCCGGAGTGCCGGCTTATAGGGAGCGACCCTCACAAGCATATGCGAATGAGCACAATGGCAAGCAAGCATAATCCATAGTATACAGCTCTCAATCGTCAAGTCTCAAACATGGAATGTATTCTACCGACCTATAGGTCGGGATCTAAGTCCAATGTCAAATACTAGTCATTAACTAGATTATAACAATAACATGGAATTCATGCTAGTTCTATCCAATATATGTCAATTTCACTTGTCTATACAAGTATAATAACGATCATATTATGCATGTTTCATGATTTCAACTGCATACAATTCTCTACTTCATAGAGACACAATTTCATTCCAAGATGTAAATACATCTAAGTTATTTAACCTCTTGTTTATAATGCTACTTGCATAAAATGCATGATTTCTAATAACATAACCACAACAAGAACATAGGGGGAATTCACTCATTTCGGTGAGGTCAAACCCACCGAATACTAGTCGACTGTTGTTCGACCACTTGAGCGAAGATGCTCCCTGTTGTGAGCCGAAAGTCCCGACCCTTGACCCGGTCAAGAATCCTCCTCGGGGAGCGCGTCGAGGTAAGGAACGGCTGCGGATAGTGACCTTCGAAGTTTGCTCCCACGACGGCTCAAGCGATTCGGCCGATGAGGGATCGAATCAGCCGGGTTCGAAAAACCTCCACAGTAAATTCGCTTCGGCGGGATGAGCCAAATGAAGAGGGGAAGCCCAGAATTCGACTGAGAGATGAGCCGAATGGCTAGAACAACACGAGATTTGGTCGGCCTGAATAGCCGAACGTGACTTTCTATTAAACAAACGTACAAGAACAGGGGAGTGATGCCCGTAGGGCAGACAGACTCCAAGTAAAAGGACAGGGAAGTGATGTCCGTAGGGCAGACAGACTCCAAGTATGCTTAAGTTACGCGAGCTACTCCTACGAAAAGTAGTAAATGCAGGAAAGAAAGATGCAGGAAAATAAAGGTGGTCTTTTGTGCGCAGGGGCGAAGACCTCTTTTCAGGGTATCGTATGCCTATTTATAGAACCGCCCTTGCGTTAGTTATTGCTTTTGCACGATCAGCCACTATCCCCTGATTTGTAGGACCACCTTCGGCCGATCGGAACCGCTCGTAACTGCTTGCGGTTGCTATAACTCCTCGGTCCAGCGCGGCTCGTATGCGTCCGGTGCATTCTAGGTCTACCGTTTTAGCCGTCTTACGGATATGGACCCGGCGTGCCTGCTGTTTGCGCCTAATTGGCTCAACAATTGCCCCCTCGCCAGTTTTCGAAGCGATGCTTCGGTAGCTGGCGTTACCTTTTTCATCTCAAACAATTTTCTGTTGCCGAAAGCGAGCTTGATCCGAGGCGTATTTCTCGGTCCAATCAAATTCAAATTCTCTGACGTATTCTGCACCACGATCTTCTGTACCGTTTAATCTAAGCCGTTTATTCTCTTCTTTACGGCCCTGATCGCATTCTCTACTTTTGTCTCATGTGCGGCATTAATTAAACCATCTTAATTGCCGTTGTCTATTCATCATTATAGCCGACCTTGGGACTCGTAATCAATGCGACAGTTCAATACGACAGCCTTTTCTTCTTCCTCAAGCTTCCTATTCTTTTGTCTCTTCTAATTCTTATTTCTTTTCCTCGTCTCCTTCACTAAAACCTCTTCTTCGTCTCCTTCATTCTTCTTTTGCTTTTTGTAACCGACTCTCTCGGCTCTTTTCTTCTTTTGAACAATGTCTTTGGTTCCTCCTCTTCCTTCTCATTCATCTCTTGACTATACTATACTCAAACCTTTCGTTGACTTAGATCCATCTAATTCATATTAGGTCCTTCTCTTAGGTCCTTCTCTTATAGATGCACTATCTCCTACTAACTCCTCTTTCTCTGATGAGGGACTTCCTTTGAAAAAGATTATTCATCTCCATTCTTGGTACTCATCAGCTTCAACAGGAAAGAGTCTCAGAACCTGGCCAAGTGTTTCCGAAGCATATTTGGCCTGGTTAGATAGAGTAGAACCCGTTTTTGGCGCCTTCTGGCGGGAAATCGGCATTTATGAAGCAATTCAATTATCTCGGCACCCTCCTAAGCCGATAAGCTTCTTCTAGCCGCTGCTCTTTGTTTCCGGTCCCCTGTTTCTAATGTTTTTCTCTTCAAAAGAGGGCCTCTTACCCCCACTCTTTTTTATATGGCCGCCATTGTTGGCTTTCGCCCTCATGGCGTTACTCTCTCTATAGCCTACAATCCTGACGGTGTGTCTGATTTTGAGGCACACCTTGATCTAAATGATTTGGCTTATTCTAAATTTCTTCGAAAGTTTGCAGGTGAATCCCCTGCCCCGGTCACCAGGAAGGAACACACGGCGTTCCTTCTATACTNTCAAATTAATTTCAAGCCGAGCTTGAGCCTAAATTTAGGCTCGAAATTAATTTCAAGCCAAGCTTGAGCTGAGGTAAGCTCGCTCGAGCTCGGCTCATTTCCACCCCTAGAAATGACCATGATTACAATAAAAATAAAGGCCTAAATGATCATATATTTTCTTAATAACAAAAAGTGTCAAATGTAGAATCGTTGTACAACTAACATTAGTTTTGCATTGAGTATAAATTTTCACAATTAGGGCTTTGAAATTTTTTTTGACTAAAGTTATTGATGAAATATTCTTCTGTAATGCTTTAGGTGCACAAATTCTCGGGAAAAGAAGCGCCATAATAGGTATTCCTTGCAATACCTTATATGCCTTTTGTTTTATCTTATATTTTCATTTCCAATGTGTTTCTTTGTAGTATAATATGTATATATAATGTTCTTTTTCAGCCTGTTGTTTCTGAGAGAGAGAGCCTTCAATCTATTTAATTACATACTATAATTAAAACAAAAAAATCAAACATTAAGGCTGCATTTGGTTCGCACCATGAAAGATTATTAGGAATGAAGGATTTGTAAGGATTTGATTCCTACTCATTCTATTCCTAAGAATGTTGCATTCTAGCTAGTATTTTATTTGAGAATGTGTTTGTTTT
The DNA here is from genome assembly GCF_001540865.1 of Ananas comosus. Lineage (NCBI taxonomy): Eukaryota > Viridiplantae > Streptophyta > Magnoliopsida > Poales > Bromeliaceae > Ananas > Ananas comosus. The sequence continues at coordinate 3,125,705 of NC_033631.1, read as the reverse complement.
GTCATTTAATTTTGGGTAGTATTAGCAGTAATGTAAATATCTTTTTGATTTCAACAATCAGGTTAGATTTATTTTTAGGTTAAATTGAGAGAGCGTAGCTTACAAAAGAGAACGAATTGAGGTTAAAGGTGGAGAGAGTTGGGATTAGATAGGGAGAGCGAGAGAGAGAGAGAAAGAAAGTATTTATGTTAGAGATATAGAGAGAAAAAGAGAGATGGATAGCTTATCTTAGAGAGAGAGAGAGGATTAGAAAGTGTGTAAGAGATTTCGGCTAGAGGGAGAGAGAGAGTTGAGATTAGAGAGAAAAAGTGAGCATATGTTCGAGAGTATAATTAGGGGATATTTGGTTGGATATAATTATAAATATAGTATAGCATGCAGTTGAAAATGTAATGGTTATAATTATATGCAGCTTGCTTGGTTGGATATAATAGAAAGCACTGCAATTATAAATAATTTGTTTGGTTATATATAGCTGAGAAGAACATTTTTAAATTTTGCTATTATATATATAGGGAGGTAAATTACTTCCAATGTAGAAAAATATATATATTTGTTTAAGAAGTTGTTAGAGAGATAAGCTTACCTTTTATTTAAAATTTCTCTTTCCAACTGCTATAGTTGGAAATGCAACCAATGTAGACATAGTTACAGTTGTTGCAGTTGTGCCCCCTCATGCAGTTCCAACTGCAGCAGTTGGATTCAAAAACATTAAACCAAACATTGGATTTGGATATACGTGTAGTTTCAATTGTAGTGCAGTTGCAACTACATGATACCAAAAACCCCTTTAGGGAAATAAGGAGAGAGATAGCATCGAGGATTGTAGAAGGGATAGAGAGATGAAGTTAGCTAGAGAGAGAAAGTGAGAGTTTAGGTTTAGAGAGAGAAAGTGAGATTAAAGGGTAGAAGTGAGTGACAAAGGTGGGGAGGTAGAAAAAGAGTAGATCGTAATAGAAATTTATGATTACCCCAATTCATTAGGACGAGGATGCCCATCTTCTCCCAAAGGAATAAGAGTATTATTTTGGGGTAAATCTTAATTTCAAATGGATCCAACATTGCCGGTCAAATTACTTGGTGCATTTAGCCAAACACCATCATATTTTCTTTATTCCTAGTGAATTATCTGAAATCTTAAAAAGATAACGCGAACCAAACACACCTTAACACATGGGAAATGACTCTATTGTTGATGTTCTGCGCATTGGCATGTACAAACTGGTTTTGCGATGTGGTCACACATTATAATTTCAGGAAGTTCTTTATACTCTAATGATCCTGAGGAACTTATTTTCCATTCTTGTTATACTTTAGTTAGGATTTTCTTTTAAGTTTGAAAAATGATGTAGTTGAGTTACGCTTTGGAACTATTTTTATGGTAGAGATTTTATTTCAATTAGTTTTATAGTTTTGAACATTTATTATGATAATAATAATAATAGTAATTTATTTTCTTTGCAATCTTCTATTGAGAATGATCACAATATTTCAATTAAATAGCTTGCTCGACTTAGTCACATTGAATAGGATGGAATGACTAGACTAGTTAAAGTTAGGTTGTTAAGCTCACTCACTAAAGTCAATATGCCCACTTCTGAACATTGTTTAGTAGAAAAATGATACAAAAATCTGTGAGACCCCAGGTAGTACTATATATAAGATATAATAGGGCTAAAACTCTTAACCCGGTTTAAGCATTTTAGGCGGTGGCTAGGCCCAAGAGGTTAAGAGAGTTAAACGTGCTAGGACGGGAGTAGTCCTAGGATACGTGAGCCCCAGAAATTTGGGGCGTTTCAGTTGGTACCAGAGCCAATTGCCAGCTGGAAGTGTGAGATAAGTCTCGGCTGAGCTAGGATTATATAATGGGGAGAGCGAGGCTCTCACGCCGTTGACTGTTGTGGGCGGAGCGCAGCTCACCATAAGGTAGGTTGAGGCTAGCGAGACGAGTCTCACATCGTCTGGTAGTTGTGAGTTTGAGCCTGACGAGCATGTCAGGGCTTAAGGAGGGGAGAATGTGAGACCCCAAGTAGTCCTATATATAAGATATAATAGGATTAAAACTCTTAACTTGGCTTAAGTATTTTGGGTGATGGCTAGGCCTAAGAGGTTAAGAGAGTTAAGCGTGCTAGGACGGGAGTAGTCCTAGGATGGGTAACCCCTTGGGATGTTGGGGCATCACAAAATCATTTAATAAAACCTTTAGGGAAGAATTTTCATTACAATTGATGCACTTAGACATTTATGGCCCAATAAAGTGAAGGTAAGGCACAGTTCTTTCTACTTAATCATGTTTGTAGATGACCCATACATACTTTTGTCATATTTATCTGATCTCCTATTGGTTTGAAGTATTGGATTGTGTTAGACTTTACATTAATGAGGTTGAAAACGAGTTACACAGAAAAATTAAATGTATTAGAACTGACAAGGCCACGAGTATCTATTTGAGCAATTTAAGTAATTGTGTGATGAAAAAGAAATAATTTGACAGTTGACAATTCTGAAACTCCACAACAAAATTGGGTGGAGGAGATGAGGAATTGCACCTTACTTGACAAGGTTCGGTCAATGATAGCGCAAGCAAATTTGCCTTGCTATTTTTGAAGAGACACATTATTGACTGCTGCCAACATTATTAATTGTGTGCTTTCCAAGTTAGCACCTTCCTCCCTTTATGAGTTGTAGATTGGCAGGAAACCAAAATGGAGCACTATTATTTTTTGGGTTTTGGCCTTAGTTAGTTAATTCGGATTCGGCAAAAATTCGGTACGGGTATAATTCGAATAAAATTCGTCTTCTAATTTTTAAATTCGTTGAAAAAAAGGGCTAAAAAACGAATTCGCCAATTATTCGGATATGTAATTTATACGGATATTATACGTTGTCACGCCCCGCGACCGCCCGTCTATTTGGCCGGGTCGCGGCGCCGCAACAGACCGCCGAACGGACAGGATTTCCCCTGCACCGCGGACAGAGTCTCCCCTGTACATTCAAGGCGTCGCAATCAATACAATGTACAAAGTTCCAACTAGGAACACATTTCAATCAAAGATTGCATAAGGAAGTATCAAAAACATAATCTACTTGTTATTACAAGCATTCACATTCACTAGATACATTTTACATCGCAATTACTTATTACATTTAACTTCCAAATACAATCAAGCTTTTATTACAAATTATTACAACTTGATTCTTTTCATTTTCTTACATCCCTGAGTAAAGGCCGACTCAGGGTACCTCTATCTCTGGTCTCGGTGGTAGGGCGCTAACTAGGGAGATACGCCCTCGCCTCGTGCCGCCGCGCCGCTCACGTGTGAACCTGTAACACCCGAAAACCACGTAGGGTGAGAACCAACTCCATGGTTCCCAGTAGGTACGGCCACCCAAGGGAAAAGCTCGACCAATAGGTCCAAGGGAGGCAACTGCAAGTTAGTTCAATAAACAGATAGATATATATCTTGATTATGCAACGAATAAAACCATGCATTGCCTCACGAATGCAATATGAAGATCATGCAATGATGCGACTATACAATCAACTAGTAATTCAATCGATTACTACTTTCATCTAATTGACATTTAAGGTTTTCTGTCATTTACCATTTTAATCATAAAGTTTTCATTTATCTTTACAAAGCTAACCGCCCGACTCGGTCTTGAGTCAATCGTCTGCGGAGTACCGCACAAAGCCAGGCCCGAGGCGAAGGACGTCTCACTTGCACCTCGGCCTTAAATCCCCTCAACTAGGACATCACTATAGCTCATAAGTTTATTACCCAATCACTTGGCTAACCCGAAGGTTTCGCCCTCAACAAACTCACCAACCCAAAATCCCATTAACCGGGGAGGCAACTGCAAGTTAGTTCAATAAACAGATAGATATATATCTTGATTATGCAACGAATAAAACCATGCATTGCCTCACGAATGCAATATGAAGATCATGCAATGATGCGACTATACAATCAACTAGTAATTCAATCGATTACTACTTTCATCCAATTGACATTTAAGGTTTTCTGTCATTTACCATTTTAATCATAAAGTTTCATCTATCTTTACAAAGCTAACCGCCCGACTCGGTCTTGAGTCAATCGTCTGCGGAGTACCGCACAAAGCCAGGCCCGAGGCGAAGGACGTCTCACTTGCACCTCGGCCTTAAATCCCCTCAACTAGGACATCACTATAGCTCATAAGTTTATTACCCAATCACTTGGCTAACCCGAAGGTTTCGCCCTCAACAAACTCACCAACCCAAAATCCCATTAACCGGGGAGATACCCGCTACAACCCGGTGGGACCGTCCTCTGGGGAGATAACCGCTACAACCCAGTGATGTCGACTCCGGAGCACATCGCCCGAGGGGGAGCTACCACAACCTCGAGCAAGGACTAAAGGTGAGTATGATCAATGATCAAATCCAAAATCTTGAGGATGTCAAGTTCAATCCATTCCTTAACTTTAGGAAGACTATGCTCAAATGACCCTAACTCTAGGGTTGAAATGTCATAATATTTCCATCATTCTTTTCTTTGCATTCTTTACTATCACTTGTGTCATATACACTACTATATTCTTGGACTCATGCCACACTTATTTTCTAAGTGTTCAACATGCCATAAGTGTTTCTACTATACTAATCATATGCCACTCGATCTAATATATATAGATTGTCCACGTCACATATCATAGTTCATATGTCATTGTTTTCCAATGTCGAGTTCTCTAATTCATCTAGAGTTTATCGACCCAAGTTCAACATGCATGTGTCATTTAACATAATCCACAATATGTCAATATACATTCATCTAGTATATTCTACAATAAATCAACATGCACTCATTCATCATATTCCATAATATGTCTACATATATGCGCCAACCATTCATATGCCATCCAATATATTCCATAATTTATCAATATGCATATCACCTCTAACATATTACTATAACATTATTTTCATGCATTCATGTAACAATTAACTCATGCATTCATCTAGCACTATGTAACTTGCATCTTATCATTACGCATTTTCTACTTGCCATTTACATTAACATGCATCATTTTCATACTTCATTTACATTTATATGCATCAACATGGATTCTTAATTTGCTTAGACATAAAGGCAACCTAGTCGCTTCGGTAAGCGCAACCCACCTTAACTTGCGTTCCGATTGCTTGTCGACACTTGCAATCGCCCTCCCGCGGCACCCGTATCCAGCACGGCCCGAACTCTTGTGCGACCACCCGAACGGCCACCAATCCGCGATCCGTCTATTCGGGAGTTTATTCCCCGTTACCACGATGCTCCAGATCCATTTTCATGATTTTTGGGCGTCTATCCCGCGTGCTGCGGCTATCTGTACCAAAACAGACCGTTTCGTCAATAACTTCGCGTACACTCGTCGGATTGTCGAACCGAGCACACCAACACGTTCGTTATACCCCCAATTAGGTTTCTACAAGGTCAATTTATCTCGAAAACACCCGGAGGCAAAAGCCCTAAATTTGGTGCCCTAACAATGCCATAATGAGATTTCTTGGGATTGATCTTGTTGCTAAGCATAATCAAGCTTAGAACCACCCAAGAAGCTCTCTAATATCATCTCCAACCTAATTGGACCAACCCTAAGGCATCTAACACAAACCCTAGGTGATCACCATGAGAGCACCCTAAGCTTCCATAGATTTTCATGGAGCTCAAGCCTCTAGAGAGGTTCTAGTCTTACAAGAAGTCCAAAACACTAAATCTTAGGATATAAATCTAAACCCTAGAAGTATTCTTGCGAAATAACTCACCTTAGCCTAAGCTCTTCCAAGTCCACCATGAAGGAGAGCTTCTTGATCCTCCAAAACCCTCAAAATCCACCTTCAAGACCTTCTTCTCCTTCTCTTTAAGCTTTGGTGGAGAGCTTTTAGAGAGAGAAAAGGAGAAGAAATAAGGGAGAGAGGTGTTTGCTGCTGTGAAGGGGTGTTTGGGAACATATGGGGTGTGCCATAATTGCAAATAAGCCCCCCAACTATTCTTATTTGCAGTAGACTTCATTGTGCTGTCGAGTCCCCCGCGTACCGATACACGGGCTGGTTCACCGGTACACGACTCGTGCAACAGCCAAACCCGAGGGCCATCTTCTCGGATTTTACACTGCGTACCGGTACACGAAATCCTGTCACCGGTACACAGCCTTTTTTTCAGGACTTTTTTTCAGGACTTAGCCAATTTTTCAGCATTTTCACCGTTTTCGCTCCGTTTTCGCTCGTTTTCGCTCGTTTGACATCCGATTCGTTTCAAATCGAACCGAAACTCTCCAAATATGTTTTCAAGCATGTTTTCATCATCTTTTCATCCATGCTAATGCTGGATTTAGTCCATGGTCCAACATAGCCTTTCGGGTTTCGTTTTCGCACCTACGCGCACCGAAACGCCCGATTGCTCCAGAACTTCACCGAACTCCACCGGGACCATTCAAATAGCTTTTTAACCAAATGTACACCGTAACTTAAAAGGTTTAGAAGTTCGGTATGTTACATTCTCCCCTCCTTCAAAAGAATTTCGTCCGCGAAATTCAAAACACACCTCAATTCAGCTCCTCGAGCAATTGAGGGCACCAAAGCACTTTTTCACTTCGGAATGACTTTACACTCTTTGGAACCATCCAAGAGGACTATCACGGAGGGTACAATACCAAACTCATACAACTTTGCAAGGTGCATCTCACAAAGTGCATTACGGTATCCACGATTCTTGGTGGCAGCGCAAGTCGAAATTCGACGACTACACACGCTCCAACACCACTTGTCACTTGGCATGCAAGAAACCTTCTTTGCATTTACTTCCCCTTCAGGGAATGCATTTCAACTCGATCACCGACATTGCCTAAAAGCAATATCACCAGTGCATCGCTTCATCGTGAGCGCTCTAATTCCGCACCGTCCTCAACTTTAACGTGAGATGGCCTACCTTAGCACATCCCCAATTCCAATCCTCCAACTCCACGTGGCTTACTACTAGCTCAAGGTCTCACAAAGAGCACTTCATCTTCTGATACCATATGCTACGGTCAACATTGAACTATTTTCGCAACGAGCTCATGCGAACGCCTTGTTTGTGAATCCGAGCCAAACTCCTCGATAAGGCTATCCGCCAAACCGCTCTCTTCGGTCTCCACAGGTGGACCAAAGGCCACCAATCCTACGTAGGCCTACCGCCTAACCTTTCTCAATACGCAGCGTCTCTCGCTCGCGAATGCAGACCCAATCACGATCGGGCGAAATTCTCACTTGGGAATTCGCACACACTCCAACCAGGAGCAACTAAAATCCCAAACCGTTACAGATTCCCGGGTTGGGTCACACTCGTACTCTCGATATACTATCAATCGCACGACACGTTCTACCGAGCCACAAGTACCACTACCGGCTACTATGCACCTAATGCGAGTCACCCGTCCCACGAGTGATCCATGGCACGCTTCACACCTAGCAACGCTCAAGTGCTACTGCCAATACACTCTCTTAATTGAACTAGACCCGCACTCCACGAGCAACTATACCCGAACGTCATACACCTCTATAGCGTTCCATACTAAGTCCAGTGTTAGGCAATCCTTGCCTACGTACGCCGACTACACAAGCACGACCCTCCTACCTCACATTGAGGTACTACTAGGTCTACGTGCTTATACTTGGTTACTAACCAACTGTTCCGCCAATAGTGATTCACTTTCGCTATTAGACCCATCGGAACGACATCCGAAATACTCGGACCACTTGGGTGTTCTCAAATACCACAGCTCAACTCTCGCGATCTACTAATTAAGTTGCTCTGAGAGTCGATTAGCCACCTCTGTCTCTACCGCGAGTTTCACTTCTCGCCAAAGGTCACTACTAGCACTTCGCTAGTGCCTTCTTGCTCTACACCTATACTGGCAGGTACTACTCCCTCACAACACGAGCATGCCCGGGTATCTATACTCACCCGTCCACTCGGTCTTCAACCTGGGTTGCGTATCTACGGCCACCCGGCGCTCGCCGCGAACCTTTAGGTTGCATTGTCCTCAACGCCCTCTCTCCCGACCATGCCACAGATGGCACACCTGCAAGCCATCCTAGAGAGAAATAGGCTGTCGCCAGTGTCAGGCTCCGGCTGTCACCTTGCAGACACTCGTCCCGCGCACAGCCCGGTTGCCCACACCTGTAGCACTTGCCCTCTCACAGCTCGCAATACTATGGGTAACGAAAACACCCACAAACAACACATCTCACTAAGGACCGAACACAGTAGGTCCCCGGAACTCGGAATCACGAGCGCGAACACATTGCACTCAGTTGAAAACTTGACGGACCACTGAATCCACTCGTTGGCCGTCCTATTTTCTTTTTCCTTCCGAATCCCGTTAAAATGCCTTTTTGGAAGTTTCTTATTCTGGCAGGAAATTTTTTGAGATTTTTTAGATGCATCTAATAAAGGTGGATCGAAATTGATAAAAAATAAGGCAAGGAGCAAATATTAAAATTAACCGTCCACCCAAATGTGCAAAAAGGAGCTACAAAATTTGCTGGAAAGATTAACTTATCTTCGGCGGTTATATCAATTTATCGATAGGATCGGGTTTTTACTCCATTACTTCGCTGAAAGATAAAGAAGAATTCGTTTGGACAGAGGAACAGCAGAGTCAATTTGAAAAAAATATAAAAAATACTTAACAAAATCCTCCACAAATATTGGTACCTTCGAAGACAAATCAAGCAATTGAAAATTATATATATCGGCTACAAGAAAAGAATTTTGGATGTTTTACTCAAGAAAATTAAGAAAGGAGTAAAACAACCATATTATCTAACAAGCACTTCTTTTAATACTGATATGAAAAAAGTATTCGCTATTAAAAGCTATTTTGGCTATTATAAATTAATTCTATGTGCAAATTAAGATAATATTTTCCAACTGAAGTACGGTAATATGTAAGACGACTTGGTGAAATATATATGTTATCTAAATCAGTATAAAGGGCAGATCGGAAAGTGGATATTAGTTTTATCCGATTTTCCTTAAATTATTTCCCGCTCAAAAGCTGTTAAAGTCATCTATAGCGAACTTTCTGGCTGATCACATTGTAGAGATTGAGGAGCCCGCGAAACAAGAGTTTAATCGCCTGTCAGCTTGTGTTGTAATTCGATGGTTCAAAAACAACCAATCTACAGAGAGGGATAGTGATAAACAATCTCCTGAATGGTCATATTGTCAATTGGCGGTTTAATAATTTCGTATGTCGCAACAACCAAGCCGAATAATAGGCTTTATAATCGCCTTGAATACAAAATTGAAAGCAAAAAGTCTAATCCAAGTCATCGGTGATCACTAGTTATAATCAAGCAGGTTAAAAGGAGAATATCGATTGTGAGAAGCCGAATTTGCAAATTATTTTGAGGAGACAATAGAATAATAATGCAATTTCGAAAGGCGGAATTTTGAAACATTGACAACATGAAAATGAAAAACAAATAATTGGCTCACAATCGGCTTTCAGATATAATGAGCCGAAGTCAAGTTAATATAATGTTACCGAGGAAAATTACTACCTTCGTCATATACAAGAAGCGCTGATATAGCTCC
>NC_033631.1:3024923-3116057 GCF_001540865.1 Ananas comosus | reverse complement strand
AAAGGGTTCATTTTTAAATTATATTTTCTCATTCTCTCAAAGGCGAGTTTCAAATCACTCCAATGTTCGGCTTGTGATTGGGATTTTACAACTATATCATCGATATATACTTCCAACTTTTTGCCGATTAAATCATGGAAAATAAAATTCATTACTCTTTGGTAAGTAGCTCCGGCATTTTTTAAGCCGAACGGCATAACAACCCATTCAAAGGTTCCAATTAAACCGGGACATCTAAAAACCGTTTTAGCCACATCTCCCTCAGCAATATAAATCTGGTTATAACCAGCATGTCCATCCATAAAGGGCAGAATTTCATTACTCGCAGCCGAATCTACTAACATATCAGCTATTGGCATTGGATATTCATCTTTAGGTGTAGCTAAATTCAAGTTCCTAAAATCAATACAAACTCTAAGTTTGTCATTCTTTTTACGCACTGGAACTATATTAAACACCCAATCAACATAACGGGCCGCTCTAATAAATCCGGCCTTTAAAAGATTTTCGATTTCATTCTTAATTTGGAGTACAATACTCGACTCAAACCTACGAGCCGGTTGTCTAAAAGGCTTGAACCTTTTTTTGATGGGCAGCCGATGTTCTACAATCTCTCGGCTTAGACCTGGCATTTCTTTATAGCTCCAGGCGAAGCAATCCTTGTACTCCTTCAACAGCTTCTTCAATTCTTCCTGTTACTGAGCCGACAGCTTGGAACTTATAAATGTCGGCCTGTTGTCTTCATAGGACCCCAGGTTTACTTCTATCAACAAATCCTGGGTCTCCAGCTTTTTCTCGCCGGCTTTAATAGGCGATTCTTCTAGCTTCATTTCTGCCGTTTGCCTATTCATCTCATATGATTTATCAGTCTCCATGACCGATTTCATTTGGCCTTCTTCTTCGGCTTTATGAGCCGAATCTTTTATGGCTTCCTCGGCCTTATTGGCCGAATTGTCAGGTGCTAACACATCGGCTATAGCAGCCGAATCATCCTCATAGCCGATCTTATTGATCGGCTCGTCCTGTAGAGGCTTATACCTAGCCTCTATTCTTGATTTTTGGAACTCCATTTTAACCATTTAGGTGGCTCTTCATCAGCCACCATAGCACTGATATCTTTGGAGAAAATTAATTGAATCCCCTCCTCCGTTACTCTTACGAACGAAATCTGATCTGGATCAGCATCGGCCCAATTGGTGTGGCCGACGTCCTCCATGTTGACGTCTATCATTTGAGGCCGTCCTTCGGCCCGGACTTTTTCTACCTTGTCTCCTATCCACTGGAACAATTTCTCGTGGAGTGTAGAGGGCACGCACTCATTCGAGTGTATCCAATCTCTTCCCAATAGCAAATTGTAGTGGCTATCTGCATCCACTACAAAAAACGCAGTTTTTAAAGTTTTTGAACCTACCGTGAGTTTGGTGGTGAGCACTCCTCGAGCTTGTTGACCGTTTCCTGTGAAATCGGTCATGATTGAATCGGTGGGCTTCAATTCGTCTTCATCTTTGCCCAACTTCTTGAAAAAAGAAGTAGGCATCACATTGACCATAGCGCCGCCGTCTACCATAACTCGGCCTACCGGCCGACCTTCTATTAAAGCTTTTATAAAGAGAGGCCTTATGAACCTCTTCTGCATGGCCGATGGTTTCCCAAAAACCACTGCATCGGCCTGTCGAACATCCTCTAGCTACAATTAGGCTACAATTAGCGTACACCATATTTACCTCGGCCGGTGATTCATCAGCCGATTTTCCTTTGATTCTCTGTTTCTTCTCTTCTGACTCCTTGGCCGTTTCGGCTAAAGAGTCGCTCTCCATACGGACCTCCCTCTCTTTAGGAGGCCATCTTTCTCTCTTGATCATCGTCTCGAGGGAAGCTATTTTATCTTCTAACTCCCTCCTGGTCATTTTTTCTTCTAACTCGGCCTCGGTTGGCCATTCTATTTTTTACTTCAACTGTAGGGCAGGCGATAAGTCGCCTGCCTCATGGTCATTTCTCATCGGACGTAAAGGGTGTGGCCGCTCATCAGGGCGTCTCCATATATTGAGCCTCATCCCTTTCGCCTCTTCATAATTTTGTCTTGCCTCGACTTGCATCCTCTGCTGCCGACGCTTCTGAGTTTTTGTTAACATCAGCCCCTGCCATCTGGCCAATGGTTTAACCTCGACTTCGTGCCATTCATCCACTGGCACATTTGTCGGTACTTTTACCGTTCTTAAATGATTTTTTAGAATTTCTCTTCTTTCCCATGGTCTCGGCCAAGGCTGAATGTCGAGTTCGTTGACTAGCCTCCGACCGAGGAATTCTATGTCTCCCTCGGTCATTCCTTCAAATTCCGGTTCTGGTCTCGGCCTGGCTCGCTGTTGCCAGTGTGGCCGATATCCAGGGAACCTTTGCTTGGAGCCGAATGGTCTATCCTGGTAGTCCCATCGGCCATGACGTTCTCCACGCCTGTTGTTATAGTAATCATGCAGAATCTTTTGCATCAGTATATCTTTCTTGCGTTGAACCGAATCTACTTCCGGTTCGGTGTCGTTAAAGGCTGCGTCCGAGCCATCTTCTTCTTGGTCTTCGCCATCAGGAATGTCATCCCAATCCTCAGGGAACACCATCAGCTCATTCCATTCATTCCCCTTTTTCTTGGCATTCACGATAGCTTCCCAATCTTTTTTCGTCATTTCGGCCTTGCATCTAATGCAAAGCCGAAGATGCTTCTTAGCATGGGCCACGTTGTCAGCGGTCTCCTTATCCAAAACTTCTTTTCCTTTAATATTCACCATATTGACCTGAAATGGAAATGAACTTTTGTTAATTATTTTATTTTTGTTTTCCTGGTCGGCCAATATGAGCCGACCCTCCTCTATTTCTTCTTGTATCTGCCTTTTCGCAGTCGCTTTTCCTTTCCCTTTCATGTTCACGGCGTTGACCTGTGATGGAAAAGGATTCTTATCAATTTCCATATCTCTATTTTCTTGGTCGGCAAAGATCAGCCGACCCGCATTTATCTCTTTTTGAATTTGCCCCCTAAAGGCAGTACATTCGCTAGTTTTATGGCTCCATGAATGGTGCCATTTGCAGTATCTTCTGCGTTTCAGTTCTTCTACAGGAGGTATTGTTTGACCTTCCTGTAATTTAATTCGTCCATCCTTTAACAACCGATCAAAAATAAGATCGGTCTTTGCTATGTCAAATGAATAACTAAATGCTGATATTTGTGCTTTTGCTTCTCTTGACTTTGCAGGTTTTAACAAAGTACATTTGTACGGTTGACTGTTTCTTACCATCTCGGCAGCACAGATTTCGACCTCATCAGTCGAATCTTCTGCCTCTTCAGATGAATTCGGCTCTTCATGAGCCGAGGACTCTTCAAAGAAAGAAATATTTTTCTCCTTCCCCTTATTCCAATCTTTGTTTCGGCTCCATCTAGGCCGATCTTCATTATTCCCTTTTCGAAATTGCTCGTATTGAGCAACTCGAACTCCCAAATTAAAAAGATTTGAAAAGAATTTATCCTCAAAATGATCTTTAATCTTAAAATGCATGCCGTTGAATGCCATTTTGGCAAACTCTGATTCCGGCATCCTTACAAAACATCGGCTTCGAGCCGTCTTGAATCGGTTCAAATATTCATCAACCGATTCTCCTGTTTTTTGTCTGAATTGAGCCAAATCTGCAACCGACAATTCCGGCTCGGTTCTATAGAATTGCTCGTGAAATTTGCCCTCTAATTCATCCCAGTCTCGGACAGAATTAGCAGGTAAACTTGTATACCAAGTGAAGGCTGTCTTGGTCAGTGAAGTATTGAATAACCTTAATTTTAGAAAAGGATCTGCCGCTGCTTCGCGGCATTGGGCTGTAAATCGAGCGACGTGTTCGACCGTATTTTCGGTCTCATCGCCGAAAAATTTGTCAAATTTCGACATCTTCCAATTTACCGGATATGGGTGTTCTACATCTATATTTGCATAATATGGTGATCTAAATACAGGCCGCATTGCCGGCCTTGTGCCTACTCCGAAAGTGTTTCGGATGGCCTCCTCTATTTGCGCATATATCTCATTGTTAATTCCTTGGAAAGGAACTTGCGCTGGTACCGGGTTCGGTGTTTGTTGTGCACCGAGATTTTGTGCTAAGGGATTAATCCCTTGCACATTCAAAGCCTGCCCCCTAGCCCCTACATTTTGGGGTTGGTAGGCTGCAACTGGAGGGGGTGGAGGTAACCCCCAAGCTACTTCCGGCTGCTGACCGGCGTTACCAACAACCGGTCTATAAGCCGCTTGATACTATGCCCCCTGGTAATGGGGTTGACCAACCACCGGCGTTACTGGATTCTGTAACACCGGCGTTATCGCAGGCGCTTGTAGGCCTGCTATCTGCTGTTCATTCCGAGCTAACAATTGCCCTATTCGGGCTATGTTCTCGTTAGAGACCGTGATTGCAGCCAAAACGGCATCCAGCCGTGCGCTACTTGCGTGACTATTTTGGTCCAAAGTTTGTAGGACCCGAGTCATTTGGCCAAGCGCTTGGGTGAAACTAGGCTTCTGTTGGCCAGATTGACCACTAGTCTCACCCTCAGCAGGTAAAACCGCTTGGCGCTCTACATTATTCCCCGAATTACTGGGCTGTTCACTCCCAGAATTTCTGGGAATAGCCCTATTACGGAGATTCATGGCATTATCATCAGCCATGCTTTATATAAAATGCAAATTTTACCTCTAAAGATGAGTCCCACCGGGCGTGCCAAAAAATTATTGTGAGCCGAAAGTCCCTACCCTTGACCCGGTCAAGAATCCTCCTCGGGGAGCGCGTCGGGGTGAGAAACGGCTGCGGATAGTGACCCTCGAAGTTTGCGCCCACGACGGCTCAAGCGATTCGGCCGATGAGGGATCGAATCAGCCGGGTTCAAAAAACCTCCACAGTAAATTCGCTTCGGCGGGATGAGCCGAATGAAGAGGGGAAGCCCAGAATTCGACTGAGAGATGAGCCGAATGGCTAGAACAACACGAGATCTGGTCGGCCTGAATAGCCGAACGTGACTTTCTATTAAACAAACATACAAGAACAGGGGAGTGATGCCCATAGGGCAGACAGACTCCAAGTATGCTTAAGTTACGCGAGCTACTTCTACGAAAAGCGGTAAATGCAGGAAAGAAAGATGCAGGAAAATAAATGTGGTCTTTTATGCGCAGGGGCGAAGACCTCTTTTCAGGGTATCGTATGCCTATTTATAGAACCGCCCTTGCGTTAGTTATTGCTTTTGCACGATCAGCCACTATCNATCGAACCGAAACTCTCCAAATATATTTTCAAGCATGTTTTCATCATCTTTTCATCCACGCTAATGCTGGATTTAGTCCATGGTCCAACATAGCCTTTCGGGTTCCGTTTTCGCACCTACGCGCACCGAAACGCCCGATTGCTCCAGAACTTCACCGAACTCCACCGGGACCATTCAAATGGCTTTTCAACCAAATGTACACCGTAACTTAGAAGTTTTAGAAGTTCGGTATGTTACATATGTTTACCAATTAAAAATTCGGGATTAAAAATTCGGCTATTAAATTAAGTTTTTTTTCTCTCAAAATTTATGCTATTAGCATAAATATTCATATTTCTTAAGAATATAAGAAAAAAAACTACAAAATTAAGCTAATTACGTAAAAAAATAGCAAACTATATTATGCCTCAAAATAAATAATAAACTAAGTAAATAAGGGATTAAAATAATACATAAGAGATTAAATTTTTTTGATCGAGTAATTTTTTTTTGGGGGGAGAAGAGGGCAATCGTTTAGAAAAGGATTTTTTTTTTGTGTGTGCGAGGTTTAATTTGGATTTTGGAAATCGTTTTTTTTTTCTTTATTTTTCTTTGTTTCGAGCGAGCCGAGCCGCAAGGTGCTGAAGCGGGCGCAGAAGCGAGCGCCGAAGCGGGCCTGGGCGCGAGCGTAGGCCTGGGCTCAGGCCCTGGCGCGGGCATGGGCCACGGCACGGGCGCGGGCGTGGGCCGAGGCGCGGACGTAGGCCGGCCGTTTTTTTGGGCGAATTATTCGCGAATCGCGAATAATTTGCGAATAATTATTTTTCCCCCAAAAAACGCGTTTTTTTTCGAATTTTTCGGAAAAATACTTATTCGGCCGTTTCATTCGTTTTCTCAAAAATTCGCGAATAATTCGCGAATTTACTAACAGAGGTTTTGGCAGCTTATGTACATGCTCACAAGTACAAAAAGTTAGGTCTTAGAGGGAAGAAGTGTATCCTCATAATCTCTGAGCACTCGGATAAGTGTTTATCGGAAAGTAACTAGAAGGAAGTGTGATGGAAATTTAGTTGCCAGATGTCGAGTTCTTTGAGAAAGACTTTCCTTATAGAAGTTAGGTCCAAAATGAAATTGAGTTACATGAATTGGAAAACTCAAGAGTTGGCGCTTTTATTCATCCAGTCGAGGAAGAATAAGTAACTCCAGATAATATATATATAGAGCTAGGCTCATATAGAGAATTGGACAATTATAAAATTTGGTTTCTAGATAGTTCCAATATAATAAATTATACCTAACGGAGCCGATCGTCGAATCGGATCTCCTATCATCGAAAACAACTTACAAGCACAGAGGTCCCGGTACTTTCGAAAGTATAGTAGACGGACTCATATAGAACTAGGCTCCTATGCTTTCAAAAGTACCGGGGCCTCCGTACTTGTAACTTGTTTTCGATGATGGGACGTCCGATTCGGCGATCGGTTCCGTTAGACATGATCTACGCTATTGGAACTATCTAGAAACCAAATTTCATAATTTTTTGACTTCGTTTGCCTAGTGAACCAGTAGCCTCAAAATGAACGGCTGAAAATAAAAATATCATAAAAAATAATAATAAAAGACTCAAATTTCAAATCGGAAGTATTGATCTTGCTATTGANACGCGAGCTACTTCTACGAAAAGCGGTAAATGCAGGAAAGAAAGATGCAGGAAAATAAAGGTGGTCTTTTATGCGCAGGGGCGAAGACCTCTTTTCAGGGTATCGTATGCCTATTTATAGAACCGCCTTTGCGTTAGTTATTGCTTTTGCACGATCAGCCACTATCCCCTGATTCGTAGGACCACCTTCGGCCGAACGGAACCGCTCGTAACTGCTTGCGGTTGCTATAACTCCTCGGTCCAGCGCGGCTCGTATGCGTCCAGTGCACTCTAGGTCTACCGTTTTAGCCGTCTTACGGATATGGACCCGGCGTGCCAGTTGTTCGCGCCTAACTGGCTCAACACTCCCCAAGTCTCTAAGCATCCTATAACCAATTAGGATTAATTAGGATCTTACACAACATCCTACATAAACCTTCTCAAACTCCACTTATTATAGGTAGAATCATACCTTATATAACACCACACTCTAGATCACACTCCACCTCAGGTTCGGTACTTCAAAACCAACCTAAAAAAGAGTTAAATACTCAGCTAAATGAGTTTTTTACAACTCAATCAAGAACTAAATCCAACCTCGACTCTAAAGCCATCAAAGCTACAAGTAAGGTGGCAAATAAAGAGCTACCTTTAATTCAAATTCTCAAGCTGATCTCACCCTGGGTCAAGGCTGGAAATTTCCTTCAAAAGGATCTTCTTCTTCACTTCCTCAACTTCCCTCGTCCAGCTGCCACGAACAGAGAGAAGAAAAACTAAATTCCATCAAGTTTCCCTCAAAAATTTAGAAAGAAACCTAAAGAGAGGAAGAGAGGAGCTCACCCTATTTTCCTCCTTGCTTCAGCACAAAATATCAGCTGAGGGTTGGTTTGGGCTAAATATAGGAAACCATTACTGCAAAATTACTAAAAAAATCCTTACTAACTCATTCTGCCGCCTTGAGTACCAGTACTCGGGCGGCGATACCGGTACTCGGCCTCTAAACAGCTAAAACCCGAGCTTTGTGCGACTGGGTTTTTATATAGGTACCGGTACCCGCACAATGCAGTACCGGTACTCAACCCCAGCTTCTCAAACCCGAGAGCTACGCAACTGGCCACTCTCAGCGGTTCCGGTACCACACTCAGGTACCAGTACTCAACACCCAAACCTGAACTTTTCCAGTTTTCAGTGTCAGTAGCTTATCCTGTCGCTTAAAACCTTTAAGCTAAATGCCGATAAGCTCACAAAACATCTAGAGTAACTCCAGTTACTCTTCTAACATTAGAACCTTGCAATTTGCTAAAGTTCAGTGTACTACAAAAATAATGAATGAAAAAACTTTTGTACAGCTTGAATTTTTGTTTTCTATCAAAATCAGCGAAAAACAAAAATATTTCAATTTCCTCAAATCTGTAAAAATAATCTTCAAGTTTTTCTTAAGTATCGCTGTCAATCATTAAACAAGTCTCGACCCGAGGCCTTTTAGAGCTCTGAGATTGCAGCATACTCATTATGGCTTTCATTTTGGTGCTAAGAATTTTCACCGGTGACCACACGTCCAAATTCATCTAAAGAGACTGCACCTCTTTTCGGGGGATCTTTAATTCGCACTCTGACTCCAAGCAAGCAAGGTTCTATCCCATCCAATTTTTTCATTCCATTGGATAGGCTTAGAGTTTCATATAGATTCCATATGCCATCATCCTTTGTGCTCATCACAATTGGCAGTTTACCTTGCCTCCTTTTTATCGTGAAATTTTTAAAGGTGTCGTCTAATATTGTGATAACACAGTATGTTTTCTTGACATATGATTTGTCTTTTGATATTTTTTTTCAATTCTTGTGACGATGGTCGAGATACCCAAAATGTGGGCAATATCCTTCCTTATGGTTTTCACAAACAGAGGGCACTAATTTCAAAGTTCCTCAAGTTGCATGTTTAGTATGGGATGCAGTTATATTATTTCTCGGGTTATACCCCCACCTATAGTGATAGAAATATAATTTCGGGCCTTCATTCTCAATAGCCAAGGCTTTCCCACCATCTCTTTGAGGCACCTTGGGTGAAGATTGGCATGCAACTTCGCCTCGGATGTTTTGTGTTGATATCTCAATTTGGGGCTCAAATACTTCTAGAGGGTCGCCTCTCGATTTGGTTTTCTTTGTTGAGGGGCGGGTGTTATTTTCATTACTTTCTCTACTCTCGTCTCAATTCCAATTATCATGGAGAACATCGTATTCTGATGTATCTTCATATTTGATAAGTTTTTATTGACACTACAACAGAATTAGGTTATAGCGACACATGTTTGGGACACTTTTGTATAAGTGTCACATTTATGCCAAAACTTTAAAAAAAATCCTACTAATGCCTAAATATAAAGTCCAATCCAACTAAAAATAAAAGGGTATTTACTCAACATACTCCACTTAGCCCATTCGGCCCGATTACAAATAAAAAAGAAAAAGAAAAGAAAATTCGATTATCATTTTCCCTTCTCCCCTCACTCAATCGACTGAAATCCTAGACGAAGATCATTTCCTCCCGTCCTCCTCCGCCACTGCAGCCAAAGAGGTAGAATTCCGGCGGTTGCTAGATGCTTAAATAAATGTTGGTAAATTAGCAGCACTCTTTTAGATTATAGCGACACTCTTTAACTATCACTATATACCTAGCGACCCCACATATAGCAACACTTTTCAAAAGTGTCGGTAAATTTAGCCAGCAACACTTTTTTGACCTATACCGACATTTAAAAGTGTCGCTATAGACCGTTTTTGTTGTAGTGTGATCTTATCAAAATTAGAGGTCATGATGTCATGCATTTGTGCTAGTTGATCTCAGCTATCGTACCTTCACCGATGGTCTAGGAGATTATCATCGTCGCTTCTAGCTGAAATGACCCTACATGTTTCAAGCCAAAAGAACTCCACATTTTTAGGTTCTTGAGACTTCTTTTTATTTTCTGCATCCTCCAATGCTTTTACTATGAAGTCTCATATTGTCACAGGTGGTACTTCACCTTGTATATGTTCCTCCAGAGAATCTATGTACTTCTTAATGTCCCACTTCTCGTATTCAAACTAAGTGGGTTCCACGAATTTTCGTATCCTCTTCTTTAAAATTATTTTTCACTTTTCCAAAGTAGGGGGATTAGTTGCTATTTCAAAGAAGGAAGTATGAACTTCTGGATACAGCAGACTTCTCCGTGTAATTCCAGGGATCGTGTTAAGATATTTTAACATTTTGTGAGTTTCCTTCAATAATATGTTTCAAAACTTAGGAGGAAATATATCTCCTTTATTGTTTTCATCTCTTATATTTACAAAATTTGCGCTTTCGACTGGTAGATCAATAAGCACAACTTAAGAAAGAGTGATCATGCTAGCTTTATATTATTTTTCCACCCAATCTTTGAATACCCAACAATCCTCAATAAGGTGGCTAATCATTCAATGATATAGGAAATAATTTGGGTCACTTGTTCCAACCTCTTCTAGTTTTTTAGGTTTTGGCAGTTGAAGGCCGCTCTTTAGGGCAACTCAAAGATTTTTTCACCTTATCCCTTTCAAAGGGATAAACTTTTTTTTTTCCTTCAAAAGTGGGCCCCTTAAAGTTATTCCCACCCAATACAGGCTTTGGGGTTGCCCACTCTGTTGTGGTGGTCATCGCTATCTTTCCTTTCTCTACTATATTATTGTGTGCCGCCTTAAAATGTTCAGCCTTTGCTTCAACTTTCTTGCCTTCTTCCCATTTGGGCTTCTGTGTTTGGAGGTTCATCGATCAAGACTTGTGGATCTGTCCTCTCCAATCTAGAAATATTAATATTAAATCCTGGAATATAGTACATTGGGTGGTACAAAGAAAGGAGGTCAACCAGTTCCTGATATTACCCATGAGCAATCCAACAGCTTGGGTCTACTCAATAGGTTGTTCACATCGGATGCTTAATTTTTGCCACCGTGTAATATATTCTAACACCGATTCATCTTTTCTTCTTTTGGTAGTGACAAGGTCAGCTATTGTAATCTTACCGCTAACTGTGGCAAATTTAGTTCTAAAGGCTTTCTTCATATCATCCTATGTTTTAATATATTCACTTCGAGTGAATAATACCACTCGAATGCCTCTCCTGAAAGACTTTGAAGGAATTGCCGAAAGATAAGTGCACCATTGGTGTCGGTATTTCCACATGTGGCTCTAAAGTGTGCCTAGTGCTGATCAAGGTTATTTATTCCATAAAATGTCTTGAATTTAGGGACGATGTATCCATCAAGAAATGGGATGCTATCGTATTTTATAGGATATGGGTGCCCTCTGCTTTTTCATTTTGGAGCTGCCTCATCAATTGTTTGTTTGACTTGCAATGAGATCAACTCCCAAATCTCCTCCTTCGTTATAAGAAAATTGCCTTGATGGTTTTGTGGTTCTGCTGGTGCTGGCTGCAACACGACAGAAGGTGTCATCTGACCTTGCTGCAATGTATTCATTGATTGGGACACAGTTGGACACAATTCATCTGACTATTGCACGGTTTGGTTTCGTTGATGTCCAAGGCTGGACAGTACATTAAGTAGCAGCCCTATAACTTCATCCATTTTTTTATAGAGATTAATTACATCGCTATCTTTTTCATCAATTTGTCTTTTTAAGGATGCAATCATGGCATCTTTTGGATCATTGGTCATGAAAGTTGGTTCATTTTCTTTGCCCACATCATGAGAATCACAGGGTAATGATTTGTCCGCTGGTAATCTTTGGAGATTAGACAGCCTTGGTTCATTTTGTTTTGCTGCTCCCTTTCCTCTACGAGCAGCAGCTCTAGTAAGCATCTGGTTTAGAGTCTCTTGCTGGTTTAGAGTCTCTTGCTCCTCTGATTGGTCGAGCTCTTGGTGTCTAACCATTTGAAAAGCATGAACTACCATATTTTCTAGTTCATTCTTCTCTTGTAAGCCTTTAGTCATAGAGATGGATTCTTTTCGTCCCCACACTTTATTATGAGGTGATAACGATTGTTTCTGAGCTTCCAATTTTACCATCCATCCCTTAATGGCTTTGTAGGCCTTATATATTCTTTTAGAAATATTATCCTCCTGATAATTTTTGAGAGTCCCTTGGCATTTCTTCGAAACTTATAGTCGATTCATCTTTATTGTCGACCGTAAAATGGTAATCATCACATTCTTCTTCACGAACTCTAATGGAGCAAAAGAGTTGTGAGTCCGAAGTGCGAAGTGTACATTTGGGGCTCTTGGATGTTATTGTCCTTGGCCCTAGCAACCTTTCCTCCGTGGAGTTGACAACGACTATTCCTCTTAAGGACATTCTGGTTGGAGGAATAGTAATCGTAGTATCATTAGAAAGTGCTAGCCTATCGAATACTGACGCTTTCTGCATCCGATCCTTTGGAAATATAAGTCTTCCCTCAGACACCATCCTTTTGGATGCAGGTTGATAAGTGAGTCGTTCACCTACGGGTCGGCAAGGAGGGTTGGGGATGACCACATTGGGTCGTCTTCCTTGAGATGGCAGGCAAGGAATGACAACATTTGTACATCCTGTGAAGGAGCAGCAAGAGTGATCATGTCCCCAGCAACAGCAGAAGTTTGAGCCATGACAGCAGTAGAAGTGATCATGTCCTCAGTAGTAATAGAAGTGATCAAGTTCCACTGCAGCAGCCGCACATGCTGTAAGGACTGAGATTTTGGCAGTGTACCTAAACTCTTTGTTGACGATGTTTTTGTGTGTAATTTAATTATAAAAACACTCGTCAAGTTTCAGGAGAAATCGAGTTAAAACGGAGATTTTACGCGATCTCCAGTTTTCACTTAAAGTGAATAGTAACTCGGTTTTCCGGAGAAGCCACGGTGTGAAGTTGGCTTCAGGCTCGTATCGGACTCCGTTCATAGCGATCCAATAGCTCGTTTCGAATGATTCAGCTATTCTAGAACTATTAGCGCTGACGGATTTTGGGTTTGACGCACGGATTTGGAGAAAATCTAAAAATACATATTTTATATGTATTTGTGTGTCATTTTGTCTTTTGGAGAGAGAGAGAATGGATTTCGTCGCGAATCCGTGATTGATCGAGGCGAACCAAAAGTGTAGCTTTGTTGTCTCCATCGTGCTGATCGCACTGGTGTGATCCGTTCGCAAATCGGACGGACGGATCTGCAGAGATTGCACGTTGATCGAGGAGAGGTCGGTGTTGGCAAAACGGTATTTTTGCAAAAGTTGCGACATTTATGTACCGTTTCGCGTGAAATCACATGTAGAGGTGCGTTGGTGTGTTTTGCTCGCGCTGTGAGAGACTCAATATTAAATATTGAGTTTGGTTGGGCTTTTCCGCAATTTGAGCTTTGTATATATTTTGGCTTCTAGGGTTTTCTACTAGAAACCCTAACCCTAGCCCGAGCTTAACCCCCCAGCCGCCTCCCTTGGTTGCCCCTGCCCCTGCCGCGCTCGCGCCAGCCATCGCCGACTGAGCCCCGGCCGGCCAGCTGCCGCCGCGGCCTTGCCATCCACCACCTTTCCATCTCTCTCTCTCTCTCCCTCTTTTCTCAGGTTGCAAGGAGGCCCGAGGCTGCACCACCTCCAGACCCTTCGCTAGTGTCACCCCGTGCCCCGGCGAGCCTCCCCGCCGACCGGCGCCGCCTCCACGCGCCGCCGCCTTAGTTCGGCCGCGCCGCCATCCCTGGAGCCCCGGTGACCCCCGCGCGCCGTCGCCGTCGTCCCTGCGGGCCGTCGCCGCCTCCTCTGTCAATCGCGGCCGCCCCAGGTCTGCTCGGGCTGAGCTGACCCCGCCCTTTCTCCCCTGCGCCGCCGCTACTCAGGGCCGCACCCGAGGCACCCCTCCGGCCTTAGGCAACCCTCCGCACCCATCCCTGGCCCGCACGCACCTCGCCGTGCCGCCGGAAGCCGACCGGAGCAAGCTTGCTCCGGCCAAGCCCGAAATAGGGCTTATTGTGGATGGTTTACTGTTCCGAGCTTACGGAGGCATCCCGATCACTGCGGAAGGGAGCACAATGATCGTGACTCATCGCTGATCATCGTGCTCACCTTAGATTTTGTCGGGAAGGCCTCGTTCTGCTGTTTCGGCGATGTCGGTCCTTTTTGGGCCTTTTGGTTGTTGTTTCTGATTTGCGCGCACTTTTTTGGTGATCTGAGGCTGTTCCGATGCCTCCGGAGGTGAGTACGGTGATCGTTGGTCAGTGCTGGTCACAGTGCTCACCTTACTTTGGATCAACGGATGTCGTATCGGCCTGTTCGGCGTGATTTTCCCGACTGCACGTTGTTCGCAGAATTTTCGGGTTGCTCCCGCGCTTCCCACAGTGAGCCGTTGTGCTCCGAATCATGAGCACGGCCTCCAGCATGTCGAGACCTATCAATACATGTCTCGGCGGACCTTGGAAGTCCTCGGTTTGCGTGAACGAGCCATACTATCACCTGATTTACATAAAATGTTGGGATTTTATGTAAATATAGGGGCTTTTGTGCAATTGTGCACCTAGAGGCTACTGTGGGCAGTGTATATGTGTGTGTGGTGACCTCTGGACTGATTGTCCATGATCCGATAGCTTTTGCGGAAATTGAAAAGTCGATTTCAGTGCATTTTTCAACAAAATTCGCCGAAAGAACGCGGTTTCAGCTCGGAATTCTTTTGACGGTGCTCCGTGATGATTTGTGATGTCGCTGAGCCTTATTGGCTGGTCACTCGTGTCGTTTCAAGGGTCCGGAAACGACGGATGAGCGACGGTGGGTTCCGGTGTCGAATTGGACACTTCCGGGAACCCGGATAAGAACGATTATCCAACAATAATCGTTTCGATGTGAGACGGTATGTTTGCTACCATGTCGCACAAATAATTGTGTTTAGTGGAAGCGGGTGACTCGTAGCACGAGTCGGTGCGTTCTGGGACAGTTCGTGGGTCCCGGCGGAGTCCAGGTGCTATTTTCGGGACTTTTGACGAGTTACAATAATCGGTTTTAGGAAACCGATCTCCGTGGGATTGTTTGTGGGGTTGTGGATTCAGTGGTTATCAGTTGTGGGTTAGACACTAACCCGGTGGACCCTTCTTAGGTCCGGGTGACTTTCTTCCCCAGTTAGGAGACAGATGCGACATTCGTACAGGTGGGTACTTCGATCCGAAGTCGGTACAATGGTGCACGCTCGGTGATGGTTTCTTACCCTTACTGTCACGCCCTGGGGTCCCTTTTAGGTTAAAACACAGCGAAATTTTTTTTGAAATTCTGACCCCAGGGTATGCCAGACCCGCCACAAATATAGGGAGTCCACTGTTCACACGGACAGAGTCTCCCCTGTATTTGCACGGCGTCGCACAAGTACAAGATTTTCAAACAGAGTATAACCAGGATACAACCACACCACATGAATATACAATACACAACATTCATTCACCATTCACCAGATATTTATTATTTAGTGTTTAAACATAAAAACCATAAGAAAACTCTTTTGAAAGCTGTTCCCCATACGGAAACCTTTTCTTTTAAAACGCGCTACCACGAGGGGTAGAAAACCATTTTTCTTTTCACAAATTTCACAAATCCCTTTGTTACATTCATGAAAATCCACATTTTCAAATGTAATAAAAATACTGAACCATATAAACTATTTGAGCTATATCAACATAATAGTAAGGGTAGAAACNCCGAAAGCGAGCTCTACTCCGTGGCTTCACCGAAAATCCAGGTTACTATTCACTTTAAGTGAAAACTAATAATCACGTAACTTCTCCATTCTAACTCGGTTTCTCCTGAAACTTGACGAGTGCTTTTGTAATTAAATTACACACCTAAACATCGTCAACAGAAAGTTTAGTTGCACTGTCAAAATCTCAGTCCTTACACTTACTCTCATTGTTATTTGGCATATATATATCTTCATATATAGTGTTGAGCCTAGCACCTATGTTGTTTTGGTTATACTCTACTCAAATGTTTCCATACTAAGTACCATGTGTAGGAGTAGAGTAGTTTACTTGTGTGTGATACCTGTGACCTGGTTGGTCGGTTCTCGTACTTTGTATCAGTGACCTGGTTGGTCGGTTCTCGTACTTCGTATCAGTGACCTAGTTGGTCAGTTCTTGTATCTCGTATTTGTGACCTATTCGGTCGGTTCCTTAACTTCTGTCGTTCGATAACCGTTGAGGTCGGTGTACCCTGAGGGGTTGGATTGTAGGCTAGTGGCTGACGGTAGTTCTGGATTTCAGTGATACATGATGTGACATTCGTGTGACCTATTGGTCGGTTCTTGAGTATACAGTTAGTTGATATTGAGCAGTACTTGCATACATTTGAGAGGATGTTGAGTTGTTCCATCCTAGTTGACCTGAGTGGTCGGTTCTTGTGCTTCCTTACAGTTTGATGACCTATTGGTCAGTTTGCCCCGAGGGGCGGTGATTGTCGACTGGTTGCCGACGGTTGGCCATTGAGCATATCAGCATCGATTGCCGGAGACTCGTTCGCATTTCACGATCACCAGCGGTCTGATCCACCGCAAGAGGGTGTTCTTTTCCGGAAAAGTGGTTGGATGTGTCAACCCGTGAGCCCAGCGGCCTAGGCTGGGTTATATGCATGGTATAGTAGCAGTGGGCACAGGCTTGAGGTCTGCCGTGCGGACCAACAGAGCACAGATTTCAGATTGGGTATATTTGGATTTCTCGTCCGGTTGACGCATATAGCTATAGTAGCGGTTGTTGTATGTATACTTATAGTTATTTCTTTACAGTTGTCTTGCTACTATAGCTTTGATATCCTTGTGTGCTTTCAGTTCTCGTTACAGTAGCGGTAGTTGTTCTTACATATATATATCTCTCATTCGTTCATTATCGTTGCTACTGTATTTTCACTTACCCATACTGCTGTTTATCTCTTCCTGATCCGGTGAGTACTCCTCGCCTTCTTCGGCTTGCGGTACCCACTGGGAGGGGAGACATGTTTACATGTTCTCACCTCCCCCACCATTTTTCAGGTATTGCGGGCGGTGAGGGTTGAGACGAGACGTGAGACACGTTGGTAGCGGTCGATAGAGCTTCCGACCCGGTTTGTTGGTTTAGTTACTATCTCTTTATTTCTCAGGATACGACTTAGACATCTATATGGTTCAGTTTTGTTATTACATTTTAATAATCGGGATTTCTTGAATAAAGGATTTATGGTTTTGTAAACTGGAAATGGCTTTCTACCCCTCGTGGTAGCGTGTTTTAAAAAGAAAAAGGTTTCTATGTGGGAAACAGTTTTAAAAGGGTTTTCTCGTGGTTTTGTAACTTAGTATTTCAAAATAGGTTTCCGGGTAGGAAACATTTTAAATGATAGTCATGGTTTTGTGATTAAGACTCTGTATATGAACCTGTGATTAATGGTGTATGAACTTATGAATATATGGATATTTGGAACTAATGCCATGTGTAGCCTTATTAGAAAAAAAAATTCCCAATCTAGCCTCCTTTTAAAAAAAATTCCTAACCTAGCCTTCTTTTGATAATTAAAAATAATTAATTTTTGTTATAATAATATTAATTAAAAATTAATATTTAATAATAATAAATATTATTGTTACTAAATGTTTTTTCTCAGAAAGATAGCATGGTGCTACCCTCTTCATTTATTTTTTTTAGAAATAAACTTAGCTGGGAATATGAATCAAAGAAAATGTGAATCAACTATGATTCAAACTCAAAACTTCAAGTACCAACCACCAAGCCCTTTACCACATATACTAAATACTAGTAATAATAATAATAATAATAATAATAGTAATAATAATATCATTGTTATTAAATATTATTTTAATTATTGTTATTATTATAGAATTAATTGAGAGGAAAGAGAGAGAATTTTCTCTCTACTAATTACCATATAAATGCTCTTAAGCTTTTTTATTTTCTAATTCATCAAAAGAAAGGCTAGTTTGGGAATTTTTTAAGAAGAAGGCTAGATTGCGGAATTTTTTTCTCAATAAGGTAGATGTGCATTAGTTCGGAAACCGACTCCAAGAAAAGCAATATTTGTATGTTCAGTGGTAGTGGTTGTATCCTGTTTGTCTACATTGTACTTGTGCGACGCCGTGCAAATACAGGAAAGACTCTGTCCGTGTGAACAGTGGACTCCCTGTATTTGTGGCGGATCTGGCATACCCTCGGGTCAAGTTTAAAAAAAAAAAAAAAAATGGACGCTTCCGCAGTGCTTTTAAATCAAAAAGGGACCCGGGGCGTGACACATGCACCACCCGCTTCCAATCCACGCACACCGCCAACTCCGCCGCATCATCTCCGTTGCCGACGCCATACCGGATTGTGATCTCGTGCTCCTACCCGCCTTGGTAGAACTGCGTCCTCGTGGAGTAGAAGGCGTACACCAACAACACCTACTCTTTCCGGCTCAGTAAGGAGAATTCGACGGTGGGGACGCTGTCGCGAAGCGAGAGGGCGGGCTCGCCGTCGACGGAGACAAACGTGTACTTGGAGAATGCGACATCCCAGGAGAGGGAAACTGTCATGCCCGGGCCCCGGCGAAAGCCAACCCGGCACGTGCACAGACCCGCCTTATGCACAAGGTACCCCCCTAGTACACACAAGGCGTCTGCTACAAAACATTCAATAGATAAAATAAGGAATATAACACTAGCATGGTAATCAGAGCATAAGTATAAAACTAATCCAGAAAACAACATTTACTAAAAGGAAAAAATAAGAAGTTAAAACAACTATCTCCAAAAATATACATTATGTCACCACCAAAAGATACAATTGGGATCACAGGGTAGTCTCCATACATAATGGTTAGGTACACCTCTCGAAGCTAAACAAAAGAAAGGTGTCCACCTATGCAGGTATCTCCCAAAAGGCTCTAGCTAGACGCGACTCCCTTGCCGCGGTCTTTAGCCTCTCCCGCAGTGGAAAACTCTGATAACAAAAACAACAAATGCATAGGGGTGAGAACTATTAAACAATAATTCCGAGTGGGTAAGCCGCCAAGAAAAGCCAATTACACCACTAGGTCAGCTAAGGCAACAGTAGAAAATGACTAATAGTATAGCATGAATAATCTGCGAGAATTAACAGTTCTAGTACTACTATGCCTCCAATTTACTATGTTATTTAACATGCATGGAAACTACTTTATTACATGAGTGAGCATTAAATGACTAATGCATAAGTTCAATGTCATGTACTATCTAGTAGTGATGTCCAATCATTACATTTAATTGTCATTACCCAAATCAACGAGGACTTACACAAGGTATAATCCCGGCTTGCGCCGTGCCTAATTGTCCCGTGATAGTCAACATTCCCCCACTAGGAATAAGTCTCGCCCACGGCAATCCACTTCGGTGCCCAATCCCGCACGGGCAAGGATAATGTCGCAAAGGCCAACTCCGGAGTGCCGGCTTGTAGGAAGCGACCTCACAAACTTGTACGAATGAACACAATGGCAAGCAAGCGTAATCATCAACATAGGGATCTCATTCGTCATATCTAAAATATGGTATGTCAACTAGTGACCTAGAGGTCAAGTACTATGTCACAATGTTGAATTCTAGTTATTCAACTAAGTTAAGTACAACATGTTTAAGTTCATATTTTGCCACTACCATCCTATATGTCGTATTTACCTTGTCTATAACAAGTATGTTGATGATAGATCCATTAATTCCACTAACCATATAAAGTCCAAGAGACATCATTTACTCATCTCTAATATGCTTTCTATTATTGCATAAGAGGAAAACACCATTATATACTATTCAGTATACATATCCACATTATAAGCCTCTACAACATAGAGTATAAAACCCCTATATGTAACACGTGTGTAACATGCATTCAAAAATTCTATCATGTCATAACTAGCATGAATATGCATCAATTTAAGTCAAAGCAAAGTAGAGGACATAGAGGGAGTTCACCCATTGCCATGAGGTCAAACCCGCCGGATACCCTTCGAAACTCGTTCGTTTCCTCGAATGTAGTTATCCACGAGACTTCTAGCATCATAAGAAAAATTCTAAAAGGGTTACAAGCTTCTAACAAGCTTCCCATGAAAATCACCAGAAATCAAGTGTAAAATAGGTGGAAAATACCTTTGATCAAGTAAAACTTGTCTAAAGCTCAAACCAAAGCTAGGAAGCTTCAAATCCAACCTAAAAGAGAGCTCTACACTCATTAATTTAACTCCAAAAGCTCCAAATCAAAAAAATTCCAAAATAAACCCTAGTTTTCTTAAAATTAGATTTTATTCCACAAATCTTACAAAATCCACACTTAAACGTTGCAAGAAGAGTACAAACCTCAATAAAAACTCCAAACCGGCTAAGCAATATTAGGGTTGGAGATCAATCCTCAAACAAGCTCCCTTCTTAACTCCCAAGCTTCCATCAAGTCCAAGTAGCTGGCTTCCATGAAAAGGAATAAAAAAAAGAGATCAAAACCTCAATTGAAAAGGGTTTGGAAGTAGAAAATTCAAGAGAGAGGGAGAGGAAATACCTACTGATTCCTCTCTTTAACTTCAGCACAAAGATTGAGTGAATGAGGGGTGAAGAGGTACATACATGCTATAACAATCCCCATTAGGCCCCTCAACAACTCACAGTTTGCATACTGCACGAAATCACACTCTGCAGCACTGAGTACCGGTACTCGAATTGGAGTATCGGTACCCCGCAGTTCCGATACCAAGGGCCCAGTCCCGTAGAACCCGTACGTTGAAAATTCGAGTTTATAACTGCATTTCAGTACCAGCCCGATGCAGTACTAATACTCAGCTCAGTACCGGCAATCACAACCTGGTTCCTCAAAACCCCAGAGCTGCTCGTTTCAGCACTCTATAAGGTTCCAATACCTCAACCCGGTATCGGTACTCAACACTAAAATCTACAATTAGCAGGTTTTGATGTCGGGAACCCTTCTCAAGCCTAAGAAGCACAAGAAATAGGTCGACACTCAACCAATAACCCTCAAAACCTCTAGAATAGTTCAAAATATTATTCTTACAATAGAATCTTGCAATTTGCTACAGTTCAGTGTGCTACAAAAACGAAGGCTGCTTGAGAGGTGGTGAAGGAGCGAGAGCCCTTCTTCTTAGGAAGGAGGTGACGCGTCATAGGGGAGGAGGAGGAGGATGAGGAGTCGACGCCGACAAAAAAGGTGGGGCCCATGTGGCTCCTTGACCAGGACACACGGATGAGCAACTCCAGAGAGGTAGGAGAGGAGATGAGGCGCACGCGATAAAGAGCGGTGATGACACTCGAAGCGGCTCGGGAGTCAGGCTCGGGCGCACCGAGAAGAGGGCAGGAGACACTGACGCTGCCGAAGCACAACACGTCAGAGACGCACACCGCGTGCTCGCCGAAGCACGATGCTAAGTCCTTCATCGACGAAGCCGCCATGAGGAGGCGGCGACGGCTGCTGCTGCTGCTGCTCCTGCTGCTGCCGGACAAATGCTGCTGCTACTGCTGCTGCT
Source organism: Ananas comosus (assembly GCF_001540865.1). Lineage (NCBI taxonomy): Eukaryota > Viridiplantae > Streptophyta > Magnoliopsida > Poales > Bromeliaceae > Ananas > Ananas comosus. The sequence goes on along the minus strand of NC_033631.1, from coordinate 3,094,676 downwards.
TCTTGCTCACCACCATTTTGTCTGCTCTCATCATCGTTATTTCATTATCATTACCACACACACATAATTGTCTTAGCTCGGGATGATCGGTTGCCTCGCTCCTCTCTTCATTCCCCTCTCAACGCAAACTCTCTTCATTATTTATGCATATACTTTATATGACATCATAATCTACTCTCTGGAAGCAAAGTTATGAGCATAAATATGCAATCTCTTTATCAGACATTAATTTAAATTTTCTGTAACTCATGTTAATTTCAAGTTTCCTCTATGACTAGAGCTATTCAAAAGGATTTCAACATATATTTCATTGTAGCTGAAGCAGAAGCTTTCAACGGAAGCATCCTTTCAGACTTACAAGTTCACTTTCAGTTGTAGTCGCTACAAGAAATCTGAAGTTTTTGTTTGTCAGACACTCGATAATTGCTTTCTGCAATAAAGAAACTATTTTATTTGCCAGACCAAACGAAAACCTGTTAGTTTTCTGTTGATTCAAGAAAGCTACGAGACGGTCAGACAGTTGCTGTAAAGCGCATGTACGAGAACAACTACAAGCGAGTGGAGCAGTTCATGAATGAGATCGACATCCTCTCCCGTCTCCGCTACCAAAACTTTATCAGCCTCTATGGCTGCACCTCCCGCCACTGCCGTGAGCTTCTTCTCGTCTACAAGTTCGTGCCCAACGGGACCGTAGCCGACCACCTGCATGGGCCTCGTGTGTGCGAGCAAGTGTTAGCGTGGCCAACACGAATGCAAATTGCTATCAAGACCGCTAAAGCCCTTGGCCACCTACTTGCCGTTGAGCCGCCCATCTTACACCGTGATGTGAAAACCAACAACACCCTTCTCGATGTCGGTTTCCACGTAAAAGGTCGCCGATTTCAGGCTATCGCGCTTGTTCCCAACGAATGCATCGCACGTGTCGACCACGCCGCAGGGCACCCCGGGCTACGTCGACCCATAGTACCACACGTGATTCAAAGTCACCGACAAGAGCGATGTTTACAATTTCGATGCAGTCTTGGCAGAGCTGATTATCAATCATTGGCGCTAACTATTAATCCCAAAAGCTCGAGCTGTTAGAAATATGCAACCAATTCACTTAAAGCGTACATATATAGCGCCCACGAATGTCGATTGTGACTCGGCCCAACCAGTCTCACGACACTTTGAACATAACTCGACCTATCTAACCTCACGCTATTTCGAATATGACTCGGCCCAACATAGCCTACCGCTACAGAGCAGGATGCTGGCCCATTTAAGCCAACAGTGATATCGTCGAAGCCAGCAGTGGACCTCAGCAAGTGCCGGAACAAGATTAGTCTTGCTGACATGGTGACCGATAAGATCCAACGGAGCGAATTGGCTCAGCAAGTAGACCCGACTCTTGGTTATGATTCTGATTGGGTAATAAGGAAGACGATCACCATGGTGGCGCGCGGAGCTTGCCTTTAGGTGTTTGCAACATGAGGGGGACATGAGGCCACCAATAAAGGAGGAGCTTGAGGTGTTGAGATCGGCAGAGGGTGGGGCCTGCAAGGCGGGGAAGGATGAAGAAATGGATGTTGCTGTAGGGGATGACGCCAGAATACTAAATCCTAAACCGTAAATAATGATTGCCCTAATGTGTGGTGGGGCTGGTGGCTTATTTCTACTTTTTCCGTTTATTTTGTTTTTTGTCTTTTCCTTTATTGGAAACGTTTTGTACTTCACTACATATTTGTCCTAGGGTCTACAACAGGGAAGTTGAAGCAGCAACAGAAGTAGCACAAGATTTGATCATGCAGGACAAAAATATTTTGTTCTTATTTAGGGTTACTGTGACTTCACCCATTTTGTAGTACAATTTCACTAAATTTATAAAATTAAATTTTATTGTGACTTCACCCATTTTGTACTACAATTTCACTAAATTTATAAAATTAACTTTTAAATAACTCTTAAAAGAATTAATTGCTTAGATAATCCTTTCAACTTTCCAAAGGATTACCCATTTTAGAACTACTCCCGTCCTAATATGTTTAACTTTCTTAACCTTTTAAGGTTAGCCACCATCGAAAATATTTAAGACAGGTTAAGAATTTTAGCCCTATTTTTATCTTATATATAGGACTAGTGTAATATACCAGATTTTGGTAAAAAAAAAAATAAATAAATAAAAATAGTGTGGGATACTATTTTTATTGGATTTAGAGAAGTAAAACATAAGTCAGAATTGATTTGTGCTGAAATCGGAATGAAAACAGAAGATTTAGAATTTTCTGTTGGAAACGAGACAGATAAATTAGCAAAAAATGCACAGTCTCAGAAAATTATAAAAATTGGAGAATAAGTCAGAAATATTTTTATGAGGTTAGATTTAAAGTTTCATATTTTTCTGACACCCGAAAGTTGAGAAATAAAATCCGAAATCTATCTGATAAAGATTACAGTTCGGTACAGTTTTCGGTGACCAAACGGGGTCGAAACTAAAAACTTAAAAGTATATTCTTGTTCAGTACGTTAAACTGAATATGACTGTCAAATTTGAGCTCAAACGGATACTCTGAAAGCTCCGACAAAAAATATCAGATTTTAAATTGCCTGAAGTGAATAGTGTCGGAGTGTAATTAATTAAAGAAGCTAATTAGCTTCTTCTCCTCCATCAGCCGACCACTATGGCCGACACACCCACACACACGCATGGATGGAGAAGAGAAACTCCCCTTTCTCTCTCTAAATATCTCTCTCATCTCTTTATATCTCTCTTTAAAAATTAGAGGGTTGGTGGAGATCGAGTCTGCGAACGCGTTGGAGGCAACGGATCGAGCTTTCGTGCGCCCGTTGGAGCGGCGTGTTTTCGTTGCGGCGTTCACATTGGGGTAAGCTTTTGGGATTTGGTTTAATCCTTAGCTTTAAGTGCACTAATAGCCTCTAATGAGCATTGATAGCATGTTGTTCCATTTAATTGGGATTATTTGGAGGTTAATTCATGTTAGGGCTCAAAAATGCTAATTTTGAAAATATGAGGGTTTGATCTAATTTGACCCTCCGTAAACCAAATTGCTAGGTAAACGAACGCGTTGGCGAAGACGGTTCGGCAATCCGACGAGCCGTTACAAAGTTGTTAAAGAAACGGACGTTTAGGCTTCGTTACCGCTTGGAGGGCCGAGGCGACGTCGTAAAATCATGAAAATGGATTTGAAGCACCGTGGCACATAACCGAAGACCTTTAATTTTCGGATCGTGGATCGGAGGCCGTTTGGGTGGTCGCGCAAAAGATCGGGCCAAACCGGGTTACGGGTGCCGCGGGAGGCCGATTGCAAGTGTCGACAAGCAATCGGAAAGCGTTTTGAGGTGGGTTGTGCTCACCGAAGCGATTAGGTCGCTTTCCATGCTAAAGTGTAGTATGTTTACTATTGATGCATGATAAAGTATGCTATTTAAGAATGCATGATAAAGATTAAAGTATGCTATTTAAGAATGCATGATAAAGATAGATGTCAAGTAAATGCATGAGTTGATGTTAATTTACATGAGTATATTATAGAAATGCTAAACAGATGTCAAACATAAGTATGAGATTTATACTAACCGAGAATGCATGTGGTAAATGTTAATGAATGCATAAAATGCTAAGTGATGACTACCAATGGATGACAAAATATCTGCATAATGAACATAGATCGAGTGGCATTTGAAAATGGTAAAGTGGACATTAGAGTTAGTGTGGGACATCAAAGAATAAATATGGTGTAAAGAACAATGATAATGGCTAGAGGCAATGTAAAGTAATATGGCATAAAGAATAAACAAAGTGTAAAGAATAATGATAATGGCTAGAGACAATGTAAAGTAATATGGCATAAAGAACAAGCAAAGTGTAAAGAACAATGATAATGGCTAAAGTTAGCAACCAATGTGACATAAAGAACACTAGAATTAGTGTGTGGCAATAAAAGAACAAGTGTGGTATCAAGAATGATAATTACTAAAGTAATTGATAATTGTGGTATAAAGAATAATGATTGCTAGAGTTAGCAACTAATGTGATGTAAAGAACACTAGAGTTAGTGTAAAATCATGATCCAACTACATATTCTTAGAGTTAAGGATTGATCATACTTGCTATGAGTTCCGTGCTCGAGGACGGTCGCTCCCCGTCGAGCGATGCGCTCCAGAGTTTTGCATCACGGGTTGGAGTAAACCCAAGGACGGTCCTAGCGTGTGAATTCCTGCGATGATGAACTTAATGTGAAGCAAGTTAATGTGACGAAACCTACGGATTAGCCAAAAAGAATCATGAATTGGAAAATGGATCTTGTATACATTATGAATTGACTCAAGACCGAGTCGAGTAGCATAGTTGGCTAAGGTAAATGTAACCTTAGGAAAGAGTGATAATTGAGAAAGACTTGTTAATATTATAAAAAATGACAAATGTGTATGATGAGGCTAAGGCGCGAGTGCCCTTAGTAAAGGATAAAGAACAAAAAATAAAGCATAAAGAATAAAGCATAAAGAATAAAGCATAAAGAAAAAAGAATAAAGAATAAAGATTAAAAATTAAAGAATAAAGAATGGCTAATGATAAAGAATTGCATATTCTAAAGAAAGGCTAATGGTAAAGAATGACTAAGAGTTGCATAATTTGCATATTTGTGAGGCATGAACATGTATTGCATGATGTTATATGTATATATATCTGTTGGACTAACATGTTGCAGTGCCTCCTTTGGACTTGGTGGGTTGAGCTCTTCCCTTGGGTGGCTGTACCTACTGAAGACTATGGACAATAGTCTCACCCCCGTATTGTTATTTTTTGGGGTACAGGTTCACACGCGAGCGGCGCGGCGACGCGAGGAAAGGGCGTAGCTCCGTAGTTAGCGCCCTACCACAGAGACCAGATAGCAGCACCCTGAGTCGGCTTCTTAGGGGTATAAGAAAAGAAAAGAAAAGAATCAATGTTGTAATATTATGTTTAGAAATCGATTGTATATTTGGAAGTTGAGGATCAATGTAATGAAAAATGCGATGTAAAATGATGAGATGAATGATTGTAATAACATAGGATGTGTTATGTTGTTTGATACCTTCCTTATGCAATCGTTGTTGAAAATTGTTCCTGTTTGGAACCTTTGTATTGTATTGATTGTGACGCCTTGGACGTACAGGGGAGACTCTGTCCGCGGTGCAGGGAAAATCCTGTCCGTTCGGCAGTCTGTTGGCGTGCCCGAATCCAACCAAAGAGGCGGGCTCGGGGCGTGACAACTAGCTGGGGTATCACATTCTCCCTCCGTAAGTCCTAACATTCTTGTCAGGCTCAGGCTCACAAATATCAGACGATGTGAGACTCGTCTCGTTAGTCTAAACCGACTAAACCGATTTTGTGGTGAGCTGCACTCCACCCACAACAGTCAATAGTATGAAAGTCTCGCTCTCCCTGCTGTATAATTATGCCTTAGCCGAGACTCATTTTACATTTCTGACTGTTAATTGACTCTAATACCAATTGTGACGCCCCTCCTAGCATGCTTAACTCTCTTAACCTCTTGGGTCAAGCCACCGCCCAAAATGTTTAAACCGAATTTTTTTTATTTGGCCAACTAATTCTCTTTTTATCAACTCAGTATCATATTTTTTGCTACCAATTCAATGTCATCTTTTTGCCAACTCAGTATTTTGTAAAATAAAAATGAGAAAGATAATGCATCGTTCATCATCTTTTAGAAATAGATGAATTATTTTCTATTGTCATATTATTTTTATTAATTTCTATTTAATTATTAAGATTATATGAACCATTATTTATTTTTATATTGTTATTGTTGATTTATATTTCATTGTTAGGATTGTATGAAAAAATTGTTAGAAATTTTAGATTATTACGGTTATAAGTAATTTGTTAAAAATTTTCGATTAAAATTTGTATGTATGTTGAAATCAAACTCTTTATAATTTCCGCCTATTTGCTTCCATTATTTTTTTCCTCTCCAAGTTGGAGGCAGAGGCTCCAATCGTCACTCACGAGCTGGGAGAGAACATAGAAATAAAAAATAAGAATTATGCCGAAATGCTCCTAATAACACCAAATCACCGGTGCTACTAGATTCTTAGCCCTTGGATGAAAAGATATGCGATTAAATTGATAATTGTCATCTAAAATTAAGTAGATAATTGGCTGAAATTATAATCTAACGAATAAAAATAATCAAAAAAATAAATTTAACGGTGAAAAACTTAACGGCACCAAATACTTGATACTATTAAAAGCACCCTAGCCAGACTCTAGAAAATAAAACATCAGTTTCCCAACACATGCTCGACACATACCCGAACGAATCAAGGCAAAGTAGTAGGATACTCGACACATACCCGTACGAATCAGGGCAAAGTAGTAGGATTGGCACCTCCTGCACGACATGCCCATCATCCATCAGCATAGTACGAGACGCTCAATGCAATCCAAAATACGCTGGCTCGATACTTGATTTCTTGGCTTCCAACCTACCCAAAACTTATTTAAACAAGAGCAAGCAGAAGTACGCGGCCGCCATAAACTAGTGAAAACTCGAGAGGCAACACTAGGTAGTAGACTCAAAACAGTATGCCAGATACCTTAAAAGAGGAAACTATGCATTTAATATCAGTTATTCCATCCCATAATCAAAAAAACATAGGATGTCCATGATACAGCAAAGCATTGTCAACTTACTCTGGTAAGATTATGCACATATAAAAGGGAGTGATTATACTTACTGCCCCTTTCTTCTGCATCAGGCCGAGTGCCGTAGAAAAAGCTAGAAATATACCATGAAGTATACTCCCTAATCTCATGTTTCGGGAGCAATTAGCCATCAAGTCCCTTTCACATTTCTTGCATTTAAGGAACGGCTACTAACTATACCTCATGTTTCGTTTCTTCTTTTCATCTTTCATACTTATTGAGTAATTTTCCTAATGCAACTTTTTTTTTTTCAATTTTGTTTTGTTTTTTTTTTTTTTTAATGCGTTTGGTACTCTGACGAAATGCCAGATCCTCAATGACAAGCCCACGTCTCCTGGTGCACGGCCGGCCATCAGTGTTGACCCCGGAGGGGTTCGGATTGCGGTGGGGGGCAAACAAAACACAGAATACGTCTTCTCGGTGCGAACATTTCTTTCAAAGTTTTCATCTTATTTGCGGAATGCACCGTGCGAGACAAAGAACTGGTAGTCGCGATGGTTGACGCGTAGTCGCTGGAGCCAGTCATGAGCAGTCTGGAGTAAGGAGCTCGCAAGTTGCTTGTCGTCGCCCACGCTTGAAGACCACATTGCATTCTTGAACTTGTAAGTGGCCAGGCCGAATGCAGGGAGACGCATCTTTGGAACGCCGTCAACACCCTGTGGGTAGGTAATGACTGGACCAGCGTTCGCCACACCTGAATGTTACGAAGAAACCATTTAGGCATGGACATGGTGAGAGCTAAAACTTACAGTGGATTTATTCCACTTTGTTACAAAAAAAAGGAGCAGCAGAATAAGATATAAAAGACCACAAATTGGATGCGCTGTTGTTTCGCTCATAATAGATTTGGAGCATTTGGCAAGCCAAGCAGAGTAATTTTTTTCCCACGAGATCCCAGGCATAGCACTCCTGATAAACGCTTCAAGTCCCATAATGGCCAAAAAGGCCCTCAGACCAATTGTTATGCAGTCAATGGCTCAACAACACAGGTGAAAACAAGTTAAAAAAATAAAAAATAAAAAATAAAAAAAGGAGCCAGATAAAATATGATGCAGTACTAGTTATATGGGCAATGTTCCTACTAAACTTACATCAGGACAAGTTTGCATTAGATGTTCAGGATTCTTGTCTTTCATTCCAGTATGAAGTTGCAAATATTGACATACTTGGACATGAATAAACAACAAGTGTATGGGATTTTCATAAAGTTAGCAATTTTGTGCTGCTCAGACACTGATCACCCAACGTCCCCCATTCTTGGTCATTCATATCTGTGGATGGAGTGAGGGGGTGATAGCATAATATCTAGGGTGTGGAATGAAGGGTATGTAGGAGAAAAAAATAAAAAGATATCAGAGTCATATAATAAACACACAAGCTAAACAACTCGTTGCTCATCTTTTCTTATACAAGATGATATCATCATTTGACCAAATTTCTTTCATTAATCCGAAATATGAGAGCTGGTGAGAACATGTAATGAAGTGTGTCCATTATCGATCCTCCAAACAGCCTAAAGGAGAAAAAGATTCATCTCTAAACAACAATACCTATCTAAGAGAGAAAAAATATTCAAGCTAATAGTTCTCAGCCTACAACTTTGCACTGAGGCCCTCCATAGTAAGAGATGATGATGAAAGAGAAGACGTAAGTACCTCTTGACGGTGTTGAGAGAAAATGAAATGTGAGGAAACACGCATCCAAATCCTTTAGTGTTGGTCCAGTTGGTATACGGTAAATGGGATACCTGCAAAATGTTCATGTGCAAGAGTAAGTCTAAAATTACCTTTCAAGTGGTATAAAAGTTATTGACTTCAGCACATACCATGCAACAGAAACCCAACTTGCTGGTAACAAGTCGCAACTTCTAAGAGTCTTCAAGTCAGGGAAGCAACTAGCGAGTTTTGAGATCTGGTTGTAACCAGGTAATGTCAGAACATCACAAAACTACAGGCAAAGTTCTCATAAGAAAATTCAAAGAGTAAGCTAGTTTGATAGGTACACTTGCCTTATCAGCCAAAGGTTCTCGGCAATAAGGAGAATCCGATTCTAGATACTCGAAGAGCAAGCAACCTTGAGAATTCCCAGATTCGCTATCATCACTTGAAAATCCTTCTTGAGAGGATCCATACTGCTCTCTTATAGATAGTCTATCCATTCTATTTGAGAGATGACTCTGAATCCAATCTCCAGGAAACTTCGATCTGTTTTCAAGCTCGGAAGCAGCAAGCTCAGAATCACTGCTTCCATCACTACTCGAATCATGACAGCAAGACTCATCGCTGTCCTCCCCAGCACGTCTGTTGTACATGTCTCATTAGATACAGCTTACTGGATTCTAGACAGCATAAATTGATTTGAAGGTGCAAAATGCCATTGGCACTAAAAATTAAGATAAATGAACATGAAGGTCATCAAAGATTCTACAGAAATGGATGTTTGCAAGTTTTGCTCGCAAATTGGAGTTGGTTCTCATGTTAATATACAAAACCCAAAAATGGAACAGCTCACATCGGAAATAGCTTATAACAAGTTAGGGAAGAGAACTTGCATACGAGTTGATCCGTATGCAGGTACACATTGAGAGTTTATGCATTATACTAGAATTGTTTGCAAGCACCTCACTCTCATAAAATGCCTTAGCAAAAAGAAAAGGTACGTCCAGCACTAGATCCTGACCACATTAACAGATTCTAGTCACAAAGCTGCCTTGGAATTTACAAAATCTTGTTCTGTAAATCTAAGAACCAATGTCTAATATCAAATGAAATTTATAAACCTATCACTTCAACTTGTATGTGTATCAAAACTCCCTAAACTAAACATGTTACGATCACCCCAAATATGTTCTTTCTGGGCCCAGCAATCAGTACAGTTGTATTACATCAATAAGTTTGCTACTAACTTCATCAATTAGCAAGCATATATGTCTATATTATGCATCAAGCAAGCTGTAAGCTTGAATATTTATCAATTACTACTCAGCCTGCAAGCCTTGAGAAGTTCATCACTATAGGGACCTTAAACATTTGTAAATTACAGCAAATACATTTAAATGCTTTTGAGTAATTTCCAACATATCATCTAGCACACTCACGATAAGTCCTGTGATAGATCTACTAATTTATGAAAGAAAATAATTACCACGAATAAACAAAGTACTCACATGCAATGATGTTTTTTTTTTTTTTACCAATGATGATTTTTTGGCATACCCCAATTACTATCTCCCCATAATTGCGGCTATTTATTTCCATGGGAAAATGCTTTATCTAAACATGACACTAGTCCCCGTTCAATGGGTTTTAGACTATTAAGGCAATTCATTTGGCCAATATGGTTATTATACTGTTTTGCTGATCACTACAAGGTAATAAGCATTTGCATCCAGGCAATTGGTTTTATATAAGGTGCCAATTTGTTATAAAACTATTTCTGCATTCCACCCATTTTCTCAGTAAATTCCAGTGGTTTCCTCAATTAATTAATACATAACGCATTGTCTACCGAATAATTAATACATAATGCATTGTCTACAGAATAAGCTTATCATACAAAGTAGGCTAGAAAACCAACAAATCTCAGCCTCGGTTTAAAATCCCAAAACTCCATTAGATGTATTGGCAATGATTTCAGATAATCATGTCACTAAACGTATAGAATCCATAGAGAATTACCGATGCAAAATTATGAAAACTACACGATAACAGTAGCAGATGAATTCTAAAAACCACGCCCATGTTATTCATCTGTGGTTTAGTGAAAATGATACTTTTGAACAATTATCTGGTTATAGCATAAAGATGGAGGTTTCTTGGCCATTGTTCAACCAATTAATGTAAATACAATGATGAGAAGTCCAATCCTATAACTCATATAGTTTTTCAAGATTATAGTTAAGTAATGAAAATCGCTCACATTCCGTTTATCTATGCAATTTATAATACTTTTCCAGGAATGCCCTTTAACATAATGCCTACCTAGTATGAATGACCGCATCCATCGGTGTTGTGATTAGCTATTGTTAGTCATACGTTTTAAATTTATTTCTTTAATAATAAATTTGTTCAAATATTCTTGTACCCTCGGATTTGGTCGGACGGAAGACATATAAAGTACCTGTCACTTTATTGTTCCCAAATTATAAAAAGAGAATACAACAAATCCTATCCTCAAAAGTAAACAAAATAAAAAATAAAAAATAACTCAAATTTGAAGCTTCTGCTTTATTTGCAGTAAAAAAAAAAAAAACAACAATTTTGGGAGATTTTAATAGAAGCTGTTACTGCTTCTTCAATTAATTCTACACAACCACCACATCTATGAAAGATTAAGAAGGCCAACTGAGACAATAGTATTAGACAACAAGAGTAATTTTAATGTGATAGAAAACGCTCTACAACAAGGGATACACTGAACCAAAGTAATGGAAGACAGGGAAAAAGAAACGCTAGGACCTCATTTAGAAAACTTGTCAACCAAAACTTAGCTGAAAGAAAGCATTAGTGTCATATAAATAATCCCAAAACATTGAAAATAAAACTAGAAATTGTTATTATTAGTCTAGCTCACAAAAAATATTTATAGTACTTGTTCTCGAAGGAACTTTTAGTTTCTTTACAAAATGATATAGAAATTCACACATTAAAGATCTGAACTAGTTATGTACACAAAAGTTTTCTAAATGTACACTCAACAAAGTCGACTCTCATTTTACTAGTTTAAATTCCTTTTTTTCATTTCAAGTAAGGTTACTGTGTAGTCCACTCAACAAAGATACAAACTTCAGCCAAATTAAGAAGTATCTCCGAAGAATCCCATTAATAATAATTGTACATTTTCCCACACTAATAAGAATTTCTTCAAACAATTGACATGATGTATACCAGAATATTGGGTTCTCACTATATCATCTGTTTCTTCATTTAGAATTTCAACAAATCGTATGCATCATAAACCCTCAATACTCAAAACTCACTGCCGAAACAACATTAGCAAATTAACAACCTGCATTTTCTCAATCATGATAAATGGCATCCAACTCAGTTCGCCGCTAAGTTTTCAGGGTATGACGAATAGAACTTCACAATAAAAACTCCAAAATTATAACATATATCACATCTTAATTAGAGATAAAACAAAATCAGAGGCAGAAGAACTGAGCAAAATGTGGGCTACCTAGGGCTATCAGTCTGTCTACTTGCTAGGCCATACAACTGAATGCCGGACAAGTAGGGGACGTAATACTGAACGACGCCATCACAGCCGTTCAGGATCAAGGGAACGCCGGCGCCGTAAGCGCTCCACTCCTTGAAGGACTCCCACAAGTTCCCCAGAATAAAGTAAGGCCTCTGTTCGGCATCACATGCCTTCCACCCCCTCATCCGCGTCTGCTACATCATACCACCGATCAAACCACAAAGGATACAACATCATAGAGAGAGAAAAATTGAGACTTCAAGGAACGAAAGGGGAAGATGAGGATGAAATCAAGAACCTTCGACGCATAATGAGCGGGCACGACCGGCGTGATCGACTCCAGGAAACGGTCGAGATTGCTCGGACCGGGCGGATCCCCGGCCCCCGCCCGGTTCTCCACGGCGGCGATCTTCTCCTTCGCGGCAGCGGCGGCGGCGGCGGCGGCGGAGCTCCGGCGAACCTTCGCGGCGTCGTAGAACCGATCGTCCCGGTGCCTGCGAGCAAACTGCGCGCTTGTTCCCAGCATGTTGAGATGCCCTACACCGAAGGGGGAACCGTAATTCCAAAGCCCCAAGGAACCCGAGATTTGGACAAGGAACGAATCGAAACCCTATGGATTAGAGGATCAAAGGGGAGAAAACCCTAACCCTAACCCTAATTAGTCAATAGAAAGGTAAGGAAAACAGCGGAGGAGGAGAATCAGAAAGGGAAAGCGAAAGATCGCGAGTAGGGTCTAAGGAGGTATTTATAGATAGGGGAGGGAAGGTGAGGAGGGAGGAGGACGAAGGGGACATGAATGGAATTGATGATATTGTTGGGGGTAGATTCGGAATTATGGTTCCGCCTCTGCCATTGGTCGGCGTGTGGACTTCTGGATTGACTCACGGTGGAGGAGAATATGCGACGCCACGTGCGAGTGATGCGGACCGCGTGGACACGTGGCTGGCCCAGATTAATCGACCAGCGAGTGGTCGGTATCTCGGGATCAGCGATTCGTGGTGGACAAAAACTCGGGAATAAATCGCGATATATACCCTTGCACCCGGTGTATCGAAACACGGACGCACTACACAGTATTTTTAATAAGAAGTTATATGTTTTATTTGGGGGTTAATATTTTTAGTAATAAATTTTTTTTATTCTTGAAATAACTAGTTATTTTGAAATATATAAAAATAAGTTTAGAGTTGTATTTTGCTTAAAAAAAGTATTCATAAAAATAATTAAAAATATGTTTGGTAACTATTTCAAAGATAATAAAAAATAATAAAAAATATAGAACTAGGCTGGAATGTTATCAATAGTGCCAAGTAGTTGGTATTATTAGGTTTCGGCCTTTGGATGAAGAAATGTACGGTTAAAATAATGTGAGCCTCTAGGGGTGAATGTAATACACTGAACTTTCGCAAATTACAGAGTTCGAGTGTGTGGAATGAAGTGTGGAGCTATTCTACATGTTCTAAATGACTTGGACAAGTTTTTGAATAAGTTAGAGAGTGATTGGAGGGTTAAAAACGAGAAAGTGCATTGAACTGGCGAAATCAGCCTTTTTCTGCTTGCTGTACCGGTACAGCCATTACCTTGTACCGGTACACCTTGACAGATACGTGGCAGCAAGGGTCTTTTGGTCATTTCACATCTTGTTCTCATCTATTCCATTCCAGCACGTCTCTGGGGACTCAGTGAAGGTTGTTGAAGCTCAGAGCAAGCTTCTTGCAGCTTTTTTCTCTCTCTCTCTAGGGTTTTTCTCTCTCTAGATAAAAGTCGTCGTTTTACGCCGATTTCGCGCCGCGCTCGATTCTCGCTGGTTAGAAGACTCAAGGGAAGTCTTTGGAACGTGGGAAGGAAGGGTTTTATTGTGTTTTTCTGTGAGGATACTGCCTGGGAAGCTGACTCTCAGCTTTAGACAGGTAACTAACTTGATTTCTCTCTAAATTGCGATTTAGTATCGAATTTGGAGTCGTGTTGGCCTTCTTTGCTACCAACTGAATTAGAGACTGTTTTCAGCAGTAAAGATGACTTAAGTAGCTGTGAATTAGCCCAGGGATAAGCTGATTTGCCACTTGAATAAAGTAATGAGTAATTATGATGCGAATTCGGAACGATACGAAGTTTAATTGCATAATTGATGCAGTTTGGAATTGGTATCTTCGCAGCAGGTTTCCTGATTACATTGAGCTTAATTGGTGACCTTGGGACTTCGTTTGCAGGGTGTTCCATCCAGGGGTAAGCTGTAAGTTCAGTTAGAAAACTGAATTCGCATGGCTTCGGCTTTTGGAACTCGTATACGAGCGTTTTGACGCCGTTTACCATTTCTTCGCAGCAGGAATGCAATCGACCCTTGGATTGTTTTTAGCTGAGTGGTAAGGGCCTTCTGGGAGCTTAACTTGAGGTAATGAACTGAACCAAAACAAGGAATTAAGCTTCCACTTTGTATCTATTAAGAATTTTGCCGAAATTGGAATTGTAAGTAATCGGCTCGGCGCGGTTTTGTTACCTTGTTTTCAGCAGGATTGGGACATTGTTGAGCTGATTATTGGGACATCTTGTGACTGATTTGAGCTTAGTACGAGGTGGGTTTGACCTACCAGAGCAAGTGGAGCTTCCCTATGTTCTATATGTGCTATAGAATTGATACAGTTGTTTAATTCCGTGATTGATATAGAACTTGAGACGAGTCACTAGATTATAGTGTTGATCTATATAATTGAATTGAAATCTCTATGAAGTAGAGAACACTCATGCATATAAGTCTTTATATACATGTTTAATTTGGTTGAGTGATTAATGGACAAGTTATCATGTTTCTAAAAAATAGAAAACCGTGACATCCTTATGACACTTTCTTGACTCTAACGTAGAGAATGACGACATGCTTATGCGTATGTTTATACTGCCAGATGTAAAATAACATTACTCTTGCATGTTTATTAATCTAGTGGATACTAGCTGTTATCAATACTTGTTATATTGAGATTCTGATGAAAGGATCGAGAGCAAGAACAATGCGAGTTGGAAAATGATAAGTGAGACGTATTGAGATTTAGATTTGCTTGCTGCCATTGTGCTCATTCGCACACGCTTGTGAGGGTCGCTCCCTACAAGCCGACACTCCGGAGTTGCCCTACGCGACAGTTGCTCGCCGTGCGGGATTGGGTGCCGAAGTGGATTGCCGTGGGGAGTATACACTACCACGGGACCATTAGGCGCGGCGCAAGCTGGACTACCTTGAGTAGGTCCCTGTGAATGAAAGGAAAGTGCTAACGGACTTTGAACAGTAATGGCTGATCACTAGTTACAGTGTACAGTAGTTCCTTACACATTTTATGCTTATGTTCATGTTATATTCATGCTTACCATAGTTGCTAAGCTTTATGGAATCAATTAATTCATTACTGTGGGATGTATCACTACATATTGCTTATATGTTTATTACTTGTTAGCATTGTAAACATATCTTGCAAATTACTGCTTTTATTTTCATTTGGTACATCATGAGCCTAGTGGTGTAATTCGCCGAGGCTGGCGGCTTACCCACTGGGAACTATTGTTTATAATTCTCACGCCCTTTTTGGTGGTTGTTTTTACAGAGCCATCTACAGGAGAGGCTAGGGATCGTGGCAAGGGAATCGCGTCTAGCTAGACATTGCTAGGAGCATGCTAGTCGATCACCTTGCTACTCGGGCTACGGCCGAGGGTGATGTCCCTATGTATAGAGAGACCACCATTATACCTATTCTTTTGTATACCCCGTGATGTATATGTACTTTGTGGACAGTCACTATGATTTCACTATGGTTATGATACTTTTTTTTTAGTCGAGGTTTTGGATTGTACACTTTTTGTTCTTTTGCTGATAGCATATCGATTTGTACTTTGCTCTGATATCAGGATAGGATTTTACTATGCTTCTTCCTATCGACTTGCTTCTTGTAGACGCCTTATATACTGCAGGTGTATGGCGGGTCTGTGCACGTACCGGATATGCTTCCGCTGGTACCCTGGTGTGACAGTTGAGTAAGTTGTTGGTTAAATAGTATAATATAACGGGTGAAAATAGTCAAAGGGTTAAATCTAACGGTGGAAAACTCGACAGCACCAAGTGTTTAGTGCTATTGATAGTATCTCAGCTAGACTAAAAATATATACATATAAAAAGTCAATTTGCATAAAAAATTAATCGATTTTGTGTTTCTGCAAAATAGACAGCTTTTTTGATTTTGTAGGTTCGTAAACTAGTTCTTAATTTTTAGTAAATAGAGTAAAATATCTTTATCCCTCTTCTCTTTCCTTTCTCTCTCCTTTCTCTCTAATTCGTTTCTTTTCCTCCTTTTTCATCTTACTTCTTCCCACCATTCTTTTCTCTTTTTCTCCTCCCACTTCCTCTCCCTCATCCTCATCCTCCATCGCCCCGACATCAACGTCGTGTATGAGACTCTAAATAGTTCTATATATAAGATATAATAGGCCTAAAATTTTTAACCCGGCTTAAATATTTTGGGTGGTAGCTAGGCCCAAGAAGTTAAGAGAGTTAAGCGTGCTAGTACGAGAATAATCCGAGGATGGGTGACCCCTTGGGAAGTTGGGGCGTCTCATCGTGCTTCTCTCTTCTATCTAGCCGATACCTCCACTAACGTCGATGGCGGCTTGGATTTGGCACAAAATTGTGGAGGTGAGGCTACGGTGGAGGGCATAGCCTCCCTAAAAGTATATAAAAAAAAAATGGCTAAATTACATAAAACCCCTCTGTCAAAACCCGATTTTTCACTTTCCTCCCTGTCATTTAAAAACCTACACTTTGCCCCCTTGTAAAATGAAAAATGTTCACTTCGCCCCCTGCCATTAATAATCTGTTAGGGTTCCGTTTATAAAATATTATTATATATATTTTTATGCCAAAAATGCCCTCAGCCTTCTCTCCTGTGAACATGGTGAGGAAAAAATTGGTGAGGGGCAAAATGGTCATTTTATCATCACAGTTCACACTGTACCTCCCTGTGAACATTTTTTATTTTACAAGGGGGCAAAATGTAGATTTTTAAATGACAGGGGGGAAAGTGAAAATTTGAGTTTTGACAGGAGGGTTTTCTGTAATTTAGCCAAAAAAAAATCTTTTTTTCTTCTATCGTTTGCATCCGTTTCTACTACCGCAACCCTACCTTACCCTTTGCAATAGCAACCGACCCCATTCTGACACGCTTTTCCTTCATATCGCCCTCAGATCCTATGGCACTCTCATCTCACCACCGTTCACAGCCACACCCTCCGCTGTAGCCTCACCTCCGTACTTTGCCCTCCGCCATAGCCTCGTTATCACGCCCCGAGTTATACCAAATTCAAGTTCGCCAACAAATCTGCTATATTTACGGAAAGCCATGTGCCCATGAAGTGCTAATACCTGCTGAAATATATAAAAGCCATACAGAAGAGCAAAATAGAGCTAAACTATAAGACTAGCTAAAAATTGAACTGTACAAAATATCGTCCGGATACAAGATCCATCTCTTAGAAGTAAAAATAAATACAATCAGAGCCAGACCTAAAATATATAGCAGTCTAACTAAAAAAATATTCAAGTCCACTACTAATCCACAAAATAGAAAGGATAACTGTCTAGCGAGTGATCCCTATATCTCGGTCCGCAGTCGTCGCTACTGCTATAGAGGACTCTACGAAATAGAGAGTCAATAGAGGGTGTGAGAACTACTAAAAAAAATTAGTAGTCCTCAATGGGTACGTCATCAACAGCTGCAACCCACCCGTTAGGTCTTCCACAGGCATAGGGGGTAAAGTGATAAGGGACAAATAATAGTTGCTGAAAAGAAAACAACCACTACTATACCTCTATAGTAGTATGGAATGAGCAAGTATAAACAAAATGGTTTGCATCAATTATAATAATTGCTAAGAATAACCCAATCAACTAACTAGCTCGAAAGCACAGTCCCGCCTGCATTAGCATCACATTTAATTAAGGCTGGCAAATGAGTAAGCCGGCTCGTGGTTGACTTGTAGTCGACTCGATATTTGGCTCTCTCGAGCTCGACTCAAAATTAAATAAGTCGAGCTTGAACAAAAAGAAAACCTCAAAATTTATTTCAAGTGCTTGAGTATTACTGGGCTCACTCGAATTAGGCTCGAAATGTCACGCCCCGGGTTCCCTTTGAAGTTTAAGTATCGATGCGGAAATGCCTCTCTTCTTTTTTTTTGAAAGCCTTGATCCCAAGGGATGTCAGATCCACCAAAAATACAGAAAACCCACTATTCACACGGACAGAGTCTTCCCTATATTTGCACGACGTCGCACAAGTACAAGATACAACCACAGTATATATACAACCATATACATTCACTACATCACATAAAACGATTCACACGATTATAATATTTTATTCATAAATCCACATCTATTAGTTTAAAACGTTTCCCACCCGAAAACTCGTTTTAAAATACTAAAAATATGAAAAGCGAAAAATCCTTTTTAAAATCGTTTCCCACACATAAACCCTTTCCTTTAAAAATAAGTTACCACAAGAGGTGGAAAACTATTTTCATCATTCAGAAACATTCACTTAAATGAAACTACTGAACCATAAAATATCTAAGTTATTTATTTAGAAATAGCAAAGGTAGGGACTGAACAGATGGACCGGATCGAAAGCTCTATCGATCGCTAACAACGTGCCTCACTCCTCGTCCCGACTTGAACCAGCAACATCACCTAAAAAACGGTGGGGGGTGAAAACATGTACACATGTCTCCCCTTCCAGTGGGTACCGCAACCTGACGAATGCGAGGGGTACTCACCAGTAAAGGAAGAGATAACTAGAGGTATATACAACGATAATACAGTAGCAATAACAAATAAGAAAAATAGGTAATACAGTAGCAATAACAAATAAGAAAAATAGGATATATATATATATATATATATATATATATGCAACTACCGCTACTGTATGCATGCATTAACTAGACGATCAGTCCCAAATATACCCAATCCAGAAATCTGCCATATCGGTCCGCAGACCTCAAGCCTGTGCCACTACCACTCTACCTGCATATAACCCAGATTAGGCCTGGGCTCATGGACTGGCACTTCCAACCACTTTTTCGGAAAAAAAAACCCCTTTGCGGTGGATCAAACCCTGGTGTTCGTGAAATATGTGCGAGCAGTGGCGATCAATGCTGATATGCTCAATAGTCAACCGTCGGCAACTAGCCNATCTTTGACGGGGAGAAAGCAGATCACTGGGTGGTCGAGAAATGGTTAATGCACATGGAGAAGCTATTCTATGATACCTTTGTTGAGGAGCGGTACCAAGTCTGGTTTGCGACGCACCACCTTGACGGCGAGGCTTACAGGTTGTGGGTGGAAATTCATGAGGATTCCCGTATTGACTTGTCCGCCATCACTTGGAGCAGGTTCAAGGAATTACTGTTGACGACCTACTTTCCCCATAGTGTAAAGAGGCAAATGGAAAGGGATCTAAGAAACTTGAGGCAGGGAGACAGGACAGTGGCTGAGTACGAGCGAGAGTTCTCTCGATTACTGCACTGCGTTCCTTTTGTGGTTCGAGATGATGAGGACAAGGCTCGTATCTTTGAGGTGGGTTTGCGACCTGCGATTTTCAGATTAGTCCAGGCGTCAAACCTCTCTACTTACATGGATGTAGTGAACCGGACCTTGATTGTGGAGAAGGGGGCGGAAATTATGAAGGAAAGAGATGTTGTGGATCGAAGTAAAGGAAAAAGGCCAGCAACTGAGAGCAGTGGTCAGCAACCCTTCAGGAGACCGCCGAAGTATTCAAGGGGCCAGTCAGGTCAATCGAGGGGTCGAGGTTCTTCAGCGCCCCGTGGAGCACCCGAGCGTCGTCGACCGCCGCGTTGTGTTATCTGTGGTGGGCCTCACGTACCGCTGCAGTGTCCACAGCGTGGGGGCAGGTGCTTTCTCTGCGGCCAGGAGGGCCACTTTCGTTCAGAGTGCCCGAGAGGTTCTTTGCCTGCACCCTCGTCAACTTCTGCACCTGCATCTTCAGCTCCGAGTCAGGGGACCCCGACAGCACCCTATCAGTCTAGGTGACCACCAGGACAGCGGCAGTCTGAGAGTTCTCGGCATGGTTCGAGCGGGCGCATGTATGCCGCCCAAATAGAGGAGGCTGCAGCAGTAGAGGAGGTCGTAGCAGGTATCGTTATGCTTTATGATATTCGTGTTCGTGCATTATTTGATACTGGTGCATCACATTCCTTTATTGATCGGCTGTTTGCCGAGTTGCATAGCATACAGTTAGTACCTACCCTGCATCCAGGACGAGTGATCGTGCCCGACCATACCCTGGATATTTGTGAGTATTGCCCTCGCTGCCCAGTTAGGGTGGGCGACTGGATTATGCCAGTGGATTTACTAGCACTACACAAACTATGTGAGTTTGATATCGTATTGGGTATGGATTGGTTGACACAGTATTATGCCACTATAGATTGCACGAACAGAACGGTAATTTTTAAAGAACCGGGTCAGCAAGAGTTTGTTTATAAGGGGTGTCAGAGTTCATTGTTCGCAATGACTATCAGCTCTTCGCGAGCCCGACAGTTGATACGGAAAGGTTGTGTAGCCTATTTGGCTAGCACTTCTGTGAGTGACGGAGAAGCCGTCAAGATTGATGATATCCCGGTTGTGCGAGAATTCGGGGATGTGTTTTCAGCTGAGTTGCCGGGCATGCCACTTGATAGGGAGGTTGAGTTTGTGATTGATCTTGTTCCTGGGACTACCCCTATTTCTAAAGCGCCCTATAGGATGGCACCTGCTGAATTGAAAGAGCTGAAGGCATAGTTACAAGATTAATTAGATAAAGGTTTTATTCGACCGAGTGTATCTCCTTGGGGAGCCCCGGTATTGTTTGTTAAGAAGAAGGATGGATCCCTTCGATTGTGTTTGGATTACCGAGAAATTAACAAAGTCACAATCAAGAATAAATATCCTCTACCCAGAATCGATGATTTATTCGATCAGCTGCAAGGATCGAAAGTGTATTCCAAGATCGATTTGCAATCAGGTTATCATCAGCTTAAGATCAAGCCTAAAGATGTCTCTAAAACTGCTTTTAAGACACGGTATGGGCATTATGAATTCACAGTTATGCCATTTGGATTGACAAATGCCCCAGCAGCCTTTATGGATTTAATGAACCATATCTTTAAGCCCTATTTAGACAAGTTTGTGGTCGTGTTTATCGACGATGTCTTGATATATTCTCGAAGTGACGAGGAGCATGAAAACCATTTAAGAGTGGTGTTACAAGTACTTCGAGAAAAGAAATTGTTTGCAAAGTTAAAGAAATGNAACCCTCAGGTATGTCGACCGTCTAGGTCATCAAGTAACCGAGCAGACCGAATAGGTCACAATACTAGAATCATTGAACCAACTGAATAGGTCACATATTTCAAGTACAACCAATAATCTGCTCCACTTCTAAATCATAATACTGGATATGAAAAATAACTAACTAGAGCAATAATAAAAAGTCAAAAGAGGTGCTAGGCTCATCACATGATATGCAAGGTAATAGTAAAGAAAGGGTGAAAAAATGTCACCGAGCGTGCATCACTGTACCGACTTCGGATCGAAGTACCCACCTGTACGAACATAGCGCCTGTTTTCCGACTGTGCAAGAACGTCAACTGGGCCTACGGAGGGTCCACATGGTTAGAATCCAACCCATAAATATGAAACACTAAACTCACAACCCCACAATTAATCCCATGGGAATCGGGGAATCGATTTCCCAAAATTGATTACCGTAACTTGCCGGAAGTCCTGAAAATCGCACCGGGACTCTGCTGGGACCCACGAAGTGTCCCGGGACTCACCGATTCGCGCCACGAGTCACCCGCTGCCACACAACACCATAATAAAGGTGTCTTGGCAGCAAACATGTAAACTCACATTGAAACGATTATCGTCGGATAACCGTTCCGATCCGGATTCCCGAAAGTGTCAATTTCGACACCGGAACCCACCGTCGCTCACCCGTCGTCTCATAACCCTCGAAACAACATAAGTAACCAGCCAATAAGGCTCAGCAACAAAGTATAGTACACTAATGCATTGTCGGAAGAAATCCAAACCGAAACCGTATTCTGTCGGCGAATTTTGCCGAAAAACACACCGAAAATCGATATTCGATTTCTGCAAAGGCCTTAAACCTTGGACAATCAGTCGAGAGATCACCCGCCACCTGCGCACATTGCCCACAGCGGCCACGAAGTGTACATTTGCATAAAAGTCCCTACAATCACATAAAATCATATTATTTTATGTGATTTTCGGGGTTTTACGGCTCGACAGCACAAACTAAGGGTTTTCAAGGCTGACCGAGACACAAGCTGATAGATCTCGACGTGTCGGAGGCCGTGCTCATGATCTGGAGCATGGTCGCCCACTGTGGAGAGCGCGAGAGCGACATAAAATTCAGCGAACTGCGCGCGTTGAATCTAAACCGTACTTAACTCGCAAACTGGGGACTTTTTTTCCCCAAAAGAGATGAGCACGATGATTGGCACTGATCAATGATCATCATGCTCACTTCCGAAAGCATCGGGGTGCCCTCGGGTTGCCGAAACAGCGACCTGAACCCGAAGTACTGTGTAAACCAGCTAAATAAAAGCTTACCGGCTAGGGGAAGCTAGGGTACAGCCGGCGATGGCCGGACGGCAGGCGCGTCGGCAGCAGGCAGTTGCGACTAGTAAGGGGAGGTCGGCGCTCGCGTCAGCCGGCGGCGGGAGGCAGCCAGAAAGGCGGCGGAGCATAGTGAGCCCGCATGGCTAAGGCTCGGGTTCAAGGAGCTGCGGCGGCCATGGCGGTTGGCGGGGCGCTCAGGGGCGACGACTATAGGTTGCTGAAGGCCGGAGGGAGGCGACCTGGCCGGCCCTAGGCGACGGCAACACAAGGAGAAGGATTTGACACACCCTCGGCCCGAACCTGCTCCAGAATGGCTATAGGTTACCTAGGTGGTGACGATGGCAAGCAGGGACGATGGTGAGCGGAGACGGTGGCGACTGGCAGAGGGGGTCGTCTGAGGTCGGAGGCATAGCCAGGGGAGGATCTCGAGGTGGGTGAGCCCTCTAAGGTGGCTGCTCGAACAAGGTGGTGAAGGTTGATGATATAGGGGGTGCTTGCGAGAAAGAAACGGCCGATTTCTGCAGCTGGCGGCGTGTGCAGGCGGCCGGAGTCGCGCGACTAGGGCATAGGAAATGAGGGAGGCAGTTAGGGATCGGCTCGGGTTGCTAGAGGGCTAGGGTTAGGGTTTGCATGCTGAAACCCTGAAGCCCACATATATATATCAAGTGAAAGTTGCGTGATAGCCCTCTGATGCTCCGTATTTTCAACCGAGTCCCTCACACCGCATGTATTTTGCACGTACGCACCTCGACGTTTGAAATCATGCAAAACGGTACATAAAATATAGGGAGTTTTGCATTTTTTTTGTTTTGCCACTATTGACCCCTTCTCGATCTTCGTGCGATATCAGGTGATCCGTCCGTCGGATTTACGAATGGACTGCGCCGGCATGTTCAGCACGACCAGGACATTGAAACTACTATTTTGTTTTGCCAGATTTGGTCGCCAATTTGCGACGAAACCGATCCTCTCTCAACACCTCAAATATACCCCTATATATAAATACACATACATTTATACAAAATATTCAAAATTCAAATTCGAATTCCTTTATTCAAATCTCAGATATTACACGAAAAGCTCAAATATATATATATATAGTCTGGCTACTATACTCTTATAAGTATAGATCTTTTTATACTCATCAATTTTTGGCCGTTAGATTTACCCCTTTGACCATTTCTCCCGTTAGATCATACTATTCAACCAACCACCAACTCAACCCTAGGGGACCACGATCATCCTAATTGGAGACCACTATCATCCTAACCGCACATTTCTTCATCCAACAACGAAAAACTTACGAATACAAACAGATTAATACTCATAAGAGTATAGTAGCCCTAACATGCATATATACTATATATATATATATAATATATACTATATATATATATATATATATATATAAGAAATAAGAGAGAGAGAGAGAGACGAGAGAGAGAGAGAGAGAGAGAGAAGAGAGAGAGAGAGCTGGCTGGTATACTATCGGTAGCACGGAGGCCTTCGTGCTATCAAGTTGAAGTTGTTTTCAATGATGCGATTTTCAAATCGACGATTTGCTCCATTAGACTTGATCTATACTATTAAAAGTATTTAGAAACTAAATTTCATAATTTTTCGACATCATTTGGCTAGTGATCAAAAGGTCTCAAACTTGACAATTTGAATAGTAGATGTGATGCATTTGTGAATTTAACGGTGTAAAACAATCCAAATCTGATGAAATTTTTATAGAAAATTTTTTCACTATTTAGAGTAAGATCAGTACCCCTAATCTAAAATTCAAGTCTTTTATCATCATTTTTAGGAGATTTTTGTTTTCAGCCGTTCATTTTTAGACTACTCGTTTGATAGGTAAATGATGCTGAAAATTTATGAAATTTAGTTTCTAAATACTTTCAATAGTGTAGATCAAGTCTAATAGAGCCGATCGTCGATTTGGAAGCCGCATCATTGAAAACAACTTGATAGCACGGAGACCTCCGTGCTACCGATAGTATACCAGTTTAGCTCTCTCTCTTTCTCTCTCTCTCTCTCTCTCTCTCTCTCTCTCTCTCTCTCTCTCTCTCTCTCTATATATATATATATATATATATAGTCCGACTACTATACTATTGATAGTATCAAGCGCTTGATACTATCGAGTTCTCCGTTGTTGGATCTACCCATTTGACCATTTTCACCCATTAGATCATCCTATTCAACTAACCACCCACTCAATCCTATAGGGGCCACTATCATCCTAACCGCACATACCTTCATCTAAGGGCCGAAAACCTCATAACAAGCGTTTGATACCATTATTAGGCATAGTAGCCTAATTCTCTCTCTTTCTCATATATATATATGAGTTGGAATGGGCTACTATTAGTAGCAAAACCCTATTTGTTGCTACCAATTTTTTAGTCGTTGGATTGCTTCATAATACGTGCAGATAAGGGGAGGATTGCTGCAGACAATTAGTGTTAACGGAGCACTCGCATTTGTTACTTTCTCGTCTGTACAGGGGGTGGGTAGGACCCTCTTCTCTCAACTTTTGTTTTTCTCTCTCTCTTTCCTCTACATCTCTAAACTTTTTCCTCTTTCTCTCCTCTCTAAAGCCTTCTCCATTCCTTACCTCTCTCTCGCTCCAGGCCCATCCTCACACCCTATCGCATCTGACCCACCCCTTCCTCAGTGCGGCCTTTCAATTTCTCGCTCGATTTGGAGAATTAGCATAACTTGGAGAAGTACCCGCACCTGTGAGAAGTAGCCCTTCGATCTCTTGCTCAATCTCTCGCTTGATCTATAGGAGTAGCCGCACCTATAGAAGGTGAGCTTTGAAAAAAAATTTCAAAAGATTTTAGTGTTTCTATTTTTAATTAAACTTTTCTCCCAAACATTTTTTTCCAATTTCTTTTTCCAGCACTTTTCTGTTGTTTCATCTTAATATTAGATCTTATTTTAAATACCATCATTTTTTTCTAGTTAGTTTTTATGTATTTGTAAAACTTTTCAAAGAAAATGGTAAAGGACATTTTTTCGGAAGATTTGGTTACAAATAATGTTGTAACAAGTCTTGTCTCCATTGCTGAATCACAAGACGAAATTGACGACCATGAAGAATCATCTCAGGTTAGCTATTTCCTTACAAACTCCATTTTTTGAAACTAACCTATCAAGTTTTAGTTTACTGTGCACCTCTCTTTTGAAAATATATATTAGAATGTTGATGATAAAAATCATGCTCTTTTCTAAATGTTCTTCTTTACATGTTCAATTTTAACTATATGCAAATAACATGCATTTATTTACATAATTATCTTATTAAAATATTTTAAATTATTTACATGTTATGCTATTAACATGCGTTAATAACATGCATTTATTTACATAATTATGAAAATAAAATATTTTAAATTATTTACATGTTATGCTATTAACATGCGTTAATATACATGCATTCATTAACATAAAGCTCCAAAATATTTCTTTTAGAACAGAACAATTATCTCGCTAAAATTTTATTTTAATTATAATATTTTATTTTCATGATGTTTAACAGATGAATAGTGAGGAACATTATGAATCTTCATTTTTAGATGTAACACACTGGACCTTTGTAAATTGCGAGGTTCGAGTGTTCGATTAGTGTTCCAAGCTTTTTCACACTTTCTGGAGGGTCGTAGACAGTGTTCCAACCCATGACTCGCACCCCGAGAATCGAGGTTTAAAACTTAGCGCCGAAGTCCCAAAAATGAGGAAATTTGGTTGCCCTCGGGTTTGCCTCAGCAGGGCTGAGTACCGGTACAGCATCGGTGTCACGCCCCGAGCCCGATCCCTTTTGGCCGGTTCGAGAGCATCAAACAGACGCCGAACGGACAGAGCTTCCCCTGTCCGCCCAAGGCTCAACACAAGTATCAATAGAGTACAAATTTGCATAAGCGGAAGCATACACAATGGCTTACACGAGGGCAAGCAGTAGCCAAGGTGAAAGAATTAGTGATTCAATATACAAGTAATATGACTAAATTTAAATCACATACATGTATCCAACTATAATCAAGTTGTGTCACATTCTTGCATCATTTCTTTTTACATCTCATTTCTCCCAAAATATAACTTTTGACATTTAAAGTAAATATCCTTTACATCATTCATTAAAGCAAGTTCATAATACTAAAATCATCAAATACAAAAGATGATAGTAAAGGGTGTGCAACTACAAAATAAAATCCATCTCGGGCGGTCTCTACCTAGGGCGCGATGCCCTTACCGCGATCATCTGCCGGCTCGCTCGGTCCCGGCTCTGTGGAAATAGTGGGGTGAGAACTACAACAAAGTTTCCAGTGGGTTCGACAACCAACCACGCCGACTATCCCACTAGGTCTAATCAGGCATAATAGAAGAAAGAATAGATAATAACCAACTAACAAATGTAGTTAATATGCCTGAACGATAAATAAAACTATGCTCGATAGAATGCTCATGATGAATGCAAGATTAACTTTTCATTACCCAATCTCATTGCTAGCCCGTAGGTTTCGCCCTCACAAACTCACCAACCCAAATCCCTATCGTCGGGGAGATAACCGCTACGACCCGACAGGACCGCCCTCTGGGGAGATAACCGCTACGACCCAGTGATGACAACTCCGGAGCACATCGCCCGAGGGGGAGCTACCGCCCTCGAGCAAGGACTATTAGGTGAGTACGATCAATCCTTAACTTTAAGGATTCCAAGTTCAATCCATTCCTTGACTTCAAGGAGAACCATGTACATATGACCCTTAACTCTAAGGTGTGTATGTCATAATGTCACTAACCCAATTTACTTGCATTCTCTAACCTCGACTAGTGTCATGTACACAACTTGTTCTTGTTCTTTGTCATTGATGCCACACTTGTTTTCTAAGTCCTCTAGACTCATCAATGTCACTCGCCAAATCTATGTCGTTGTGTCACTTTTGTTTACTAACCCTTCTAGGTTCTTGTCACCTTCATGCATACATAGGGATTGTCATTCTCACGATCTTACAAACATTTAACATGCATTTGAATTCACATTATGCTACAAAAAGCTCACAATTTAACCCTATTATGCAAAATGCTCTAATATACTCATATGCTCAAAATATGACACTTAGACATAAAGAGATTTCCGATGTCCTTGGAATGCACCACCCATCTTAGATGGTTACCAGGATGCTACGGTGACTTTCTTGAAATTTTTGAAGCCCTAGTCTGCGTGCTGCGGCTATCTGTACGAAAAATGACGTTTTTATCAATAACTTTGCGTACACTCGTCGGATTGTCGAACCGAGCGTTCCAACGCGTTTAAAATACCTTCAATTAGTTTTCTACATGATCAAAATAGATCAAAACCCAACTTGGGTAAAACCCCTCTTTAGGATGCCCTAACATGCCATTTTTGCATTTCTCCTAGATTGATCTCATTGCTAAGCAAAAGAAAGCTTAGAATCACTTGGGAAGCTCTCTAACAAGGTTTCTAAACTTTTATAACCATCCCTAGGGCATCTACTTTGAGCCCTAGTGATCCACCATGAGAGGGGTCCAAGAAAACTATGTTTTTCATGGAGTCATGGTCTTTAGAGGATTTCTAGGTTAATTAGAGGATAAAAAACTCTAAATCCCCAGGTTTAAAACCAAACACTAGACTCTCTTGTGCAACAAACTCACCTTGGCCACAAGCTCACCAAAGTCCACCTTGTTGGAGAGCCACAAAATCCATCCAAGCCTCCAAATCCACCTTCTCCAAGCTTTTCTCCACCTTCTTCACCAAACCCTAGGGTTTTTCTAGAGAGAGAAAGAGAAAAATGAGAGAGGGGGATGTCTATAGCTGTGGGAGGGAGAGGGGTGGCCCAATAACATATTGTAACATTAGCAATTAGGCCCCTCAACTTTATCTCTGCAGCAGACTCATCCCTGCTGTTTCGGGTCCCTTGTACCGGTACACGGGTTCTTTTACCGGTACAAGGCCTGGGTGACAGCCAACCCGAGCGCAACCCGAGAGCTCGGTTTCTCGATTTCGACGGATTTGTACCGGTACAAGAGAGCCTTGTACCGGTACAGCACCGGGACTGCACCAACCCGAGAGCTGTCTGAGCTCTGGTCGCTGGTTGTACCGGTACAACCATCACCCTTGTACCGGTACAAGACATCCAGAATGCAATTTTTGACTTCGATTCGGCTCTACTTCTCACCGGTTGACGCCAAAACCATTCTAAGTCTTCCCAACTCATTTTTAGCCCTTCCAACATTATTGGAATGCAAGAGGAACTTGTCCAACGCTTTCCTTCGACACTTTAACCAATTTGGTCAAAGTTCGATTATCGTTCTCGGGTTTCTATACGTTACAATCGGGCTGGTACCGGTACCAGTGCAATTTCCTATGCGGCCGAGGCTCGGGTTGGCAAAATGGCTAACTTGGTACCGGTACTCTTGCCTGATGGTACCGGTACGCATGTAGACTGCAGTCTGGCAGTTTTTGAGAGGTGTTTGTGGAATTGTAGCAACACTACAAGTATCCCACGCCTCTTCTCTTATTCCCTGAGCTTGGACCAGTGGAGAACAAGGTAGGAGAGCTCTCCATTTCCCCTCTTTGGATTCTTTTGATTTTAATTGGGATTTTTGAAGTTTAATCACTTTTTTTGTCCCTTTTTGCTTCTTAGTGCTTTTGCTTCCATGGGAGAAGACTTGGAGCTCGGTTTGGGACTTGTTGGAGAGAAAAACTTCAACCCTAGTCGATTTCTAGCCTTGTTTGAAGCTTCTAAAGAGGTTAGTATCATGTTTTCACCTTTTGATTCATGATTTGAGGGATTTCTTGAGATGAAACCCTAGAATGTGAGATTTAGGGTTTATTTTGGGGATTTTTGATTAGAGGCTTTTGGATTTCAATTGAATGGTTTAGAACCTTTGTTTAGGTGGGATTTGAAGGGATCTTACTCTCATTTGGAGTTTGAGAGAGAATTTCACCATCCAAGGTGAGTTTTCGCCATTTTCTTGGGTTAGTTAATGTTTGAGCCTATTAGTGTTCGTTCGTTGCGTTTAACTCTCCTAATTTAACCTTTAGGGAGATAGGAGGCTAGTGGACATCTCCTTTTGTGCGAACGAAGGGTTCCGAGGAGTTTTGGTGGGTTTGACCTTATCGAAAATGGAAAAACTCCACCTATGTCGATTTTTAATTGCCGTAAAATAGAAATGCATGCATATTCATGCTAGATAGAGCATACGAGATGTTTGGAATGCTTAAAATACATATGTTATGTATGATGAAAAAATTACCTCTATGTAGTAGAGAGAGATATGTGCATTGTAGGCTTGCATATGGTTAGCATTCTATTTAATGGTTTGGAATTATGTTTCTTGCAATGACATGACTTATATAATAAGCTCTTGAACTTAGAACTCATATTGGACATAGCGGATAACAATGTCATAAAGTGGCATTGAAATTGGTGTATGCATGAACTTAGTAAGCTACAATGTCATAAAAGGGCATTGAGCTTGGAAATTGTTGGGCTTTGTGAACACTAATACTATAAAAAGGGCATTGGACACAATGAATGCTAAACCTTTACTTTGAGACATAGAACTAGACCTTGGGGTTGCTAGTGATTATTACATGTTATAGACATGATGACCGAGTTCTTGAGACGATGACTATACTTGTTTGCCATTTGTGCTCATTTGCACATACTTATGAGGGTCGCTCCCTACAAGCCAGCACTCCGGAGTTGGCCTACATGACTTATGCTCGCCCTTGCGGGATTGAGGGCCTACTGGGTCACCGTGGGACAGTCACATTCCTAGAGAATGCTGGACTACCTGGGGCCATTAGGCGGCACAAGCTGTGCTACACTTGTGTAGGTCCTAAAATGAGATTGGATATTGACATTAAACCATAATATGGCAATCACTACTAGATAGTTTATAATAGTTGGATTTCTTGAACATGCTTGTGGCATAGTACTGGACATTTAGTTGACTTACTTGGACATGTAGTATACTTGATAGTGTTGCTTGTTGCATCATAGTATACTTGTTGGACATGTTAGAGCATACTAGTATATTCATGTTATATACTTATTCATGTTAGACTAGCTATTGCAATTTTGGAACTTCCTGTTAAGTAGCAGCATAGTAGCTAACAAGTTTATTTCCTATTCTAATATTCATGCTATCGTTTCCAATTAAATGTTAGAATTATCTACTTTGCTTTAGGGCCTAGTGGTGCATTTTTGCTAAGGCCAGTAATTGTCCACTGGGAACTATTAATTATAGTTCTCACGTCCCATGTTTGATGTTTTCTTTCAAAGCCATCCACACCGGGAGAGGCTAGGAATCGCAGCAAGGAAGTCGCGTCTAGCTAGATCGCAGGGATCTCTTCTTTTAGGTAGTTATCTCTTCTTTTGTATAGTTGGAGAGAGAGTGAGTTGTACCCGTGTATAGAGACCACCATTTTTGTATATCTAGTACTTGTATCTAGAGGCTTATTGTTGTATTACCTTATGTTTTACTAGTGGTTTATCTTTCTTTGCATACTACTTGTGATTGGAATTAGTTGTACTCTTGCTCTGATATCTCTAGTTGTTTTATTTTCCTTACTTTCATATTCTATTGTTGTTAGACGCCTTATATGTGCAAGCATATGGCGGGTCTGAACACGCACCGGGCGGGCCTCCGCCGGGTCCCGGGGCGTGACATTAGATGCTCTAGAAAATAGATCCAATTATAGAGAAGAGTCTGAATATCCCTCAAGTGATATTGGGATAAATCAAAGTAGAGATTTTGATTCTTTCACGCATGAACGAAGCCAACATGAAAAGGATTCTATTAGTCAATGCAACATGGAATCATCACAGCATGAGCCGTTTATTGGACAACTTCTTCAGAATGAAGAAGAAGTAAAGAGATTTTACAATTTGTATGCCTATAAAATTGGCTTTAGTATAAGAAAAGCTACCCACTACAAAGCCAAGAAAAAAAAGATAATATAGTTATAGCATTACACTATGTTTGTTCTAAAGAAGGGCAATCCAAACCAAAAGTTTGGGATCAAGAGAATAAAGGGACACCAAACAAACATATGCGGTACACATGAACAGGTTGCAAGGCACATTTGAGGGTAAAAAGGACAAATGATGGCAACTGGAAAGTTGTTGCATTTGTGAGGAAACATAACAGTGCTTTAGTTGCAAGTCCCTCTAAAGCCGTTTTCTTTGGTCTCATCGTTTAATAACAGCCGAACAAAAAAAAAATTCATATGCTGAGTGAGTAGAATATCTCAACAACTCAAATTATATCATTTATAGCAGTAAGAGAAGGAGGAGCACAAAATATTAACTTTACTAGAAAGGACCTAAGTAATCGAAGATTTATATATCTAGTACCATCAATTATTTTCGTGAGCGCCAAGCTAGAGATCCTTCTTTTTTTATACTATTGAAGTTGATGAGCAAAACATGGTACGCAACGTATTTTGGATAGATGGGAGATCGAGAATGGCATATCAAAATTTCGGTGATGTTGTTACTTTTGATACAACATATATGACAAATAAGTATTCCATGCCTTTCGCTCTGTTCATTAAGTAAATCATCATCTTCAGTCTGTAATTTTCGGTTGTGCTCTCATTGGGGATGAAACTTCTAATACTTTTGTTTGGCTATTTAGAACTTGGCTTCAAGCAGTTTATGAGAAACATCCTATATCAATCATAACTGATCAAGATCCAACTATGAGGAAAGAAATCGAACAAGCTTTTCCAAACACGTACGGTGCATAGATATTGTTAGTAGGACATTATGAAGAGAGCGCAGGAACATTTCAGTATCCTTTATAGCACGTAGGAAGGTTTTAAAAAAGAGTTATTTTTATGCATTAATGATAGCATAACAATCGAGGAGTTTGAAAGTAGATGGCTTATAATGATTTAAAAATATGGATTGCAAGATAACAACCACCTAAATGTTATGTGAAATGCTCAGCATCAATGGCTACCTACTTACTTTAGAGATACATTCTTTGCTGAAATGACCACTTCGCAACGCAGTGAGAGTATGAATGCTCTAACGAAAATGTTTATGAATAATCATACATCATTATGCAAGCTTGTAATACAATTTGAAAACGTGGTTAGTAGTCTCCATGATAAGGAGTATAAAGCAGACTTTCGGTCGAGAGATGATGAATCTAGTTTATGGTCACATAATCCTATTGAAATACAAGCTCGTAGTGTAAACACAAAATGAGTATTTTCAGAATTTAAGAATCAATTTCAATATACGATAGGATATGATTTGACAGAGTTGGCGAACAATTGCTACAAGATTAGCACAATACAAAACTCTACCTTACCGCCTAAGGTATAAACTCATTTATAGTTACTATAAATCCACCTATGGAAAAAGTGAATTGCAGTTGCAAATTTTTTGAATTTAGTGGCCTTATATGTTCATATACATTAAAAGTTATGCTTCACAGTCGAATGCATAAAATTCCTTCCCACTACATTATAAAATGTGAACTAAAGATGCAAAAAAAGGATCCCCAAGCATTAATTTTCAAAGTATGTTAACAGGTGACTCCGCAAATGCAAAGGAGCAAGACTTAATGCACTTACACTAAAAATGCAAAAACTTTTATTTCAGGTATCCAAGACTTTTGAGAATTATGAAATGGCTTGTTAGAAAATCAATAAACTTGTTGATGAGAATATCAAGCTCTATGAATCTTTGAAAGAGAAACAAGATCAAAGTGAAAATATTGTGGAGCATCACACGGCTACTATTTTTTCACAAGCAAATAGTGTTGGGTTTGTCAAGTTGAAGAATCCTCTGCAATTCCAATGTAAAGGAAAAAGAAAGCCACAGAGATATAAGCCTCCTGTTAAAAAGGCAGTGAAAAAAGCTAGAACATGCCAACACTGTAAAAAGAAAGGACACAATATCCGAACTTGCAGAGAAGTAATGCTATTTGTAGCTACTTACTTATATTGAATATCATATGTTTTAGTCAATCTTATAATATTTTTGGATTCTTTGATTGCAACTTTTATCGGGAGAAAAAGATCATGATGCAGCTATTTAAGAGTACGATAAGGTTTAGTGAGCGTTCTTCATGGTGGAGATGTTGTTATACATGTGCTGTTCATTTTTACCAAATGTAACCCTGTGTACATTATAATGCCAATGCAGGCTTTTTGATGTAACTCAATTTCAATCTATTTGGTATGTTACAATTATTAGAATGTAAAAGCCTATTCCACTTGAATGTTATTCAAGCATTTGATGTATCTTTGTATTTACAATATATTTTGTGTGTTGCAGTTATTANCAAAATATATTGTAAATACAAAATATACATCACATGCATGAATAACATTCAAGTGGAATAGCCTATTCCACTTGAATGTTATTCAAGCATTTGATGTATCTTTGTATTTACAATATATTTTGTGTGTTGCAGTTATTAGAATGTAAAAGGCTATTCCACTTGAATGTTATTCATGCATGTGATGTATATTTTGTATTTACAATATATTTTGTGTGTTGCAGTTATTAAAAAGTAAAAGGCTATTCCACGTGAATGTTATTCAAGCTTTTGATGTATCTTTGTATTTACAATCTATTTTGTGTGTTATAGTTATTAAAAAGTAAAAGGCTATTCTACTTGAATGTTATTCAAGCTTTTAATGTATCTTTATATTTACAATCTTTTTTGTATGTTGTAGTTATTAAAAAGTAAAAAGTTATTCCACTTGAATGTTATTCAAGCTTTTGATATATCTTTGTATTCACTATTTGATGAGTATACAAGTAGCAAATAAACTACAAGAATACAAATGAACTATAAGGATCCAATCTCACACAGTAGCAAAATGTCATAATATAGATTGAACATTCAAGACATTTAGTACAAACACAAAGCCATAATACATATTGTCATATTATATATTATCAATTTATCACAAAGTAACTGACATGTTTAACTTCTAATCATCTAATACACCCAAATCATATAAATACCTTCATGTATAACATTGCTACTAATACAAACAGTATCCCCAAATAGGACTTACTCCTCCAAAATTCATTGTTCATTAAAAATCTCAGCTCTTTTATCTCATTGCTTAATCTTATCTCCTCTATTCTATTGCTTGATGATAGGATAACAGCATCAATTGGAGAATCTTCAGTTTGTATTGCTATAGATGTATTTCCACACGACATAACCTAAGAACAATTCACTTGTGACGCAATAAAATCTGAAAAGCACCACTTAAAAAATTCGCAATGATTTTCATTAGATTTTTTTCCATAGTTAACACAACCATAAAATGGTATTCCAGGATTAGCACGGGTATGAGAATTTTTTCCATAGTTAACACAACCATAAAATGGTCTTCCAGGATTAGCACGGGTATGAGAAACTCTAATAATTGCTTGTTTTCTACAATAGCATAAGATTATATGTGATTGGCCATTTCTTGCATTCTTCCTCTTTTCCATTTATGAATTATCAAAAAAAAATCATAAGCACATAATAGAAAATGAAACCATACAATTCATACATAGATCATAAATTCTCAAAACTATTCACATCCATATCACAATCAACCCAATCTATAGTTCTATACACTAGATCAAGCATTTTACAGAGATAGAAACAAAATTTTGGGGAAAAAAATTAATTACAAATAGAAAAACTAAAATCTTAGATTTTTTTTTTTTCAAAAGATCACTTTCTAGATATACATCTAGTCTGTCAATCGAGTAAGAGATTGAAGAGCTGTAGAGGGGTTATTGAGCGAGAGGACACGAGGCAACAAGTACATAATTAAAATGCAAAATTTAATTACAATTAGAATTACTAAAATATTGCAAAAAAATAATACAAGAACTAAAATATTGGAAAAAAAATGTTGGGGAGAAAATTTTAATTAAAAGTAGAAATACTAAAATCTTTTGGAAAATAATTTCAAAGCTCACCTTCTACAAGTGCGGCTACTCTTGCAAATCGAACGAGAGATTGAGCGAGAAATCGAAGGGTTACTTCTCACAGATGCGGGTAGTCCTCCAGGTTAAGCTAATTCTCCAAATCGAGCGAGAAATCAAAAGGCCGCGCAGGGGGGAGGGCGAGTCGGAGGCGAGAGAGCGTGAGGATGGGCCTAGAACAAGGGAGCGAGAGGGAGGCGAGGAATGGAGGAAGGCTTCAGGGAGAAGAGAAAGGGGAAAAAGTTAGGAGATGGAGAGGAGAGAGATAGAGAAAAGCAAAAGTTGAGAGAAGAGAGTCTTCACCCCCACCCCCTGTACGGACGGAAAAGTAACAGATGCGAGCACTTCGTTAACACTAATTGTCCGCTGCAATCCTTCCCTCATCTGCACGGATCGCGAAGCAATCCAACGGCTAAAATATTATAATATCTGGAATATTTTTAATTTAAGTATTTCAAATTTTGAATTTGAATTTGAATTTCAAATCAAATATATATATATATATATGAGAGAAAAAAAAAGGGATCGGATCTTCATAAATCCACGATCATGTGAAACGAAAATGTGATCTCGAAGATCCGGAAGTGCTAAACGCGTCAACGCAATCCATTCGTAAATCTGATGGACGGATTTACTGTAATTGCAGGATAACTGAGAAGGAGTCAATTTGGGGAAATTCAAATTTCGGAAAATCCCACAACATTTTTATGCTTCGAATTGTGCGAAATCGCGCATGAGGGTGTCGTTCTATGTTATTCGTGTGCTATGAGGGTCTTGGTGAAATATTTCAAGTTTTGGAGGGGGGAAGGGGCTTTTCTATAAAAATGCCAAAATAGGGCTTTTGAGCACTTAGGGTTTCCCCCTCCCCCTCATTGGCAAGCCCTAGCCCCACCTCCTCTTTTCTTCACAGCAGCAGCCCCACCTCCCCACCTCTACGCTGCGTACCGCTACCCTGCCAGAGACCGCCGCTGGCCACCAAAAAACCCTTCTCCATCTCCATCTCCATCTCTCACTTTCTTTCTCTCCCTCCCTCTTCTTCTCTTTCTATTCTTGGAGCCCGAGCATTGAGGAGGCTCGAGCTCTCCCATTCTAGAGTCCCTCGGCCTTTCCCAACCTCTAGCCAACTCTCCCGGCATCCTAGTGCCTCGCCAGAGCCGTTGCAGCCACCAAATCTTCACTGCGGGCAACCCTGGGTAGAGGATGAGCCACCTCTCCTAAATCAAGGCCGTTGTTGTCACACGCAGGCCCCAGCGGAAGCCTACCCGGCATGTGCATAGACCCGCCGTATGCACAAGGCATCTCTGGTGCACACAAGGCGTCTACATTAAAACATTCAATAGAGATAACAAGGAATAAAGTCCTAGCATGGTAATCAGAGCATAAGTATTAAACTGAGCAAATAAACTACAACTAGAGGATAACAAGTTAATACAATAAGGAGAGCAACTATCCAAAAAATATACACCAAGTTATAACCCAAAAGAATACAACATAGGTTCATATGGTGGTCTCTATACAAAAAAGATCGCAACACCTCTCCCAACTAAAACAAAAAGAAGGTGTCCACCTACGAATATATCTCCCAACACTCTAGCTAAACGCGACGCCCTTACCGTGATCCCTAGCTTCTCCCGTTGTGGAAGGCTCTGAAACAAAATTAACAAATACATTGGGGTGAGAACTATTAAACAATAGTTCCCAGTGGGTAAGCTGCTGAGAAACGCGAATTACACCACTAGGTCAACTGAGGCAAAAGGAGGGATACTAATATTATAGCATGATTACTTGCAAGAATTAAAAAGAATTCATATGCTACTATGCCTTCAAATAACTATGTTATTTAACATGTATGAAACTATTCTGTCACATGAATGAGCATAAAAAGTGACTAATGTATTTGTTCAAATGTCATGCACTGTCTAATAGTGAAGTCCAACATTAAGTTTGATTATAGTTATCCAAATCAACAAGAACTTACACACGGTAAAGTCCCGAGTTGCGCCGTGCCTAATGGCCCCATGGTAATCAGCATTCCCACGCTAGGAATGAGCCTCGCCCACGACAATTCACTTCGGCGCCCAATCCCGCACGGGCGAGCATAATGTCGCATAGGCCAACTCCGGAATGCCGGCTTGTAGGGAGCGACCCTCACAAGCTTGTGCGAGTAAGCACAATGGCAAGCAAGCGTGATCAACAACATAGGGATCTCGTTCGTCATGTCTAAAATATGGAATTTCAACTAGCGATCTAGAGATCGAATATTATGTCACAATATCAAGTTCTAGTTGTTCAACTAGGTTAAGTACAACATGCTTAGTTTCATGTTTTGTCACTACCATGCACTATGTCACGTTTATCTTGTCTATAACAAGTATATTGGTTATCATGCAGGTTAACCTCTTTTCATTCCATTCACTATGTATAATCCATAGGATAGACCATTATTTATCTCTAACATGCTTTCTAGTATTGCATAAGAGGAAATCATCATGATATACTATTTAATATAGATGTCCACATTGTAAACCTCTACTTCATAGAGCATAAAAATTTCTATATATAACATGTATGAAGCATGTATTCAAAAATTCTCTCATGTCATATCTAGCATAAATATGCATCTAATTAAGTCTAAAAATAATGTCGAAGACAGCGGGAGTTCACCCATTTCGGTGAGGTCAAACCCACCAGATACCCTTCGAACTCTTTCGTTTCACCGAACGAATTTGTCCACCAAACTTCTAGTACCCTAATCTAAAAAAGTTACAAGTTTCTAACAAACCTCCTACAAAAATAACCAAAAATCAAGTCTAAAATAGGTGAAAAATACCTTTACCCAAGAAGAATTTGTCCAAAGTCCAAACCGAAGCTACAAACCTTCAAATCCTACCTAAAAGAGAGTTCTACACTCATCAATTTAACCCCAAAGGTTCAAAATCAAGAAACTCCAAAATAAACCCTACTTTTTCCAAAACTAGGTTCTCATTCACAAATCTTGTAAAATCTATAATTAAATATTGCAAGAAGAATACTAACCTTAAAGAAAGCTCCAACCCAAGCTAGAGTTGGAGTTAGATCGTCAAACAAGCTCTCTTCTTCACTTCCAAGCCTCCTTTAAGGTTCAAGTAGCTAGCAACCATGAAGAGGAAGAAGAAAAGAGATCAAAGCCCAAATTTAAAAGAGTTT
This sequence comes from Ananas comosus, assembly GCF_001540865.1. Classification (NCBI taxonomy): domain Eukaryota; kingdom Viridiplantae; phylum Streptophyta; class Magnoliopsida; order Poales; family Bromeliaceae; genus Ananas; species Ananas comosus. Next base: position 3,055,900 of record NC_033631.1, on the reverse strand, counting down.
GGAGAGGAAATCCAAGAGAATGAGAAAATCCCACCTCCACCTCTCTCTAGCCTCAGCACAAAGGGAGACATGTGAGGAAAAGAGGAAGTTATACACATGATGTAACAATTCTCCCAAGACCCCTCAAAATTCCAAAAATTTCAAACTGCACGAAACACAGTTTCCTGCATTGAGTACCGATACTCGAATTGGAGTACCGGGTATATTCCTCTCAACCTTAGAAACACTCAAGAATCGTCAAATCATAGCAACAAAGTCCCAACCAAAAGGATTTTCAAAATTACTTCACTACTGTCCCTACACCAAACGGCTGCTACTGCTGTAGTTGAGTTCCGATGACTCTTGCAGCTACTTCAGCAAGTCCACGAGGTAACCAAGGTAATGAGGAACACCGCAATACTCACATGTGTTCCTAAGAACCCTAATCCATCAGAAAATCCTATAGTTACTACAAAATCACCATGCAATGGTGATAAAAAAAAAAACTCAAGAACACAATTGCCACAAAATTTTGATTTTCGATTGATGAACTCAATGAAAACTAAATTTCACTAAAAATCAACCTTTGATTCAGCTCAAACGAAGTTCCCACTTGGTCAAGATGAAGTTAAGATTGTCCTCAACCAAATAAAAGCTTAGCTCTAAGAGAAAAAATCCAAAAAAAATCTATCAAAATCTTAGCTTGCTAAAAACTGTCAATTTTTACTAGAACTTCAATAAATCTAAAAATATGTAACGACCCAGCCCACTAGCAACAATAACTCGTTAGGCCCAAACACCGGCCCAAAATGCTTAAGCCCAGTTATTATTACTAGTGTCTAAGTCTCTTATAAACCCAATGACAACCCCAACTCGTTGGGCCCAACCACCGGCCCAAAATGCTTAAGCCCAGTTATTATTACTAGTGTCTAAGTCTCTTATATACCCAATCACATCCCCATTCATATCCGATGTGGGATTATTGGGGTGTGACAGACTCCCCCCGTTAAGGCCCTGATTGGGGTGTGACAGACTCCCCCCGTTAAGGCCTTGACGTCCTCGTTAGTCCAATCACACATACAGCCCAAGATCACCAGGCGATGTGAGAGTTGTCTCGCTAGCCTTGTCATCCAGACCTTGGCATAGCCGGTCACCTTGTCATTCAGACTCCGACATAACCTAACACCTTGTCTTTCAGACCCTGGCTCAGCCGAGACTCGCCACACATTTCCGACTGGTGAGCCGTCTCTGATACCAAATGTAACGACCCAGCCAACTAGCAACAATAACTCGTTGGGCCCAAACACCGGCCCAAAATGCTTGAGTCTATTTATTATTATTAGTGTCTAAGTCTCTTATATACCCAATCACATCCCCATTCATATCCGATGTGGGATTATTGGGGTGTGACAGACTCCCCCCATTAAGGCCCTGATTTGGGTATGACAAAATATCTGGAAATTTGATGAAGTGAAACCTTCGGCAAACTCTTAACTTCAAGATCTAGGTGTGCATGCACATCTCCTACAGTCCCAAGCTTTTAAACATCACCAAAGTCCAAGAAACATTCGAACTCCATCCACAAGCTGCCAAGCTACTACTGCTGTGGGAGTGCTTCAATGGTGAGTAGAAGAGAAGGAAGATGGAATTTAGAGCTCAACACTTAACCATATTCTGAGATTTGAAGTTAAAGTTGCAAAGAACTCATAGAGGACGCATAGGGTCTATTTATAGGGGATTCTATCAAGTAAAATGAGTCCATAAACCAATTTAATCTTATGTTGTCCCTAGCCAGAACTGCATTTTCGGGCAGCTAGAATTGCATTTTCAGGCGCCTAGAACTTCAATTCGGGCGTCCGAATCCTCAGTCATCCTCTCCCGAGGGTAGAAAATATTCGACATGTATCAAAATCCATCGATACACACGAGAGGTGATCCAAAAATCCAATCCGGGTTGCTATAGTCACACTAGGATGCCCAAATTATGAGCCCAAAAAGATGCCCGAATTATGAGCCCAAAACACTGCAATTCAAAATTGCAGCAACTGGAATCCTGAAACTCCTGTTAGGACCACCGAATCTCGCCAGAACTCTAGTTCTAGCTCAAATTGCACTCTGAATCTATTTTTGCATCTGATTTGTGATCGAACATCACCTACTCGTCCTGATACTCTATAGAGGTGTCGTCCAGCTGCTCATACTATAGTTGTTTCGCTAGCTAAGATTTCGGGTCACCATACTCACATTCGCAATTTGTACCATATTTGAGCCCGTGTTATTGCTATCGACGCCTGCGAAGGTGTGGGTGAGGTAGGAAAGAGAAGCACACCGTCAGAGTGGGGTAGGAGAGAGAAGCGCAGCATGAGAGTGGGGTAGTGGAGGAGTACGGTAGCATGAGAGTGGGGTAGAGAGAAGCCCAGTTATTATGACTAGTGTGTCCATTATTAATTCTCCCATTTTATCTGATGTGGGACTATTGGGATGTCACATACTCCCCTCGTTTAGGCCCTGATGTCCTCGTCAGCCCAGCCGAATGATACATATAGTTCCAAATTCACTAGGCGATGTGAGATCCATCTCAAACTTTTGGCTTGTTATCCGTCTCTGATATCAAATGTAAAGACCCGGCTCGCTAATAATAATAACTCGTTGGGTCCATACCACCGTCCCAAAATGCTTAAACCCAGTTATTATAACTAGTGTGTCCATTACTTATAAACCAATCATACTCTCCCACGTTATTTGATCTAAGACTATTGGGATGTTAAAAGAAGAAATGTTGAGAATGAAGGAAAGGAAAAGAGAGGAGAGAGAAAGTAAGAAAGGGTGAGAATGAGGGGGGCAAAGAGGGAGGAGAAATGAACGAGAGATAAAAGGGAGAAAAAGACAAATATTAGTATTTTGATTAGTTTATTAAAATTATAGACCTAATCGGCAAAACCCAACACAGTAGACTATTTTTGCATAAACGCAAAATCAGTAAAAATTTTATGCAAATTGGCCATATATAAACAGTGCAAAATTATATATTTTAACATATTATATGGTATAATATATGCTATTTTATTTATTGTAATAATAATAGTAATACTGCTACTAATAACAATAACAATAATAAATATTATATTTATTAATATGAATATAAAAAATAAAATAAAATTGTAATTATTACTATCATTTTATTTTTATTTTTATTTTTATTTAGCTGTGTATAAAGCATTATTATATTTTTCTCTTATGTTAATTATTTTTAATTAGCTAGGTACAAGCATGAGAATATACTTATTTAGCTAGAAAGGTAGAATAGTTATTTCCGGATTACTTTAAAGTTACTTGGAATAACTTGGTTTGACCAAAAAATTTTTTTCGACACTTTTTTAGGGCACGTTTGGCGGAACAGCAGGAATAAATTTTTTGTCTCCGATTTATTTTCATACTCAGCATAGTCTAAAGGGTCGTTTGGTTCAAGGTCTGTAATATTTCAGTAATTTTCTATTTTTTATTAAAAATATTTAAGTTATTATCATTTAACTCAAGATGAACAGTTGTAAAAGGTATTGAAGTAGTGGAATCACCATTAATTTTTAGTTGGTAGGAATACTAAATTATCATATATTTGAAGGCATTTTTATTTTTATGCTTGATAGGAATCATTAGTAATCCATTAATAAAAATATGTTAGTTCTTAACAGCATCCCAACCCAGGCGGCTTGGTTAGTTAGTAATAGTCATTAGTCCTTAATACTAATAAAGTAAATAATATAATTTGACCAATTTAGAGATATTTTAGCAATCTTTTAAAGTTTATACAATAAGATATTATATTTTAAAGTTTGAAGGAATAAATAAGCAATTATGCTTAAATTAATGTAAGCGCTACGTTTAAAAGTCACAGTGATTGAAAATTTAGTCCCTATATATATATATATATATATAGAGAGAGAGAGAGAGATAATCAACAATTGTAAATAAAAATATTATTTAATTTCAGAACTTATAGCTTTTATATTTAGACATTTTTAATATCATTAAATATGTATAATAAATTAGATCTTGATTTTGAGCCTATGTCAGCTTTAGGATGCGGTGTATTAGATGTAAATAAACACGCGGTGCCGGGAACAATTTCTCGTAATAAATCTTTGGTCGCCACGTGAGGCTTTGCCTTGGAAAACGTGGGGACACCTCATTGCTGTTATCCGCGTATGGGCACCGGGATGGGAAGAAAGCCTATTGACGGAAGCAAGCTGCTCTGTGTACGCCTCATACGGAAGGAAGGAAGCCTACGGGGTCATACTTTTTTATTAGGCTAAATTATAGAAAAATTTTTATTAAAATTTAATTTTTTATTTTTCATTTTGTCATTTAAAAATCTACACTTTGCCCCCTTATAAAATAAAAAATATGCACTTCACTCCCCATCATTAGGATTCCGTTATAAAATATTTTTTTATACTAAAAATACCCCTCTGCCCTCTTCCCTTTTGATTCGCCTTTCTCCGGCTCGCCGCCTCGCCGCCACCTCGCCGCCTCGCCCTCCTCCACTGCCTCGCCCTCGCTGACATCCCCTTCGTCCTCCTCCGCCGCCTCGCCTTCACCCTCGCCCTCGCCCTCATTGCCCTTGCCTACCTCTCCATCAACACCTACCTCAATTTTCTTCCTACTGTCGCCAAAATCGAGGGGCGGCGAGGGTGCAGGAGGAAAAGGGAAGCAGGTGGAGAAGAAAATGAAAAGAAATTACGGCCGATCGAGGCGGCAGTTGAGGAAGAAGATGGAGGAGATGAAAAAGGTGAGAGGCAAAATAGTCATTTTACACACTGTACCCTCCTAAACATTTTTTTAATTTACAAGGGGGCAAAGTGTAGGTTTTTAAATGACAGGGGAGAAAGTAAAAAATTAGATTTTGACAGGAAGATTTTATGTAATTTAGCCTTTTTATTATAAGGATAATTACTTATATATTTTCGAAAAATATTTGACTTTCTGATTTATCCTTCTTAGAAAGCTAATATTGAAAATAGCTTTTTTACGTTCCAACCTATTTCAAATACATTTCTAGAGTTAAAATCTGTTAATGAACTCTGTTATCTCTATAAAATTATTATTTTGTCCTTTCAAATATACCTTTCTATCCGCACCAATTTTTCTTATTTGCCCTTAAGTTAGGGGTATTTTGTTTTTTGGTCTTTTCAAATATATCTTTCTATCATCACCAATATTTTTTAATTGCCTTAAGTTAAGGATAAAAATGATATTTTAAATTTTTTTAACTGTGGTAGATATTTAACTTTAACAGATGATAACTACAGGAATATTTTAGAATAACGGAGGAATATATAAGGGATGTATTAGAAAGAAAAAAAAAAGGAGAATAAATGAGATATTTTTAAAGTTTTGACGGGAGTATATAGACAATTATTCCTTTACTATAATATCAATGACAAGTTGATTATATATTTTTTTATTTTTTTAAAAAATATAATAAAATATTTTTCTATTAATTATGATGAGTGTATCATGTCAAAGGTGTACGTTAGACGCTCTTCCGACAAATGTTGTTTCACACAGACGACTTTATAACTGGAACCCAAGCTTTCTCTTTTGTTTAGAACAAGAAGAAACAGTTTAACACATCTTATTTTTTGTTCAGAACAAGAAGAAACAGTTGAACACCTCTTATTTTGTTGTACTTTTGTAGAACAATATGGTTTACATCTTCTGTCTATTATGTTTATACAAATGTACTACTTTCTTTTTCACAGTGGCTTAATTTCGATCATTGCAAAAAAAAAAAAACAAATGGTGTACTAATCTGTCTCTTATATATCTTCATCAGACGTGTTAGAGATAATGCTAATGATTAATTAGGTTAGAATTAAATTATTTATCTTATCTAATTATTAGATTTGATTGTTTAAATTGTGATTAAGACAAAATCTAATTAAGAATAAGATTCTATATAATTAGTTATAAATAGAGAGGTCGGAGCAATTGTAGTTTATAAAGCAAGAGCAGCCTTAATTAGTTAGGGGTTCGTAGGTGATGGTGCCATATATGTACAGGCAACAAGCCTAAGTTTTACTAGTTTTGTATATTCTTCAATAAAATTATTTAGTTTGCTTTTACCGAAACATACTGAATTCTTTTATTTCTATTCTTCTTTTCTTCTCTTTCATTTTCTATTTTATTTTTTGTGAAAATATCTATATATATATATCATAATAAGTAGATAGAACGGTATTAATTTATCGGAGGCGCACGAGACTCTCGATGTGACCTCATGTTTAGGAATAGAAAATCTGATGCCATTTCTATTGTTTCTCAAACTCAGTATCTCTATCTTTCTATCAAAGAAGTTGATCGCAATGATCAACGTAAAAATCAGTCCGGTAAGTGTAGTGTTGTATCTTATAGGAGTTGACAGTTGTGATCTATAATTGCTGGGTTGATGCTTCATGGGATGCAAGACATTGTTTTGCTTTCACTGGCCGGCAACGTTCATCCTCTTCTTACTGATTGATGTATATACCTAAATATTTCTACGCTCATAACGCTGCTGAGGGGGAGGCTTACATATTTCGAAATAATCTTCATGGCAGGCTATTTAGGACAATCATGTGTCCTTAGATTGGTCCACTACTGGGATCATTGAAAATTGCAAGCATCGTTTACTGTCCTACGCTAATATTAACCTCTAATATGGAAGGAGCCGAATCATGCATGTATATATAACACATCAGTTGGCAAAAGATTGTTCAAAGGAACACTTATTAAAATGCTAACTAGCCTTTTATATATCTATTACTATTTGCTAAGCTCCTATACTATCTATTGTACTGGAGCTCCGGTACTATAGTCTCATCTTTAATCTTAGGGTATTCAAATCAACGATCCACACCGACGATCCACACCGTTAAAGCTGATATATAGGGTATTTGACGTTAAAACTGATATATAGGGTATTTGGCGGATTTAGTCTGAGTTCCGAAAAAGAGCGAATTTGCGTAAAGCGTAAAGGGCGCATTTAATGCCCGTCAGAACCGTACGTCAAAGTATATGTATCTCAGGGAATACGCGAGTGGCGGATGTAGACGGGGGGCATTTTGGTCAGGCGGCTGAAAATCCGGCCCGAATCTACAAAATCGAAAAAGATGACTCACTTTTGCAAAAGCGCAAAACTAGTGAATTTTTTATGCAAATTGGCCAAATAGAATTAGAAAAATATGAAGTAAAAAAACACATAAAGAGGATATGTATCTTTTGGACTAACTAATCTAAAAAACAAGCATATTATGAACTTACATTTTTTTCTTCAGAAAATTTTATATTGTGGAACTGGATGCTGATACAAATATGTATTTAATACATATATTTAATAGTAATATATACTAATATTTTATAAATATTATAAAAAACATACCTATCATAACTGCAGCAAAGTGCGGGTTAGGGATGCAAATGGATCCGGGTTGGTGGAGCTCCGCCCCGATCCGCTCCGAATGGGGTGGTAAGTGGGAACAAAAAATATAAAAAAATATAACCCGCCCCGAATCCGCCCCGATCCGCCAAGTAAATGGAGCGGGAGGTGGGAGACTCTTTTCTTCNAAATATAACCCGCCCCGAATCCGCCCCGATCCGCCAAGTAAATGGAGCGGGAGGTGGGAGACTCTTTTCTTCCTTCAATCCGCCCCGATCCGTCAAAAATCCGGCTCCCGCCCCGATCCGCCCCGAATGGAGCGGTAAGTGGGAGCCAAAAATAAAATGAAAAGTAACCTGCCCCGAATCCGCCCCGCCCCGATAAGAAATGGAGCGGGAGGTGGGGGAACTCTCCCGCCCTTGGATCCGCCCCGTTTGCATCCCTAGTGCGGGTACATCGCTAGTATATAGTGATGATTGTTGGTTTACTTGAATTCTACTCTCTATCCTCTCAATAAAATCATGCCAAAGGGGCTATTTACCTTTAATTTTTTTTTTTTTTCAGGCTCCAAAATTTGTTTCTAATCCAACTTAATCAAATAAATATTAGTATATCAAAGTTCCCCACTATAAGTATGTAACAAATCACCACATGACATACTTAGAACTTACCGAGGATCACAGATTAATGTTTTAAGTCTTCAAGTCCACAATTTGATCTTTGTGCTTCAAACTCTACAATAATCTGACTCAACCATCACAAAATATGCCAACTCTAAAATTCATAACAAAATGTTAGGGCCTAAAATAAGGGGAGTATGTAACACCCCGATAGTTCTATATCAGATAATACGACGGAGTATGGGGGACTTATATGTGGTGAAGACTCTAGAATGAATAACTGGACTTAAGTATTTTAGACCGGTGATTTCAACTTAACAAGTTATTAATTAGTGCTATTGGGCTGGATAATTACACAAAACTTCTTCAAGCTACTTTTTTAAAAGTGCAGTTGTTGTATATAATTAACCATTCTTTCAAACCACTGAGTAAAATATACACAATTTATAGTTTACCTAAAACTTTTTTTAAGGGCAATATGCATTACATATAATTTCCATAAATTAGTTAGAGGGGCTTATGTGTAAGAGTATGTTTCACAAATACTATGCTAATACATGTAATAATCCCTACCTTTCTCCTTTCATATATATCATATCACATAATAATACATATATTACATTATTTTAATAAACACAAATTCAAAAATTTTGAGAAAAATCCATATATATATTACATTATTTTGAAAAATAAAAGTACAAAAAGTTGAGATAAATTCTTTCTCTTCTCTTCTCATATATGTCATCTTATGATTATAAGCTATAGTTATAATCTTGTTAATCAGAACGGTTCACTAGTTCTTAGACTGTTAGATAGATAATTCAAAGTGAGATTTTTGGCATTTTTATTTTGATACGTGAAAAGTATTTTCCATCCGTTTGATTCCCATACATAGTAGTATTTCTGAAATAAAATATTTTAAAATTTTATAAAAAATAATACTTTTATTTTTTAATTTTGAAAAAATAAAAACTGTAGATAATAATAATTTTTTATAAAACTTTTTTTTTCTTCAAAAACATTTTTCCGGATCCAAACCTTTGTTAGTTAATTTGCGAATTATTCACGAATTATTGAAAATCCGAATTAAACGGTCCGTTTACAATTTTTTTCCAAAGAAACGAAATTATTCACAAATTTTTAGACCAGCCGAATAATTCATGAATTATTCTCAAATTATTAAAAATCTGTGAGATCCCTGGTGTACAGCTGTGGAGGCTTGTCGGCAGCTCTGGAGAGTGTCGGGACAAGTCCGAGTCGCGTTGGCGTAAAATAGACGCAAAACGGACTCCGTGCGACGCGAGGGCAGCTTATAGCGAAGAAATCTGCAAAACAGCAGATTTCTCTGCTTGCTGTACCGGTACAACCAGCGTGGCTGTACCTGTACAACCAGCGAAGATGCGCAGGGTTGCTCTCGGGTTGGCTCTTGTACCGGTACAGGAGCCCGTGTACCGGTACAAGAGGGTAAGTGTGAGGGTAATTGTGTAAATCTCCACCTCGTTTGTATCTCCCACTAACTCCCTCTCTACAAAAGTTGCTGTGAGCTGAGAGAGAGAGGGTTTCCTTGTGCTCTTTCTTCCCCTCTCACTCCCTCTAACCGATTGAAGGCAAGAGAGCTCGGTTGGAGAATTCGTCACCGACGTCGTGCCGCGGAGCCATTCAAGCACGTGTTTGACGCCGGGGTAGCGCGAGGAGGCCGGGCGAGCGTAGGTTTTCGCCGTTCTTGCTGTCGCATCAGTGCTTGGCATTGTCGAGGTGGGTAATTCAGCATTTCCATTTGTTTTTGGGCAAGTTCTTAATACTTTGAACTCAAGTGATCCTGTTTTGCTGAAATTCATCATCAACTGTTAGTATTTCAGCTCGTGCTCGACGCTGGAGTATCGGATTTCAACGAGACTTGGTTCGCTGGATTCAGGACTTCGAGAGGAATTCACGAAACCCTTACTTGTGGGATTTGGTGAAGGTTAGCTTGGTCGAAGCTCTATTTTACTCTGCTGCTGTGGATTTTGGACTGAATTGAGAATTTTCGATGTTTATAGTTTGAGATAGCTTGATTTCGGGACTTGGACATTCTCAGTCGATCCAGCAGATTGTTCCGCAGCCGAGGGAGTTCCGTGCTGCCAGGGATTAGCGACCGAGGTGGGTTACATTGGTTTGACTTCTAAGTTCTAATCGTCGACATGTATAAATTCCGATTTTGGTATAATCTATTCTAACTCGAATTCATGGATTATATTATAAATTGCAAATCTGAATTTGAAGCATGTGGTAATAAATTGAGTAGTTTATACATGTTGGACATGGAATTGGAATTAGGAGAAAACCTGCGATTTGGATCTGTCACTTATTTAAACTGCCTGATTTAGCTTTAGGAGCCGTTATAAAATTGTACTGTCGCAGTATTCTCGAGACGAGTACTCCAGATAGTTTAGCATACATTTACACTCGTGCTGGTATGCCGAGTGGATTTTTAAAGGGTCGTTTGGGCTGTTCCGAACTGTTGGGTGCCGTCAGGTTGACGGTGGACCCGGATCGCCTTTTTGGCGACATATTGTGCCGAGGGCACGTGAACGGTTGGTTGTTAGACCAGTTAGAGTTGGTTACTTGACTTTGGCTTTTCAGAGCCTGATTGAGCTCGACAGAGATACACTGCATATTTGGTTGGGTAGCGCCCACGAGTGCCACTCCGGAGACAGACTTTGTGCTTTTGCATTGGTGTCGCTCATACCGGTTGGACTTGCTCTCCACGGACCAGTTAGTGTGGAGGTAGCTGGATAGTTGCAACTGGACAGGGACGGGTGTATTCACAATCCCCGGGACGGGTATGTTTACAGTCCCGATTGGATTGGGTCAGTTTTGACATTTCCTACAGTTAGTTAGCTTAGAGCAGGATGGTGTAGTGACTAGTAGCTGTAGAGTTCATTCCAGCATTTTACTTTTACCATTGCTCCCTTCTGTAGACTTAGTGGGCGAACCGATATTGTTTTGGGCGGCACCCACTGAGAACTACCTGTTTTTACAGTAGTTCTCACGCCCTGTTGTTACCCCTGTTTTGCAGGGCCACGGGTTTCGGCTGCTGCGCCTTCCGCGGATCAGGATCGAGGCAAGGGCGTCGCGAGTTAGAGCCCTACCCGCCGAGCAGAGCTAGAGGCACCCTACTGCAGGTAGTTGTTTTATTTCGAGCTTATGTACATAGTACTTAACTCGCCAGTGCTAGTAACTCTGTATTTTGATTTTTGAACTATGTATATGAAGCTCAGTTTGTTTAGCTTTTGTTTACTCAAGGAGCTCTATACTACTGTTTGTAGTATTGTATATTTACAGGTACAGCTGTCGCTTCGTATACAGAAAAAATTTCTTTGTATACGGCGGATTTGTCGGCATGCCCCGGAAAACGAGACATCCGGGGCGTGACAAAATCTGAATAAAAAACTTATAATTTTTGTGTTTAAATATAAATTATTTTATATTTTATATTTTATATTTTATACCGAATTTATTTTTTAAACTGAAGTTTTTAACAAATTTAAAAATTAAAAAATAAATTTTATTCGTATTATATCCGTACCGAATTTTTTCTGAATCCAAATTAACTAACTATCGCCCAAACAAACCGAGGAATTCTACACTGTCACACTTGCACCACGTCATCAATAACAAGCCAATCACATTCCTTCTTTTCAAACAAAAGTACAATAAAAATACTTTTTTACAATCATGATGGGACATATATTCTTAAAAGGATTAATTTGATTGGTTTGTTATGCCACGTCACTAATAAACCCGTTGCATTCTAGAATTTTTCAAACAAACCATGGATGTATAACTGTATATTCACACCAGGCTCAATAAATAACGGCGCCGCTTACGCTCGTATTTTATTATTATATATTAATTAATATTATATTAGCCTCATTAATAAAGGGGGCCACACATAAGGGGAGTATTCAAAACACCATAAGCTCCCATTACTCACCCTCACCCGTTCGATCACCCCACTCCCAGACCAAATCCACGGTCCAAAACTTACCAAAACTAGCCGTTGCTCCTCCCCCATTCAAACGTTCCCGTTGTCCTTTTCTCTTTTTTTTTTTTTTTTTCTTTTTTTCTTTGTCGGTGTTATTTGTCGAAACCCCACTTAAAACCCTCGCCCCGAAATCAAAGCGCTCTCTCTCTCTCATCTCCATCAAAAGATCCCAATTTGGATCTCGACGCGCTCGATTTGTGGAATCGAGTGGCGTCTAATTACCCCAATTTCCCCAATTTCGCTCCGCGAGTGAGTATAATCTTACCTTATATTCTTCTAATTCGATCTCTCTTTTTTCTTTTTTACTTCCTGTTTGAGAAAGTTGAGGTTGATTCGTGCGCAGATTTCGTTGTTTAATCTCAATTTTGCGTTTTTTTGGTTTCCTTCTTTCGTGTTTCTTTCCGACTCAAGAAATGGAAGTGTGTTTTTTACCTAATTTATGGATTGGAATGTGTTTTGGCGCTCGATTTGTTGATATATATGCTCTTTAGAGTTCCATGAAGGGGTTGAAGAAACCCTAGAGTGGAAAATGGCTTAATGGGATGGGAAAAGAGGAGAAATATTACTGCTGCTTGTTGTGTGATAAGGGGGTGAAATGGAAGAGGAAGAAGAAGTATATAAGAGAGAGAGAGACTAAAAAGGATTTGTTAAGCTTTAATGGTATTTAAGTGTGAAATGTGAGTTTGTCAAAAGAAAGGGGTTCAAACTATATGATTCATAAAATTTATGAACTTAGGTTTCAATACTTTGATTCATACAAATGTTGAAGAGATAATTGTATGATTAACTAATCTATCAATTTGATCTTATATCAATCTGAATTGGCAAATATGTACTGGGACCTCTTCAAATAGAGGAAACTTTGAAATGCACTCAACCTTTTTTCGGACACCCCTCAGCTTCTATTTTTTTCATTTGAATTGTTCTAATAGCTGAAGTGAGGATTTTGTTAAATCTGATAGCTCTATTATCTATTAGTCGTTAATTGTTGCTGTTTTATTTACACATATTGATTAGAGTCATTAAATTCAACAAAACTATCATTAGATTTAGTAGTGTGAAAGAGTCATTAAATTCAACAAAACTTTCATTGGATTTAGTAGTGTGAAACAACCATTGTACTCTAAAAGCTTAAACTGATAGAGAATGATGTTTAAATATATTTTATTTAACACTCCCTCTCACGTCTAGGCTTAAGATTTTTTGTAGGTACCCATGACATGGACTTGGTTTAAATAGAGGAAAATTAATAATTCAAAGAGTTTGGTATGACTCGAACTCAGAACTTCCTTCTTTGATATCATGTGAAACAACCGTTATACTCTAAGGGCGTGTTTGATTCGCTTCTTTTTCACCCTGGAATCGAAATCGGAATGGGTGAATCCGTTTGTGATGTTTGGTACACGGGAGTCCTATTCCGATTCCGATTCCCGAGTGGAATGGAAATCCCCAATCACCTCTTTTTTCAATCCGGCCTAGAAGGACGGATTGGAAGTTAAATCCGGATGGAATGGATATTTATTCAGATTAAATTTATTTTTTCAACTTTTTAATTAAAATATGAGTTAAAATTTAAAAATTAAATATATAATTTTAAATTTTAATTTGAACTTAAATTAAAAATTAAAATTTAATCAAGTATTTCGAATCTAACTTATGAATTTGAATTTAAATTAAATTTTAATTTATATAAAGTTTTATTCAAATTTTATTTCAAACTTAAATTAAATTTATGGATCAAATTAAAATTGAAATTGTAATTTTAAGTTTGAATTTGAATAAATCAAAATTTAGTTTCATATTTTGAACTATCCACTCAACTTCAAAGTTTAATTTTTTTAAAAAAAAAATTTTAAATTTTGATATTATTTCAAAATTTTGATGTAAATTTTTAATATTTAATTTTTAATTTGAATTTAAATTAATATATTATAAAGATAATGTTAGTATATTAATTTGATTACGTTTTTTATATCCACCTGAACCAAACACCGACAATGGAAATGATTTATTCCGATTCCGATTCAGGTAATGAACCAAATAGAATTAGGAAATGAGTCATCCTGATTCCGATTCTAGCTTCTTTTGATTCCAATTCTGATTCCGACTCCGACTTTGAACCAAACACACCCAAAGTTTAAGCTGATAGCGAACAATGTTTAAATATTTTTATATTTAACGAGTAAAACCCCTAATTTGTTTTACTAAATTCCCTGGAAAAAAGAAAGGTTGACAGGTCATTTTAAAATTGTCTCTAGGTGAAGAGGTCTCCATACATTTTTGCCTTCTAAATCCAGCTAGGGTCTTGTGGTGACAAATATTAATCACTGCATCTTGCACTGTGTACATTGTAGATTTATTTCTTCTAATACTAACTTTAAATTTACCTTTAACATGCAGATTTTTTTTTCTTTGTAACAGTAATAATCAAAATCCAGTTATTCTTCAACTACACAAGGAGAAGGTTGGGATTTCCTTAATTATACCTGACCTTCTCCCACTATTTTTGAAATATAAAGCCCCTGTAGTGTAGAGGAAATGGGTGTGCCAGCAAGGATACCCGGTACTCCAGCTTCAAAGATTGAGAGGACACCATTTTCTACTCCTGGTGGCTCTAGAGTAAAAGAGGAGAAGATTTTCGTCACGGTTCGTGTGAGGCCCTTGAGCAAGAAAGAAGAAGCTCTTAAGGACCAAATAACTTGGGAATGTATCGACAATCAAACAGTCTTGTACAAGACCCCATCGCAGGATCGTGCCAGCTCACCAGCCTCCTATTGTTTTGGTATGAATTACATCTCAAAGGACCATCATTAAATTCCTAATTACGGAAGTTAGTACATTCGTCATATGATGCACTTTAGAGTCGCAATGCCCATAACGAATTGCTTTTTAGAACATCTTTATCGACTTCAAAAAGCACTAGAAAGTACAAAGTCTAGAACATCTGATCTACAAGGAAGAAGAAATGAGCTTCTGCAGCTGAAAACAAAATCATTAATTTCAAGCTTTTGCTTCTTCTGCAATGCAAAGTTGTAAGCCATATTTTTAGATGAAGCCTCTTATTGCCTTTTCCATCTGCTTTCCTCAAGTCAAAACAGCAGCTTTAGAGAAGCCCTTAGCGGCTAAACAAACTGATGTAACAGTGGAAACAATTTTGAACTTGTTGGTTATGTGATGTTTCTTTTTTTTGGTTTTGTCAGACAGGGTATTTGGACCTTCCTGTTTAACCGAGACAGTCTATCAAGAAGGAGCCAAGGAGGTAGCCTTATCAGCATTGAAGGGAATTAATGGTAATAAAAGAATGATCTCCAGTCTCTATTGTAATTTATATGTAAAAATTCAGTGGATGATATCTGTAATCCTTTTTCTATTTTGTGGTGTAGCAACCATTTTTGCTTATGGCCAAACTAGCAGTGGGAAAACATATACCATGAGAGGCATCACAGAGAGTGCTGTAAATGACATTTACAAGCACATTGAAAATGTAAGCCCAATGAAATATTCATAATGTTTTATTACATGCTGTTCTTTTTCATGGAACTCGCACTTACTGTGTCTCTTTTTTAAATTTTGCAGACTCCAGAGAGGGAATTTGTTATCAAAATTTCTGCTATGGAGATTTATAATGAGATTGTAAAGGATCTGTTAAAACCAGATTCTGGCCCCCTTCGCCTATTAGATGATCCGGAGGTACATCATTTTTCTCCCTTGATTGTACTCTCTTAGCATGCTTTTTTTGTCGCAACAAATTGTGAAACTTGTTGATGCGGCACGATATGAGCAGAAAGGAACTATTGTTGAGAAACTGGAAGAAGAAACTGCAAAAGATGGCCAGCATCTGAGACATCTAATTGGCATTTGTGAAGGTTTGATATGAACTTTCTAATTTTATTCTTACTGTGAAAAATGATTTATCAAAGGGTTAATGCTAAGTTAGCTAGTCCCTAAACTTTGACTCTCCAAGTTTAATCATGCTGGCTTCAGTTTTGATAATGTACTCCTTGGAAGCTTGTAACATATCATTTGTTAAATCCTTTCATTAGTCCACCATCTGAAAAAACACAAATATATTCTAGTTGCAGCTGCTGACAGGTAGTTTTTGAATATTTCAAAATCACCAATTTTCAAGATGATTCAAGTGTGGCATTTATTTAGAGGGTTTCACTAAATTGGAAGATTATTTATCTACACAGAGTTTCAAAACTAAATTGTTAACATGGGAACTCACGGAGTGGTTTGAAATTTGAATCAAACTTTCTAATATTAACTGCTATGTAAATTATTACTTCACTCCTTTGGCATTGCTTATTGCTAATTTTTCCAAACAATTTTTGCAGCACAAAGACAGGTTGGTGAAACCGCCTTAAATGATACAAGCTCAAGATCGCACCAAATAATAAGGCTGGTAATTACAAGATCCCCTTTCATATTTTCAATAAAAAAGTTTAACCAGAAAGAAAATACTGATTGATTATCTTATGATTACTATACTCCAGATGGTTGAGAGTAGCCTACGAGAAAATTCAGGCTGCGTAAAGTCTTTTGTTGCTAGCCTGGTAAGCTGCATGTAATTTTCTATTTATACTTCACATGTGAAATATTTGTTGAACTTGTCTTTTAAGTTGACACTTAGGTGTTGGTATCTGCAGAACTTTGTAGACCTTGCAGGAAGTGAGAGGGCAGCACAAACTCATGCAAGTGGAACTCGGCTTAAAGAAGGATGCCATATAAATCGTAGCTTGTTGACTTTGACAACTGTTATAAGGAAACTCAGGTTAGCAATTCTTAGATAGACTATTCTTTTTTCGTTCTTGCAGCAAAATATGAATAGTGAACTCACGTGAATAGCAGTATTAAGGAAGATGATGCAACTTGAATTAGATAGCTTTAAAATAAGGATTACAGTGTCGTGGCATGGAGACGTGCCGGTTGTCGCCTGGCACGGTACGGCACAGGTAGGCCCCCCTGCCGATACATGACATGCTTGCGTACCGATGGATACGCATAACCTCTAGTGACATTCTTTGGCACGATTTTTTTAGTTTTTTTATTCTCAATGAACTCTTATAATGCTATTTTAAAATATTTTAAAAAATAATTATAAATATTGGCTATGTATAACTTACTACACTCAGCAATTAATATAGTAATAGATTTTTTATAAATGTAAAATAAAATATAACTATAGCTCATAGAGAATAAAAATAAAAATTTGATTAACTTTGAAAATGTTTTGATTTTACCTTTTATTCAGAAATTTAAAAATTATAAAATATAAAAATTAGAGAAAATTATTTTTTCTTAAAATTTTTATGGAATTTGCAAGCTTCAATAATATTGATTCGATAAGTGACCGCATGATAACTAGATTAATTAAAATAGCACTACAATTGCTCCAATAATTTTTTATAATTTTGAATCTATAAAAACTATTTATAAAAATTTTGAAGAAAAATTTACTTTTTATTAATTTTTAAGAAAATTTGTGAGATCTAACCATAAAAATTTAATAATAAATCATATGACGAATAATTAAGCAAATTCAAATATCAATTATTTCAATTTATTTTTTTATTTTATTAGTATTTTCCATCTTCTAAATCCAGAAATAGAATTCTTATAGTTAAAAAAATTTTGTCATAAATCTTATACCCAATGCTAGATTTATCTCAAATAATTAAAAATCAGACTACATAATAACTTAATCAAGTAGATCTATTTGTAAAATTTTGTAAACTATAAATAAAAATTTGTATAATTTTAAATTTCTCTATAACAGGAATTTTACAATTTAGAAATATTCAAAATGTATGAACAAATTTTAAAATTATAAATTTTTTATTTATCTATTAAGTACATCTTCGACTTGCTATTTCTTTGCCTTTTCAATAGAAGGAACTGAAAGAAGATATTAGAGAAAAAATTATAACAAAAAAGGAGGAAAAAAAATTGAGGACGAGATGGTGAGAAGAAAAGAAAAAGCTAAAAGAGCGAGTTAAGGAAAAGAAAAAGTAGTAGAGAATGAGAGAGAAGGATGTGTGTAGGGCAAAAAAATAAAAATAAAAAATCCAAAAGTAGGCGCAAAGCAAAAAAAAAAGGTTAAAACTTAAAATGCTGCATATCTATATAGGCACACAATGGCATTGTGCCACGATACCCTTTACCAAAGGGTATCGTGCTGTCTAGCACGATACCCTTTGGGTATCACTGCACGGGTGGTCTAAAAGAGCCCTCCCTGTATCGTGCCCCTTAATTGGTAGCATAATACGTATCGCTCCGTGCCAGTTCAGCACGATACCCTTTGGGTATCGCTGCACGGGGTTTCTGAGAGAGACCCCCTGTATCGTGCCCCTTAATTGGTGGCACGATACGTATCGCTCCATGCCGGCCGGCGCAATGGATACTCCTGACTGCATATTATTACAATTGAGTAGTGTTTGTCACTAGGTGTTGGTTTTTGTTGGTTTTTTAAGAATGTATTCGAATGCATAGCTATTCTTCTGTATGACAAGTTGATGCTTAGGTTGATAAGTGAGAAATTACTTGTTTGTATATCATATCAGAGTTTCTCTTCTTACAGTATCGGTAAAAGAAGCGGGCATATACCATACCGAGATTCAAAGCTAACACGTATATTGCAACTCTCTCTTGGTGGAAACGCGAGAACAGCCATCATCTGTACAATGAGTCCGGCACAAAGTCATGTTGAGCAATCTCGAAACACTCTCTTCTTCGCAACCTGTGCCAAGGAAGTTACCAATACTGCTCAAGTTAATATGGTATGTCGCACACTACAGAATATATATATAATGAGTTCACCTACAATACTATTGATAGTAAAGGAATAGTTTTTACTATCTATTTTTTAACCCTTGGATCATTACTATTCAACCAACCCCCACTAAACCCTAGGCATCCAAGGGATTAAAAGTTGATAGTAAACATTATTCCTTTACCATCAATAGCATTCTAGCCACTTTCTAGATATGATTGTTGCTCGATTGAATAAATATACCTATCTTGGTTACTATGCAACTGGATATATAATTGCAACTGAATTTTGATGTGTCAGGTTGTGTCGGATAAGCAATTGGTCAAACATCTGCAGAAGGAAGTTGCTAGACTGGAAGCAGAACTACGCACTCCAGAATCTTCTTCATGTTCTGAGACCCTTTTGATGGAGAAAGAAATGAAAATTAAGAAGGTTAGCCAAATACCTGGAAGAATGAACCCTTCTATTATTTTTCACTAGCAATTTTATTCTAAATAAGCTGATTTCTGGATAGATGGAAATGGAAATGGAAGAACTGAAGAGGGAAAGAGATGTCGCGCAGTCAAAACTAGATGAGTTGCGAAAGAAAATGGGTGACGACCTCTCTGTAAGAGTTTCTCTTCTCCCCAAACACCCTCATCCCCTCGCAAACAACACATTAACACATGCTTACATTGTTGACCTCTAACAAGTAAATTGATGGGTTTCACGTAATGGCACATTTAGTAAGGGTTTAGAAGTGATGAAAACTTGTAGTTTAAGAAGGTTTTATATAGGTTTTGATAATTCAGCAGGGAAAAGTGAAAATCATGATAACTATATGGGATGTTATTGCCATTTAAAGAAAATAGAGCAAAAGAACTATCAACAGTTAATTTAACCAAAAAAAATGAAACGCATAATTCTTAGATCCTGTAATACTGCATATTATTAACCTTCTCTGCCATTTGCTTATATTTTCAGGGGTGGAATCCATTTGATTCATCACCACACTGCGTAGCAAAATGCCTTACATTCTCAGGCCCATCACCACAAGCTCAGCCCAAAAATCCTATGAGGCAATCATCAACTGCTCCATTCATGCTCATGCACGAAATCCGGAAGCTTGAGCAGTTGCAAGAACAGCTGGGAGAGGAAGCCAATAGAGCTCTAGAAGTGCTCCAGAAGGAGGTAGCTTGCCATAGGCTTGGAAACCAAGATGCAGCCGAGACTATCGCTAAACTTCAAGCAGAAATAAAAGAAATGTGCACCGTGCGATCCGTAAACAAGAAAGTTGAAGTTGAAAATGCAGTCGATGGAGCCAACTTGAAAGAAGAAATTACTAAACTTCATTCACAGGGCAACACCATCGCCAATCTCGAAGCACAGCTGGAAAATGTCCAAAAATCAATAGACAAGTTAGTGATGTCGCTCCCAAACAATAGAAGTAGCGAGTGTAATAGTGAGATGAATACTCCAAAATCTTCGAAATCTCATTCTAAGAAGAAGAAGATGCTTCCTTTGGCCTTAAGCAGCAGCAGCAACCGACCAAATTTCATAAAAGCACCATGTTCTCCTCTGTCTTCAGCAAGGGAGATATTAGAGTCTGAGGTTGAGAACAGAGCTCCAAAGAGTGAGAATATTATATCCCATGAGGACTTACCAAGTTCGGAGAAAGCCACTCCAACTAAGAGTGAAGATGGTGGAGAGGTCTCATCGAGGGAGGGCACGCCAAGTGGCTATAGGCGGTCTAGTTCGGTTAATATGAGGAAAATGCAAAAGATGTTCCAAAATGCGGCGGAGGAGAATGTAAGGAGCATTAGAGCATATGTCACAGAGCTTAAAGAGAGAGTTGCTAAGCTGCAATATCAAAAGCAGTTGCTCGTTTGCCAGGTAGATTTTTCAACTTGTCTCTTTTATTATTCTTAAATTATCTTCATAATTGTAGGTTATACAGAAATAACCCCTCTGCCAAATAATCCATTTAAACATATTTGCCTGCAAAATAAGTTCATGCATGCCTTTCAGAAACCTAACTTCTTACATACAAAATTGTACTTACAAAAGTGCCCTACTAAGGAAGCTATTTCTAACACAAATCCTACTATCCTCCACTACTTGGATGACCCTGCAACTTGAGAAAATGGTTTTTCTGTTGAGGGGCATAGAAGTAAATTCTTTGATTTATAGAGGGGTGTATTTGTAAATAGCTGATTTTGTAGAGATATGTTTATATGCATGAAGTCCGCCAACTTTATATTTTGGATAATACTTACATTCCTATTGTACTAATTAGTTTTATATAATATGCACTTTAACAGGTATTGGAGTTGGAAGGAAATGAGGCAGCTGGAAATGGTGCACAAGGGAGAGAAGACGACATCTCGGCTCATCAAAGCTCCCCTGAATCATGGCAAGCCATGTTCAAAGAGCAGATGCAGCAGATAATGCAATTATGGGATGTTTGCCATGTATCCATAATTCACAGGACCCAATTTCATATGTTATTTAGAGGTGACCCAGCTGATCAGATATACATTGAAGTAGAGCTGAGGAGACTTATTTGGCTGCAAGAGCACTTTGCAGAGGTTGGTGATGCAAGCCCTGTGCCTACCGGAGACGATTCGGCAGTTTCTCTTTCCTCAAGGTGAATTACGAAATATGTAAATGTCTTTTGGCTTGACTTCTAGAGTAGCTTCTCTATTTCAAAAAGCAACAACGAAGCAAGCAGAAGCTCTAGAGCTTGGCTACTATAGAAAGCTAAAATGAGCTTCCATCTTCCAACGGAATCTCCAATTTGAAGCTTCTCCTTCTTGTGCGACATGAAGCAATTAAGAAAACACATTCATGTTGGCTGCTAAAATAGGCTAAACAAGCTTCTTTTACTCAAAAGCATAACTCCAATTTGAAGCTTTTGCCCTTAGTTGAAGCCGTTAGGTGTGGATTTTAAGGAGGCTATTAGTGTTTCTTGAAATAGCACTTCTCCAACCGCACTTTTCAGAAGCTCGATTACTTTTTTTGGGTCCATATTGATGTATGTCTTTAAAGTATGCTATTCTTCTTAAATGCAGTATCAAAGCATTGAGACACGAGAGAGAATTTCTAGCAAGAAGGATGAGCGCACGGCTAACTAAGGAGGAAAGGGAGCAACTTTTCCACAAATGGCAAGTCCCCCTCGACGGGAAACAAAGGAAGCTTCAGCTGGTGAACAAGCTGTGGATGGACCCAAACGACCCAGCAAACGTCGAGGAGAGTGCCAATATAGTGGCCAGGTTGGTTGGCTTCTGCGAGGGAGGGAACATTACCAAAGAGATGTTTGAGCTCAACTTTTCACTGCCGGCAAGTAAGAAGCCATGGCTTCTGGGGTGGCAGCCCATATCAAACCTGCTAAGACTATGAGAGTAGTATTTGAATGAGTTGAGCAACTAAATGCTTGATGCAATTGCCAGAAATATCCAGTTATAAACAGTAAGTTCCCGAATACAATTGACAGATTGACATAATGAGGTGATCCCACGTACACCTGGAGATGATTACAGGAGAAGCTTGTACAGTAGCATCAAGTGTATTGGTTATGTGCCATGTAGCATATTATTTTCCTAAACTCTTTCATATTCTTTCTGTAATAATTAATCAATCTAAATACCAGTCTTAGTTATTTTTGGCCACTTCCACCAATTTGTAACAGCATATCTGAAGTTTTCTGCATGATTTCAAATATATTTTTGTTCTTTGATTGCTACTAGCTCATTTGTTATTTTTATTTGCGCTACACTTTTGTGATTACCGACAGCCAATCCCCCATGATCATAGAAAGAGAAAGATCATTTTACTCATGATACTGTTCTGGAATATTATCATATATCACTGCTTCTATAGCCTAGCCATGTATTAAGACAGAGTTGGTTCAGTAGATTATCCAAAAATCTACATGACCATTTTATTATAGGGATAACTTCAAAAAACCCTCCTGTAGTTTCGCACTTTCTCACTTTAGTATCTTGTGATTTGAAGTATATCAATTTGGTCCCCCCCTGTGGTTTCGTTTTTCTCTTTTTATTATTAATTTTATTATTTTTTTTCTTAAATCAGTTACAAAATTAAAATTAAAGAGTACTAAAGTAAATATTCGATAAATCTAGATGGGTATTTGAAGTTTTTTGTATATAATTTAACGAAATATTAAGAAAAAAGCTGCCTAATGGATAAAACAAAACCACAGGGGGACAAATTGATACATTTTAAACCACAGGATATTAAAGTTAGAAAGTGCGAAACCACATGAGGGGATTTTGAAGTTTTCCCTTTATTAAAAGAAAAAGGCCATTTTACTCCTGGTATTGTCCTAGGAGATTATCATGCATCATTGCTTCTATAGCCTGGCCATGTATTAAGAAAGAGTTGAATTCGGTAGATTATCTAAGAATCTACATGGCCACTTCATTCTGTGTTCAACAAAATGGAAATTCAATTTCGCTGAAGAGAAGCAATAGTTTGTGTATCCAAAAAGTCTATAATAGGTATCTAGAAAGAGTTAGATCATTTTCTTTAAGCCACATTGATGACAGGGTGAGACAAGAGGCTAAGTAAGTGCACATAATATGGAGGAACTAGAGTGCAAATTTTTGAATATCAGGAGGTGAGTAATGATCAGTGAATTGTGTACTATCTACTCAAAGAAACTGCTTGCTCAGCAAAGTATCAAGGTAAAGAAACAGGATCGAAACTTCACTAAGTGAATAGTAGAAGGTAAGTTTGACAATTCGGCCATATTTGGAAGCACATATACTTACATACTGATGTTACAAGATGAAAAGAGCTTGTGCAAAAGCTTCAGGAAATCACTTCTGCCTCAACAGATTGTTAGTTTCTTTTCTAACACTTCTGAACAAATCTGCGCCATGATGTGGTAGCACGAAAGAAGTTCGGTTAACTGCCCAATCGACATTTTCTCCATTAGATTCTTCGCGACCATCTCCCTTTCCTTGCCGATCTTTAGCCTTTCCATATAGGATGATGCATTCCTCACTGTTGCTCCTACCTGCTTCAGCCTCTTCTCCTCTTGGAGACTCAATGTTGTGTTTGGCTGCAATATAGAATCCGGTTCGGAGTCAAAACCAAGAACTGAAATTTCTGATTCTTTAGTAAATTTTTTCAGGACTTTCTTGCTTGAAAATATACCCCGCAAACATGTCAAATTCTGCAATCATCTCTAGAAAGTCGGTACTTTCGAGGGTACCTCTGAAACCCTTGCTTATTTCCACCCATGCCTAGCCAGGGATGTTTATGCGAAATTCACTCTGCAGTGTTTTTCAATAGATATCTAGGCAGCAGGGTGTGCGCAAATAAGCAAGATTTTCAAGGGCACACATGCACACACCTACTCTGCAGAGTGTATTTGCATAACTTTCCGATGTTTTTCATATGATTTACCTGGAGAAACTCAGCGCCAGCTTCAAAATTGTCTTCTCTTGAAGGAGTCTTGTCAGCCCTAGCAACATACGTTTGCCTCGCCATGGAGAAAATTCGCGAGATGATCCTTCTTTTCATCTGCACTCCTTGACCTAATTTCAAACCGAGTTTTGGGTCTATAGAGTTACTGGTCTTGTTCTGATAAGCTTTCACCGCATTGACGAAATCCTGTTAGGAGATCAACACCAATCCGGCAACTCAATAACCAAACTCCTTGATTAACTTTTATTACCATACCAAAAAGGAATATTGCTAGATAAAATTTATGCATATGGAACACGAACTAATGTGATTTATACATATAAAGTGGCAGAGCAATCTTTTCATTGAAAAAAAAAAACAGTAACTCGACAGCAAAATCTCAAACAAATTTGTATCGAATTTGAAACTGTAGATATGTGCAATCATATGGATCAGGAAGTATGCTTCATCGTCTTTCATTTATTTTATCTGATGGTTATCTTTTCTGATGCTATAAAATTCAATTGTAGGTGCACCTGATATACTAAAGGGCATCCAGGGTAATCAAATTTATCTGTGCGACACTGCCTCATTCTTTCTGGATGGAACTGCAGTCCAACTATAAACTTGCCCTCCTCAGGACTACATGCATCAGGATCATAAAATCCTTCGACCAATCCATCTCTCGAAAACGCCATCGCAACAAACCGTTCAGCCAGTCTTTTCACCCCCTGATGGTGATAGCTATTGACCAAAATCTCCGTCTTTCCGTCTTCCAACGACTCTCGAAACCAAGAATGTAATGGGGTGTTCTCCACCACCCTAACTGCATGTCGATGCCCGTCGTAGTTCTCGTAATCAATGTGTGCCACCTTATCCTCCTCCTTGCACTTCCTCTCTAACTCCTTCTCGAGATCCCGATACAGCGTACCTGTTGAATATAAAATATTCAAAATGTTATTCTATATTAACTTAACTTTTTAAGAGAAAATTGTTATTTCACAAGGTATTAGAGCAGCAGAAGGCTGCGAACTCAAATTTTTTGATACGCATAATCTTATTTGATGTGCTCTCAAATATTCAAATTGACATGTCAGGAATTGAATATATAATATAAAAATAATGTTCTTGCCTCCCGAAGAAATGTTAAGTACTTGCGATCCACGGCAAATGCCGAGAATGGGGATGCCACGGTCGATGCACAATTTTGCGAGGCGCAACTCAATGGCATCTTTTTCGTGATCAATCGCAGTATCACTCGCATGAGCGCGTCGGATCTCTTCAAGCTCATCGGCGGAGAGGTCGGAAGTTGTTGGTGTTGTGCCATACAGGGAGGGATCAATGTCCTCCCCTTCGCATAGGAGAACGCCGTGGATCGGTTCGAAGCTCTCGAGGAGAGCATGCATGCCCGATACACGAGGCACGATTACGGGGGCCACGCCGTAGCCTACTATGAGGTCCAAATGGTACTCCCCTGCCAAAAAAAGATAAGGAAACAACAACCATTTCTTTTATCTTTCTTCTTCTTGAATATATTCTCAATTTAGTGGGTAAGAAATGCTCAACTTCTTACATTAACCTGGATTTCAAACATTGATTTTAACCCATAAAAGAAAAAAACAAATGAGCATTGCACAAAACTGAAAAGGTAAATTCAGGACTATCAATGTTTGTTACTAGTCATACTCTTAAGCAGGTTTGGTGACATGATTGAAGCAAATTGTAGAGGGAAAAAAAAAGGACTTTATGGCAAACAAGGATTTGATTGCATGCTAACAAAAATCTAATTGAATCAAAGGTCAAAATTAAGTTAAATACAAAGGTGATTAGGAATTATTGGTGCAGGAAAAAAAAAAAAAACAGAAGAAAAAATGGTAAATCACACCACTAGTTCACAAACTTCTGGCCAAGTTTTACTTCGTTCTCAAACTTTCAAGTTAACATGAGAGACCAAAAACTCTTAAAAAATTCTCAGTTCAGTTCTTGTCCTTCTTTTTTATTAGAGGACAAATTACTAACCACAACCATTTTATGCACCATACCTTAATCTCAATCTCATGTCATATATCAATTCCACCAACTATTATAAGTTGCAATATGGTCTCTTGTTTTTTTTTTTTTGACAGAGGCAATATGGTCTCTTGTTAAAAGGTAAAAACGTACAGAACTTAGATGAACTATGGACTATTTTGAAAGGTCGAATAAAAAGTACAGAATTTACTTGAATTATGGATTATCTTGAAATGGGTATTCGACAATTCAAAATTTTAATTTTACTACTCAAACTTTCAATTTGTTTGATTTGAGTGAGTCAACGATACTTTAACTTCAAAATTTAAACCAATAGTAATTTAATAAACATATAATTGTGAAAATTGTATGAAGTATACTAACTAAACTTGTAAAAATAAACAATATATTTAAATTTTGATGTCAAAACGCTATTGACTGACTGAAATCGAAAAAATTGAAAGATTGGGTAGTAAAATCAAAATTTTAAAAGATCGTCATATAGCAGTTTCAAGAGTCCGGCTATGGTGCTTGTAAAAGCACCAAGCACTTGGTGCTTGTAAATTTTTTACCGTTAGATCTACCCTTTTGATCATTTCCACCTGTTAGATCATACTATTCAACCAACCACCCTTTCAACCCTAACGGTCCTACATCATTCTAACCGCACATCCCTTAATCCAATGGTCAAAGATCTACAAGCACTTGATACTTTTAAAACCATAGGAGCTCAATTCGCTGTTTCAAAATAACACTAGTTTCTAGTTCAAGTAAGTTCTATACGCTTTTACTGTTTAAAAATTGGGTGATCAATGGATTAAAAATATAAAAATGGATAGGAAAATTGATGGATTCACATCCGACAATTTTTTACTCCAAATAAGAGTAAAATGAGACATTGCTAAAAAAAATCGTGCCTCGAAAAGTTCGAGGACCAAAATGAGTTTTGACTAAAAGTCACAGACAACAGTCAAATTTACTTCAAGCAAAAAAAAAAAAAAAAAAAAAAGAAAAAGAAAAAGAAAAAGAAAAAGAAAACCCTTAACCATTGAAAGAAAAATAAGATGATATCAAGAGTTCAATTACCAACAAAGTCCACAAACTTGTTCTTGCGAACGCTCCTGCGCGAGACAATGAGAACTCTGGGGGCCACTTGGGACATCTCTCTCTCTCTCTCTCTCTCTCTCTCTCTCTCTCTACATACATGTACTTAATTCCTCTTTGCAAATGCAATGTTCATTTATAGCAACTCTAGGGTTAGGGTTTCTCTCCACATTCTGCAACGTTCCAGCAGCTGAAACACATTCTTCCCGTTGATGATTCTCATTACCCCCTATCATTTCTACCTTTGCAGTAGAAACTATTGCCTGCACCGAGTATATAAATGAACATCGCATTTAGGACAAACTTCAAATACCACTCATGTGGTTTCACACTTTCTCACTTTAGTACACTCTGGTTTAAAGTGTATCAATTTAGTGACATGTGATTTCATTTTTATTTTTTTATTATCGATTCCACTAATTTTTTTTCATTAAATCAGTGACAAAGTTAAAACTAAAGGGTACTAAAGTGAATATTCAATAAACGTAGGTGGGGGTATCTGAAGTTTTTTGTATATAATTTAATAAAATATAAACAAAAAAGCTGACGAAAAAATAAAAATAAAATCACATGACACTAACTTGCTACACTTTAAACTATAGGATACTAAAATGAGAAGGTGCGAAACTACGGGGATGGTATTTGAAATTTACCCTAAATTTTATACGGCATGATCACAAGCTAACTCATTGGATGTGTATTATAATAGTTTATATCCCAACGCATCAAATATGTCCCTATCGTTAAAATTCGTTAGAAAAATTTAGTTAACTATAGGTTAAATACTTTATTCTGGTTAGTTTTTGACAATTTGACCCCTCTTATATTAACACTATTATGATTTTTGAAAGAACATATTTGTGATGGCTAAATTAAAAATATAAACAGTTCTCTAACGGAAACAAATCAGANACCCGGTGTTACACCCCACGTTTCATGCACCGCTCCAATTTTTTTTTTTAAAAATTAACTGCACGTGTAGCACACAAATTTTAATTTAGGATTAATATAAACAGTTCTCTAACGGAAACAAATCAGAGAGATATATTTGAAAATATTAGGACTTTTATAGGAATAGTATATGAAGGTTGAACTTTATAGGGATACACTTGTTATTCACTATGTTTATAGGGACCTGTATGATATTAATCCTAAATTAAAATTTGTGTGCTACACGTGCAGTTAATTTTTAAAAAAAAAAATTGGAGCGGTGCATGAAACGTGGGGTGTAACACCGGGTGCAGGCAATAGTTTCTCGCACGTCTATTTCCGGGAAGCAACCAAAAACGCATTCCAGGCTCAACTCGCCCGGCCCGTCACGTCCCACTTCCCGGATCCGACACGAGAAAGAGCCGCTGCCAATGCGCCGCGTGGACTTTACGATTCGGGATGCCGACGTGGCTCGTGATGGGATGGATAGAATTAGAGGTTTCCTGTAATAGAGGGTGGAGGGGCTTCAACGGGAAGGGGCGCGGAGAAGGCGGGGGAATGCCACGTGCCGGTTTTTTGGGGGAAGAGACGAAGCGCTTGTTCCTCGCCCTATCCGGTGGCGGCGGTATCTCGGGCCGGTCAAACCGGTGGAGATGCGGCTTTAATGTAGGTGGACGCGGTGACGTGTCGGTAGACATCATTGCTGTTATTTTTAGTAGGGCAATTGCTCGTATAACTCTGAAAAGCTTCTAATTTTTTAATTTATTTCTCTTAAAAAATTAATATTAAAAATATTTTTTCTACATTCCAATCTATTTCTAATATACTCCTAAAGTTAAAATCCGTTAACTAACTCCGTTATCTTTGTAAAATTACTATTTTACCCTTTCAAATATACCCTTCCATCATCACTGATTTTTTTATTTGTCCTTAAAGTCAGGGGCACAAAAAGTATTTTGACTTTTGATCTTTTTCAATATACCCCTTTACCGTCACCAACATTTCTTATTTGCCCTTAAGTTAAGAGCAAAATTGGTATTTTAATTTTTTTAACTGTGGTAGATATTTAACTCACGTTTAATCCAAGTTAACTTAACAGGAGATAATTGTAGGGGTATTTTGCAATAACGGTGGAACATATGAGGGGTATTTTAGAAAGAAAAAAAAGTACGGATAAATCGGATATTTTCAAACATATGAGGGGTATATAGGCAATTATCTCTTTTTAGTAAAGGATAATTTTGTAATACCATGTCCACGCTATCCGAATCCGAATCTGAATAGATTTACCGGATGCTATATGAATGTAATTTCGAATTTAAATACCAAAATTAAAAATTCGATGAATTTAAATTTTTGAATTTTGATTATATCCAATTTGAATTCGACCCCGATCCGAACCCGATCCAAATCTAAAATTATTTTAAATTAGGGATAATTACTTATATACCCTCAAAACTTCGAAAATATCTCAATTACCTCTATTTTTTTTTTTTTAATATATCCTTCATATGTTCCTCCGTTATTCCAAAATAGCTCTACAGTTGGGTTAACTTGGGTTAAACGTGAGTTAAATATTTACTAGAGTTTTAAAAAAATCAAAATGCCTATTTTGCCTTTACTTAAGGACAAATAAAAAATATTGGTGATGGTAGAAGGATATATTTGAAAAGATCAAAAATCGAAATACTTTTTTTTATCAAATTTCACGCACTTTCGATATTGTTCTTTTATCCATCAAGAGAAGAGAAAAATGAATGGCTGAAAATGANGTGTGTGTATATATATATATATAATTAATTTTATTAAACAAATTCTTCTATTTATTAATTTCTTAAATTATTATTTATCTCAAATCTTTTTCACATAAATATTTATAAAATAAGTTGTTGTTTTAATAATTTTTATTTAAATAAAATTAACTATTAAATTATTTTTATATAACTTTATTTAATTAATAATTAAACTTATAAAACTATATAAATAATAAAAAACTAAAATTTATTATAAAAATATTTTTATATCCGCAGCATCGCGCAGGTATTTCACTAGTATATATATAGAGCTAGGCTCCTATACTTTCGAAATTACGGAGGCCTCTATGCTTGTAAGTTGTTTTTGATGATGGGACATCCGATTCAGCGATCATTTCTGTTAGACATGATCTATGCTATTGAAACTATTTAGAAACTAAATTTCATAATTTTTTGACTTTGTTTGCCTAGTGAACGAGTAGTTTCAAAATGAACGACTGAAAATAAACATCTCATAAAAAACGGTGATAAATATATAGAATTGAGCTTCTATGCTTTTAAAAGTACCAAGTTATTGGTGCTTATAGATTTTTGGCCATTGGATTAAGGGATGTGCGGTTAGGATGATGTGGGCCCCCTAGGGTTGAGTGGGTGGTTGGTTGAATAGTATAATCTCACGGTTGAAAATGACCAAAGGCGTAGATCTAATAGTAAAAAATTTATAAGCACAAAGTGCTTGGTGCTTTTACAAGTACCATAGCCGAACTATATATATGTATACATATATATATATATATATGTATATATGTATATATATATATATATATGTATATATATATATATATATATGTATATATATGTATATATATATATATATGTATATATATATATATATGTATATATATGTATATATATATATATATGTATATATATGTATATATATGTATGTATA
>NC_033631.1:3015873-3023004 GCF_001540865.1 Ananas comosus | reverse complement strand
TATATATATATATATATATATATATTCAAAAAAATATTTAGATGATAAAGAAGTTTATATTGTTCTCATAAAAATAGATACAAAGAGAAGGGAAAAAAACACTAATTAAGGCAATGAAGAAAATAGATAAATGGAAAAGGATAATTGAAATATGATTTCTATAAAGCAAACAACAACTATCGGAATCAGGGAATTTCATTCCGATTAAAGTCTACCTAGGATTCCTAGATGAATCATCTCATACTCGGGTCTTGGTTTTGGATTTGATCTTGATAGCAAGCCCATTCCAAATTTCTTTGTATGTGGGCTGGATTTGAATTCAGGTACTAATAAATGATACTTTCTTAGATTTGGATCTTCAATATGTCCATGCACAATAATTTAATCAAATAACAAAAACCCCATGATGCGAACATTTCAACTGTGCCAGTGGCTCTCAACAGAAGTCATACATGATCAAAGTTTATAAAAAGAAAATTAAATATAGTCAATAAAATTGTATCAATTAGAAAGCGAAAATTTTTCATGGTATAGAATATTAAAAGCGTCAAAGAGTTAGTAATAAACAGTATCAAAATACTGTTAACTATGATATGCCAAGAGGGATTTATCAAGTGATGTCACTTGTGACCAAAGTAAAGTGATGCAGCTAAAGAATTAGCGTCCACCCAATATAACAACAATTTCCCAAATGAAACAACTAAAGAATTAGGTTCCACCCATAGCTAACTTTCGTGACATTCTCACCAATTGCCATTCTCATTTCCAAGTACAGAGAAGTGGATACCTTTCCTAGCTAATTTTAGCATTTCTCCGCTATAACAACCCCTCCCTATCCCGTCCTAAAAATTTTTTCAAAGGGGCCCAAAACACATCAAACCATAAAAAGTATTATATCATATCACAGTCAAGAGCAAATCCTTAATGCACTTTTATGGCACAAGCGCAATGTTCGTAGCCCTGCTTTTGCGTTGGCCATGCTGATGGCGGCGACGTGTAGGCCCACCACCAAGAGCGACAATGTCGGCTTCTTGCTAATTGTTGAAAAGTCGTGCATGACCATCAACGGCTGGGCCACCAAGAGAGGTGTGCCGCTTCGCCTGCAACGACGGCTGCATCAATGCTGGATATTTCCGGCAGCCTAATCCCCGCATGTATACTGCGACCGGCGTTGCATGTAGCGAGAATAATGTTGGCTGCGCTGATGAATTATGATAACTTTTTATTTTTGTTGCTTGCATACTTTCCGTTTTTGCGGGGCTTTGGATACTGAGAATACTTCATAGCCATGCTTTTGCTCTGGTGGTTGGAATTTGGGCTGTATTGTTGCGTTTGCTGCGGCTGTCAGTGATGTCTCTATTTAGAAAGTTCATATCTATTGCGTCGTAACTCAATGGATAGGATTTTAGTCCTAATATCTGTAGTTAAGCATTTTACAATGGAAAGGTTGAAGTTCGAAATGAGCCTTTAGGAAACTCAAACAAAGCAAAAGCTCAAAATTTAGAGTATTTGCCTCTAAAGCGTCAAATCACAGATAACTCTAGTTTTATGAAAAGGCCTAGCATAGTTCGAGCCTTATATGGTGAAACACAACTGTCAACCACCCTGCCCGCCATATTGGGTCGGGTTCGCGCACGCCAACAGAACCGGCGAACGCACAGGCTTTTCCGGGTGTACCACCGACAGAGTCTCTGCCTGTACGTCCCAGAGCGGCGGTCGCAATCCGATACAATTCACGACGTTCCAACCAGAAATGCGAATTCAACAAAATTGTCCATAAGGATAGTATCAAAAACATACAAACCAACTAAGCTATTACAACATTTCATCTAGGTGATATTTTACATCACAATTTTCTGTTTTCCAATAACTTCCAGAAATCGACACATCTGTTAACATAATGCATGTGACAAGTTTGAACGTTTGTGTTCATTGTCTTCAAACCCCTAAGCAGACACTCGGCGGATACCGCTATCTCAGTCTCGGGCGGTAGGGCCGCTTCTACGAAGCTACGCCTTGCCTCGCGCCGCCGCGATCGTCACTGTCCGTTAACATTTAACACCGCCAAAACAAGCCTTGAGTGAGAACAATTCTAATGGTTCCCCAGTGCGGTATCGGTCACCCAAGGGAAAAGCTCGACCACTAGGTCCAAGAGGCACGCCCTGCAACAGTTAGTCCAATAGATATAATATACGAATAAGGAAATAACATGCTATGGCCTCAGCAATGATGCGATATGAAATCCATGCCAACTCATGAGTAGCCATTACTAAGTTATTCGTCTATCACTATACCATATCTTTAGCGTTAGCCTTTTGTCTTTTTACTGCAATTCTTTATCTTGACATTCTTTAATATTAGGCCATTCTTTACTGTAGCGTCGTGTGTTTACCTTTATTAGCTATTCTTTACTCTTAGGTATTCTTTGTAGTTCTTAAATATAGTTCATTTATTTCTTACTAAGTAGCGGTTACTCACACCTTACTCATTAGTATGTCTCATTTGTTTGTGATTCGTAAGACTTACTCTTACCTTAGCTCACACTATGTCCACGTCGATCGATCTTGAGATCAAGACTACTGCGGATTAATGCCGCCTCCCTCTGTCCACTCGAGGTGAAGGTTGAAAGGGAACTCACACAGTGCACCTCAGCCTTCCACAGCTCACCCCGCTCTATGACCTAGCCAGCCCGCGCGAGAAATCATCGCCAGCACGCCACGTCGATGTTTCGAGTCAACCACCGATCTGATCCACGAAACGGCCTCAACCATGGTATAAACCACACATCGGGTGCTCATCTACTCCGCGTCAAATCGGGTCTTCGACACGCCTACGTCGATGTATAGCCCCGACCGCCGAGAAATCGTTCGCACAGTACCACAGCCTACTTTGCTCGGTCGACTGACCTGCTGTTCCATAGCATCATAGGATTCCGAATCCATACATAACCCAATGTTTGGTCTGACCTATAGTTATCGACCTAGTCTAGGGGCGCCTCGGGAGCCCTAATGATCTCATTCCATTAAAGTATAACACTTGAAGCTCTAGGGTGATAAGATATATATAAAATATAAATACGTACTAATATATTATTAAGTATGTATTATAATTAAACTTATAGTATGAGAGAGATTGAGGGGGAAGAAGACGGAGGTGAGGAGGAGAGAGAGAGTTGAGCTGAGAATGCTACTGATAGCCAACCGTGAGAAGAATTGTATGTAGAAAGACACCTAAGATTGAGAATGTGTGTAATAGCTTATTGTTTATGTTTTGATACTTCCTCATGCGATTTTGGTTGAATTCGTATTTCTGTACCGCTGTTAATGGTATTAAGAATGATGTATTTTGTGTGTAGTATTGGATAGGAACATCATAATTGTGTAGTCGATTGCCCCGACGCCATTGAGACTAGTACAGGGAGGAAGACTCTCGTTCCGAAGGCTGAAGGACTATGTAGATGGGTCTTTACCAGAAACCATCCTGGTTTCCGTTCGGGCGGATCTGTTGGCGTGCTCGAACGCCGACCAACATTAGGGCGGGGCACGCTGGGCGCTGACAGTGTTTGACCCATATTGATGCCTCAGAAGACTATTGCACTAAGCATTTTCATAAACTGATACGTCTGTGATTTGAGCTTTTAAGAGGCAAATACTCGAAATTGAGCTTTGCTTTTTTGGTTTCTAAATGCTTCATTTCAATTCAACCTTTTCCAATTGTTAAAAAATGCTAACTACAGATATGAGTGACTAAAAATTCATTCCATAACGTTAGACCAAATGAGGTATGAACTTTTAAATAGAACGATCACGGCCGTCAGCACCCAACAATAGAAAAACATTACATAGCAAAGCGGATGGCATGAAGTATTCATCAGTATCAAAGGCCCGAACAAGACAGACGAAGTATGCAAGCAATCAAAAAAAAAAAAGTTCATCAATTCATCAGGCAAGCAAATTATTTCGCTACAATGGCGATCTCGTCGCGAGTATGTCAGGGGATTGGGCTCGTTGCGGGCATACATCCAGCATTGTGTGCCAGCCGTCGTGCAGGCGACGGCACACTCCTCCTTGGTGCGCGCACTTGATGCATGCACTGACTTTCAAGCAATTGCCAAACATTGCCGTCCTCCTTGCGTTGATGGCGCCCTACGTCGGCCGCCATCACATTGTCTCACCAGACAGCAGGCTAGCATGGCTGCAAAAGCTGCCATTAGGATTTGCTCTTACCTTGTATATTGACTATAACTACTTTTATTGTTTGATGGTCTTGCCTTGAATGTTAGGCGGATAGGAGGGTTTAGCGGAGAAATGTTTTAAAATTAGTAGGAAAGGTATCGTTTTGACTTGGGAAATGGAGAATGGCTACATGGGTGTAGAATGCTATCACGGGAAAGTTACTATTGCTGTGGCCACCTATTCTTTAGGTATCGTTTCGCATTGGGGTGGTAATTGTTGGTTACAGTTGGGGTAGGACCGTATTCGTTTAGCTGCATCAGCTTCACTTGGGTAACAATTGAACATCACTGATAAATCCGTCTTGCCCATTATCATAATTTATCTAGTAATTTTATTATCTGTTTATTACTAATATTGACCTTTAAAGTAATTACATACGCTATGAAAAATTATAAGCTTTGCAAATTGATCATTTTATTGACTAATTAAGTTTTCTTTTATTGAAACTTGACAGGTATGACCTTCGTGAGCCACTCACAGTTGCGAAATGGTGCATACATGGGTTTTTGTTATGTTGGATTAAATTATTGTCATTGACATATGAAGATATCCAAATCTAAGAGAAAGTATCATTTATTAGTACTCAGAACAAATCGCAAGCCCACATACAAAGAAGTTTAGATTATGGTGCTTTGCAATCAAGATCAAATCCAACAACAAGACCCGATATGCAGAGGATTCATCTAGGAATATCCTAGCGTAGACTTAATCGGGATATGAAATTCCGCTATGTCCGATAGTTGTTTTTGCTTTGATAGAAATCATATTTCAATCTACTCCTGTTTCTTCCATTTAGTGCTATTTTCTTCATTGCCTTTATTCCTTCTCTTTGTATCTATTTTTATCGAGAACAATCTAAAGTTTTGATCATCTAAATATTTTTTGAATATAATATATTATTTAGATATATATACGTATAGTATAGATTATATATATATTATAATTTGAGCCTCCTATGCTTTTGTAAGTAGTACCAAGTCCATGGTGCTGTAAGTTTCGGGCTCTTGATTAAGCGGATATTGCCGTGGTTTAGGATGATGTGGGCCGGCCTAGGGTTGAGGGGGCTGGTTGGTTGAATGTATATAATCTAATGGGGAAAAATGCAATCACAAAGCCGTAGTGTCCGTAGATCTAACAGTAAAAAATTTTCAACATCAAGAGGGGCTTGGTGCTTGACAAGCACCAGTAGGCCGCCGCGACGGTACTTATGAGTAGGTAGTATATATATATATTATATAGGTAGTAGGGGGATAGTAGTGAGGGTATAGGGGTACTAGTAGTGATATAGGGTATATAATATATATATATATTATTTATATATATAGTTAGGTATGGTTTGTGTGCTATTAGAGCAGGCTCCGTGCCTCCTGAAGTCTTTCGATGGATGGAGCTCGCGAATCAGAGGCGGATGCGGGTCGGGGTGCCGTTAGACGTTGGCATCTAAAACATTTAAGTATCTAGAAATACGAATTTTGTGATTTTTCAATATCATTTACTTATGACTATCGAAAGGTTTCAAACATTTCAACGAAGGTAAAAATAAAAATCTCACAAAAAAGATTTGAATAGCCATTAAAATTTTTAATCAAACATCATTTGATCTTGCTGGTAATAGTGTCATAAAGAATGTGTCTATCAAAATTTTTCATATGATTTTGAAATACTTTTACACCGTTAAACTTGCCAACACGTTATACACAAACCATTAAAATTGGTTGCATTTTGAACCCTGGTTCCGATCAGCGTACGCGAAAATGATACTTGAAAAATCACAAAAATTTATTTCTACGATGAAGTTCAAATTGTGCCTAGATCAAGTCTAAAGGAGCCGGATCGTCGATTGTCGAAGCCTCCCCATGCATTCAAACGACGCTCAGCCCACGGAGCCGGACGGCCTCCTGCTCTTAATAGCGACACAGACCTACTATATATTATATAAGGGTTGATTGTTATTATGATATATATACTATATTATATAGAGAGAGACGATCAGGAGTGAGGTGAGAGAGAGAGAGAGTAGGTTTTAGATATACTGTAGGCAAGCTAGCACCAAGTGAGCGTGGTGGTTTTTATAGGCCCCTTGGCATGTGAGAGGAGCTGAGTTTGGTTGAGAGGGATGGGTAGGTGGGGGCGTAGGTGGAATATGTTTGATCCAAAGGGCCTATTTAGCAATCAAAAATTTAGATCCAATGGCCTAAAATTGAGTAGCAACATGGCAGATGATTACTTTAAAGTATTCTATGATCAACCTGCTATATACTTAATATATATATATATGTTATATTATATATAAGGAAGTTGAGCTAGAATTACTATCGTAGTAAACCAGCCGTTTTACTACCGATCTGTTTTCGATGATAGAGCTTCAACATTGCGATCGGCTCCATTAAATATGATCAAACCATTAACTACAAAAAAAAGAAAGAAATACCTAGAAATTCAAAATTTCACGCACTTTCGATATTGTTCTTTTATTCATCAATGTGAATGCAAAATGAGCATGGCCCTAAAGATGAATACCTCTTTAAAAAATGATGATAGCGAGTTCTTGTCATCAAGATCAAGAGTAACTATATCTTGCTGTTAATAGTTGAAGAATTTTTGAAGCAGATAAATTCTTTGACTTTTGGACATATTTTTACGCCGATCTTAAACGAGAAAACGCCTCTTACTCGACATAAAATTACAAATTTTTGAAACCCTTTGATCATTCAGGCAAAGGCATGTCGAAACGGATTGAAAGATTTGAGTTTCTAAAACTTCAGCGCGTGGCAGCTAGAGGCATGTGCAACGGGATGGGGTGGCCGCGATCGTTTCAATTTGGGGGGGGGCAAGTTCGTCGTAGTGCAGTCGTGAAATACTTATCGGGTGGGTTAGGTAAAACAGCTCGGTTTCA
>NC_033631.1:2969187-3015773 GCF_001540865.1 Ananas comosus | reverse complement strand
CCGAAACCTGTGGCTCTACAAAACAGAGGTAACAACAGGGTGTGAGAACTACTGTAAAAACAGGTAGTCCTCAGTAGGTGCCGCCCAAAACAACATCGGTCCACCCACTAAATCTACAGAAGGGAGCAATGGTAAAAGTAAAAATGCTGGAATGAACTCTACAGCTACTAGTCACTACACCATCCTGCTCTATGCTAACCAACTGTAGGAAATGTCAAAACTGATCCAATTCAGTCGAGGCTGTAAACATACCCGTTCCGGGGACTGTGAATACACCCGTCCCTGCCCAGTTGCGACTATCCAGCTACCTCCACACTAACTGGTCCGTGGAGAGCAAGTCCAACCAGCATGAGCGACACCAACGCGAAAGCACAAAGCCCGTCTCCGGAGTGGCACTCGTGGGAGCTACCTAACCGAGTATGCAGCGTATCTCTGTCGAGCTCAATCAGGCTCTCGAAAGCCAAAGTCAAGTAACCGACTCTAACTGGTCTAACAACCAACAGTTCATGTGCCCTCGGCACAATCTGTCGCCAAAAAGGTGATCCGGGTCCACCATCAACCCTTAGCGCACCCAACAGTTCGGAACAGCCCAACCGACCCTGTAAA
Organism: Ananas comosus; assembly: GCF_001540865.1. NCBI lineage: Eukaryota > Viridiplantae > Streptophyta > Magnoliopsida > Poales > Bromeliaceae > Ananas > Ananas comosus. Next base: position 3,015,167 of record NC_033631.1, on the reverse strand, counting down.
AATCCACTCGGCGTACCAGCACAAGTATAAATGTATGCTAAACTACCTGGAGTACTCGTCTCGAGAATACTGCGACAGTACAATTTTATAACGGCTCCCAGAGCTAAATCAGGCAGTTTAAACAAGTGACAAGTCCAAATCGCAGGTTTTCTCCTAATTCAAATTCCAAGTCCAACATATATAAACTACTCAATTTATTACCACATGCTCCAAATTCAGATTTGCAATCTATAACATAATCCATGAATTCGAGCTAGAATAGACTATACCAAAAATCGAGATTTATACATGTCGACGATTAGAACTTAGGAGTAAAAACCGATGTAACCCACCTCAAAAGCTAATCCCTGGCAGTGAAGGACTCCCACTGGTGTAGAGCGACCTGCTGGATCAACCGGAATCCGCCGAGTCCAGAATTGAGCTAACTCTACGCTGTACACAACACAAGTCACTATTTCAGTCCAGAAATTGCAACAGTGAGGTACAACAGGGATTCGACTGCTAACCTTCACCAAATCCAGCAAGTAAGGGCTTCGTGGATTCCTCTCGAAGTCCCGAATCCAGCGAACCAAGTTTCGTCAAAATCCGACACCTCTACGTCGCGTACGAGCTAAAATACCAACAGTCGACGGTGAATTTCAGCAAAATAGCATCCTTGAGCTCGAAGAAGTAAAAACTAGCCAAAACGAAGGAAGTGCTAGATAACCAACCTCGACAGCGACTAGCACTGGTGCGACGTCACAATCGGTGAAAATCCGCGCTCGCCCGGCCTCCTCGCGATGCAACGGCGGCAACCGTATCCTCGAACGGCTCCGCGACGCGACGTCGGCGACGAAAGATCCAACCGAAGTCTTCGTCAAACGAGCCTAGAGAGAGAAGAGAAGAAGCAAGAATTCTCTCTTTCTCAGCTCAACACAATCCTAAATAGAGAGAAGGAGAGTTGGTGATACAAACGAGGGATAAAATGACCCATTTAGTCCTCTACCTACCCTCTTGTACCGGTACACGGGCTCCTGTATCGGTACAAGAGCTAACCCGAGAGCAACCCTGCGCATCTTCGCTGGTTGTACCGGTACAGCCACACTGGTTGTACCGGTACAGCAAGTAGAGAAATCTGCTGTTTTGCAGATTTCTTCGCTATAAGCTGCCCTCGCGTCGCACGAAGTCCGTTTTGCGTCTATTTGACGCCAACGCGACTCGGACTTGTCCCGACACTCTCCAGAGCTGCCGACAAGCCTCCATAGCTGTACACCAGGGATCTCATATATATATATATATAGTTGGACTGGGCTACTATTAGTAGCAAAATCTCATTGTTGCTACCAGTTTTTTAGCCTTTGGATCAACTCTTTTCATTATTTCTAACCATTGGATTAAATACTATAACCTAGTGGGGACCACTCAACCCTAGGGGGACCACTCAACTCTAACCGACTAATATCATCCTGACCCTATAATTTTTCATCTAAGGGTTAAAAACTTGATAGTAAAAAGAGCGTTTTTCTATTAATAGTATTCCAGCCTAATTTTATATATATATATATATATATATATATATATATATATATATATATATATATATATATATATATATATATATATATATATATTTGTAATAATGATATGCAAACTTATATAAAAGTTTTGTTATTTTCCAGCTAAGAAAAAATTGTATAATTACTATAAATAATTTTTATTGCAATTTGAAAGATGGTTAATTTCCATAAAAAATCCATCGACTTTTCGTTTGTAAAAATAGGCTATTTTTTTGGATTTTGCAAATTCAGCTTGAAGTTTTTAGAAACTGATCAAAATATCCTTATTTTCCTTTCTCTTTCTCTCTCTCTTTTCTCTCATTCGTTTTTCTCTTTCTGGTTCGTCTCTCTCGTCCTTATCGTTTCTTCGTCTCTTTATTCTCTCGTTTTCTCCCATTTTCTCTCCTCCACCTCCCTATGTTGATGTTTGGGTACTTACCCCTACCTTGTTCCTGGTGGTAGTGATGCGGACTTGGATATGCTATAGATCGTAGAGGTGTGTGACTTCCTAATAATCCCACGTCGGATGGGAATGAGGTTATTATTGGGTTTATAAGAGGACTCCACCATAATAATAATAACTGGGCTTAAGCATTTTGGGCCGGCAGTTTTGGCTCGACGAGTTATTGTTGCTAGCGGGTCGGGTAGTTACATTTGGTATCAGAGCCAATTCACTAGCCGGAAGTGTGAGATAAGTCTTGGCTGAGCTAGCGTCAGAATAACAGACTTAGCCAGGGTCAGTGATTGACAGGCTAAGTCAGGGTCGGAATGACAAAGGCTAGCGAGATAAGTCTCACATCGCCTAGTGATCTTGGGCTATGTGTGTTTATGGCTGACGAGAACATCTGGGCCTAAACAGGGGGAGTTTGTGACATCCCAACAGTCCTACATAGGATGGGAATAGGGTTGTCATTGGGTTTATAAGAAGACACCACCCTAGTAATAACAACTAGGCTTAAGCATTTTGGGCTGGTGGTTTCGGCCCAACGAGTTATTGTTACTAGCAGGTTGGGTCGTTACAAGGTGAGGGTGCATCAAAGGGCATGGCACTGGATGGCGACAATGACAGCAATAGAGCTGCCATAGTATTTGAGACGATAGAGGGCAAGGGAAGGAGCGCGATAGTGTAAAATGATGCATAGGATAAAAGAAAAAGAAGAATAAAGAATAAAACAAAATTTCAAAAAAAATCTTCTTTCAGGAACGCCATATTCATGTGTCATGGCCGCTACGAAAAAAGCTAAGAAATAAAGAAGAAAAGGAAGAAAAAGAAAAAAATTACACTGTTTATAACGAAATTGTACTGTTGGAGACTAAGTTGCATCCTTTAAGATTAAGTTACATCATTTAAAACTATTTACGACTAAGTTGCACCTCAAAAATAAGAAATTGTACTGTTTGAGATTAAATTGTTTCAGGCTTAAATTGCACTATTTTAGAAGTTACAACATAATATCAAATAGTTCAAATGTTGCAACTTAAGTCCCAAATAGAATAACTTAATCTCAAGTAACGCAACTTCTGTTTGTGCAATTTAGTTTCAAAGTAACTTAGTTTTAAACGGTATAACTTTCTCCCAAATAGTATAACTTTTTCTTTTTCTTCTTCTTTCTTCTCTATTTTTTTGTCTTTCCTATAGCAGTCACAACTCACGATTATTGCCTTCACAGGAGAAAAATAAAATTTTTTTTTCTTTTTTATTCTTTTGTTTTCTCATCTTCTATATCTTTTTACACTATCGTGCACCTTGCCATGTCCTCTACCGTAGTAGCCGCCCCTGCCCTGATGTGCTTTCCTTTTCCATGGTCCTCAAATCATGCGGCACCCTCATCATTGTTGCCACTCCCATCGCCATCAACGTCTACTCCCTCCGCTACAGCCTCATTTTCACAATCTGTGCCACATCCGAGCTGGCATCGATAGGGATGTGGGTGAGATAAGAGAGAGGAGCGCAACATCGACACGAGGGTAGTGAGGGATGAAGAGAAATGAGAGAAAACGGGAGGATAAAGAGAAAAAAAATTGACGAGGTGGGCGACGATCTAGAGAAGAAAAACAAACAATAGAACAAAAAAATGGAGAGAGAGAAATAAAAATATTTTGATCTGTTTACTAAAAATTCGGGTAGAATCTACAACATTCAAAAAAATGATCTATTTTTGTAAAAACACAAAGCCAATGAATATTTTTATGCAAAAAGACTTTGAAGAACTAGTGCTTAGAAACGGAAATTAGGAATTTTATATATTTTGGAGAGATATATACTTATAGGAACTATATATAGAGAGAGAGAGAGAGAGAGAAAGAGTCCGGCTACTATACTTTTATGAGTATTGACTCCTTTATACTCATAAGTTTTCGGCTCTTAGATTTATTACATTGATCATTTCCACCCGTTAGATCATACTATTCAATCAACTACCCACTCAACCCTAGGGGACCACTATCATTCTAAGTTGGGACCACCATCATCCTGACTGTACATCCCATCAATCAACAGTTAAAAATTTATGAATATAAGGGGGTCTATACTCATAAGAGTATAGTAGCCCAGCCTATATATATATATATATATATATATATATATATATAGAGAGAGAGAGAGAGAGAGAGAGAGAGAGAGAGAGAGTATAGAGAGAGAGAGAGAGAGAGCGCTAAGCTGGTATACTATCGGTAGCACGGAGGCCTTCGTGCTACCAAATTGTTTTCAATGTTGCGGCTTCCAAATCAACGATCGGCTCCGTTAGACTTGATCTACACTATTAAAAGTATTTGAAAACTAAAGTTTATAATTTTTTAACATCATTTACCTACCAAACAAGTAATTTAAAAATGAACAGCTGAAAATAAAAACCTTATAAAAAATAATGATAAAAGCTTGAATTTAAGATCAGATGTATTGATCTTACTCTAAATAGTGAAAAACATATTTTATAAAAATTTCATCAGATTTGGATTATTTTACACCGTTAAATTCACAAATATATCACATCTACCATTAAAATTGTCAATTTTGAGACCTTTTAGAAGGGTGTATTGGTCTTAGTCCATATCTCCCTACTACATAATAAACCATCTAATATAATCAGATAATAAGATTATAATTTGAATTTAAACTTATTATAAATTTATAATAATTTGAATTTAAACTTATTATAAATTTATAATTAGATGAATTCAAGAGTAATATAATCAGATAATAATTAAAATGCAAGTCTAAATTTAGAATTTTAACATAAGATTTCATAATTAAAATGTAAAAAAAAATTGTTATTTTGAGAACAACGAAAGAATGATTTCTTTTTCTAGAACATGAGAAAACTTTTATTATGTAGTAGGGAGATATGGGCTAAGACCAATACACATCTATAATATATATATAATATATATATATATATATATAGAGTGAGGCTACTATGCTTCTGGAAGAATGGCCTTCTGTGCATTCCAGATCGTTTTTATGTTGCGACTTTCGAATTGTCAATCGGCTTTGTTAAACTTGATCTAGAGTATTGAAGTACCTAGAAAAAAAATTTTGCAATTTTTCGATATCATTTGCCTAGTGAACTAAGGGGCTCAAAATTAAGCTTAAAATAAAAATCTTACAAATCGTGATAATACAACATTAAAATTTTAGATCAAGATATTGATCTTATTTTATATAGTATAAAGAATTTTCTATCAAAATTATGTGATTTGGATATTTCTACACGTAAACTTGCAAATGGCTCACAACGACAATTAAAATTATGATTTTGAGTTCCTTCGATCACTAGCAAATGATATTAAAAATCATAAAATTTATTTTCTAAGTACTTCAAATACTCTAGATCAATTTAATCGGAGCCAGTCGATGATTCGAAAGTCGCAACATTAAAAAACGACCTGGAAGCACGGAAGGCTCCGTGCTTCCAGAAGCATAGTAAGCCTCACTCTATATGATACTATATAATATATATAGATAATATATATATATATATATATAAGAGAGAGAGAGAGAGAGTGAGCCTAGATACTATGATAGCAACCGGCTTCTTTGCTCCACCATTTGTTTTCGATATGGAGTTTTCAAATCGACGATCGCACCGTTGAACATATCTATACCTCTAAAGTATAAAATCAAATTTCATACATTTTTGATATTGTTTTCTATCCATCGAGTGAATACAAAAATGAACGCTGAAAATAAATATTCTTAAAAAAATGATAGGATTTTTGTAATCAAGATCAAGAGTATAGATCTTGTTTTAAAACAGTTTTAAAGAATTTTCTAACAAAAATTCAATTAATTTGAATATCTTTACGCCGTTAAACGAGAAAATGCCTCATATCAACCATTAAAATTACAAATTTTGAAACCCTTTGATCATTAGGCAAATGATGTCGAAAAAATTTGAAATTTGATTTCTAAACACTTCAAGTGTTATAGATCATGTTCAACGGTGCCGATCGTCGATTTAAAGGCTCTATCATTGAGGTGGCAACGGAGCTCGTTTGCTATCGATAGTATTCTAGCTCAACTCTCTCTCTCTCTCTCTCTATATATATATATATATATATATATAGGGATAATTGCTTATATACCCTCATACATTTGAAAATATCCGTTTCATCCTTTTTTTTTTTTCTTTCTAAAATATCCCTCATATGTTCCACTATTATTGCAAAATACCCCCGTAGTTATCTCCTGTTAAGTTAATTTGGGTTAAATGTGAGTTAAATACCTACCACAGTTAAAAAAAATTAAAATGTCAATTTTGCCCTTAACTTAAGGGCAAATAAAAAATGTTGGTGACGGTAGAGGGGTATATTGGAAAAGACCAAAAGTCAAAATACTTTTTGTGCCTCTGACTTTAAGGGCAAATAAGAAAGTCAGTGATGGTGGAAGGGTGTATTTGAAACGACAAAATAGTAATTTTACAGAAATAATAAAGTTAATTAATAGATTTTAACTCTACGGGTATATTAGAAATAGGTTGGAACGTAGAAAGAGTATTTTTAATATTAGCCTTCTAAGAGGGGTAAATCGGATATTTTCTAGATAGTGCATTGGTCTTTGTTCATATCTCCCTACTACATAATAAAAGTTTTCTCATTTTCTAGAAAAAGAAATCATTCTTTCGTAGTTCTCAAAATAACATTTTTTTTTTACATTTTAATTATGAAATTTATGTTAAAATTCTAAATTTAGACTTGCATTTTAATTATTATCTGATTATATTAGTCTTGAATTCATCTAATTATAAATTTATAATAAGTTTAAATTCAAATTATAATCTTATAATTTGAATTAAAATTTGATTTTATATTTTAAAATACAATTTATGGTTTAATTGTGAACTCAAGTTCGAGTGATTTTTTAATTTTAAATTTTGGTTTCGTCTCACACCATTTTTATAGGTACGAATATTTCATCTAAGTAAATTTATTAGAATAAAAAAAAATCCAACATTTTAAATTAGATTATTCATAAATTTTATTTTATAGAATCAAATAATGTTTAGTAAATTATAAGTACTTTTCCTGCCCATGGTTTCTTGCACTTGTATCACAAGTGTATCAACATGTAATTTAAAAAAGAAAAAAGAAATTACGTCTACAAAAATATATAAAAGATAGCAGAGAGGGAAAAAAAAAACCATAGAAACATGTGTCACTTCACATTTTTAATTATTTGTTATTTAAATTATTTTTTAAAATTATTTTACGAATTCATTACAAAGGTTGTTCCGTTAGCTATCATCATTTTCACAATAATCAAATTTTGTAATTCCATCAACAAAAAAAATTGTTACAAAATTTGTTGAGGGGTTTGTTTCAAAATGACTTATAGTTGAGGAAGTTCTCATTTATTGTCACGCCCCAGGCCCTTTCGGAAAGCACTTTCGTAGAAATCTTTCCACTTCCCTCCCTGTTCTCTTTGGCCGAAGGTGGTGCTGGGCACTCCACTCCATCTAGCCCCTCTCCGGCATCACCCTGGAGCTCCGTCGACCTCCCCCCCGGCCCGCAGCCGCTCCGAGCGCAGCCACTGCCACCCTGGCAATTTGCAGCCCAGTCGGGTTAGCTCGGGCCGAGGGCATTGTAGCTCCTAGCTTGCACGCCGCTGTCGCCTGAGGCCGCCCGTGCCATCTTCCCCGGAGCCCCGGCGACCTTCCCCCGCCGACTGTCGCCGTCGCGGAGCACTACAGCCGCCCTGCGAGTTCCCTAGGCGAGCTTGGTCCAAGCTGAGCTCGCACCTCCTCCCTGGCGCCGCCACGCCCAGAGCCACCCCTGCGGCACCTCTCCGGCCTCTAGCGTTCCCCCGCCGTTGCCTCTGGGATCCCCGCCGGCCGGCGTGGCCGCTGCTGCTCATGGACCCGAGCCCTAGCCCGTGCGAGCTCGGGTTGCTCCACAGCCACCGCCCGGCGTGACCCCCGGCCTCCCCACGTCGACCGCACCCGTGGGCCGCCAGCGCGCCCGCCGTAGAGTCGCCGCTGGCTGTGCCCTAGCTCCCACTGCTCCGGTAAGTTTTCGCAATGCTGTTTTGGCTGGTGTTCTGGTTTGTGCTTCCTTTTTCGACGATCCGAGGTTGTTCCGATGCCTCCGGAGGTAAGCACGGTGATCGTTGGTCAGTGCTGATCATAGTGCTCACCTCACTTTGGATCAGCGGACACTAAAACCACATTTTTGGCGTAGTTTTCCCCGAGTGCACACTGCTTGGTTAATGTTCAGGCCGCTCCCGTGCCTCCCACAATGAGTCGTTGCGCTCCAAATCATGAGCACGGCCTCCGGCACGTCGAGGCCTGCCAGTACGTATCTCGGCGGACCTCAAAAGTCCTCGTTTTGTGTTAACGAGCCACAAAATCACCTTATTTACATAAAATAATAGAATTTTATGTAAATGTAGGGACTTTTATACAATTGTGAATCTTGTGGCTACTGTGGGCGGTACATATGTGTATGTGTTGACCTCTGGACTAATTGTCCAAGGTCCGATAGACTTTGCGAAAATCGATGGTCGATTTCGGTGTATTTTTCGGCGAAATTCGTCGGCAAAACGCGATTTCGATTCGGATTTCATCCGACAGTGTGTGTTTGCCCTAAGTTGTGTCACTGAGCCTTGTCGGCTAATCACCATCGTCATATCGTGAGTTCGGAGATGACGGGTGAGCGACGGTGGGTTCCGGTGTCGAAATTGACACTTCCGGAAACCCGGATCCGAATAATTATCCGGCAATAATTCTTTAGTTGTGTAATTTTGTGTTTGCTGCCAAGACATCCAAATCGATGTGTTTTGTGGCAGCGGGTGACTCCTGGCATGAGTCGGTGAGTTTTGGGACACTTCGTGGGTCCTGACGGCGTCCCGGTGTGATTTTTGGAACTTTCGACGAGTTACGTTGATCGATTTTAGGAAACCTATTACGGGGATCTGTGTAGGGTTTGTGAGTCATGTATTTTGGATTTGTGGGTTGGTTATTGACCCAGTGGACCTTCGTAGGTCCGGTTCACGATCGTGTACAGTTTGGAGACAGGCGCGACGTTAGTACAAGTTGGTGCTTCGAGCTGGTAGTCGGTGAGATCGTTTCACCTTCCTCTGTTCCTTTATATCAGCATTGTAGTCTCTACATGTCGGTTGTTTTGTTTATCGTTCGTTACCTGTATCTTATTGATTGCATGATAATAGTTGTTGATAGACATGTAGAGCAGGTTTGCACATTTTGTATATCTATGGACCTTAGGTCCAGGCAACACATCACCTCCTTTGTTGTGTGTTTCGATCTAGTTAATCGTGGTTCGGTGTTGTACGCCTTTGTATCTGCCTTCGGCCAAGGCACCGGCTTTCTGTCGATTTTCGCATTGAGCATATCAGCATGATCTAGTCACATCACTTGGGTGTATTTATTGACACCATGTCGATTTGGGCACCGACCGGAGATGTACTTATCCGGATGGGTAGTCCAGTAGGCGGATGAATCAGGTCGGTGCAAGCAATGTGACAGACAACGCTTAAGGTCTGCGGACCAATATGCCAGGCACCAGATTGGATAAGGTTTTGGATTATATACCTTGAGGGATCTGTTCAGTTGAGTTTTGTTACAGTAGTAGTTCGGCCCTTGCTCATTTACTATCATGTTTCTTTTACTACTATAGTTGCTCTTATATAATATATCTGTTGTTCTATCTCTTTTGTTTTCCAGTGAATACGACTTGCCTTCGTGGCTTTGTCGGGTACGACTGGGAAACCTTGATTGTGGTTTCTCACCCTCCCCATTTCCCCAGGTGGCTCGGGTAAGGAGTTGGCTTTTGGGCTCGATGGGAGGACGTACTAGCTAGACTGCAGTAGCGACCGTCACCGTGGTTATATTTCATTTTCGCTTTTAGTAGTTTAAATAATTAAATGGTTCAGTTAGATGATCACTATGAATGCTTGTGCATTTGTGAACTGTTTGAGTTGGTGATTTCCTATTATGCATGCAAACGAAATTTATTGAATAATTAGAGATTTAAGGATCTTTTGAATAATTAGAGATTTAAGGATCTTTGGTATTTGGACTTATGCGTTGTGGTTTTCTACCCCTCGAGGTAGTCGGTTTTTAAAATGGAGTTTCCGAGTGGGAAACAGTTTTAAAAAGATTTTTGAATAGTTTTTATCAATGATGGAATATAGTTTAAAAACAAAGCTTCCGGGTGGGGAATACTTTTAAATAGGATGACTGTTGTATTGTGCATCGTATCATCCAGAGCCTAAGGAGTGTTTAGAGGCATGCATTATCTCTAAGAATCGCTAGCTGTATGGATATGCATATATTGCATGAATTGCTTGTAGATTGATAAATGTAGGTTGTTGTTGTAATCCTGATGTTATTGTTGGTACGCTGAGCAAATACAAAAGGAGACTCTGTCCGTGTGGCCAGAGAAACTTTGTATTTGTGGCAGTTCTGAAAGTTCTCTGGGGTCAAGGTTTTTTTTTAAAAAAATGACACGTTTTCCGCAATTCTGATTTAAAAAGGCTTTTAAAAATCGGCCCCGGGGCGTGACATTGAAGTTCTGTTCCCCAACTCGACCCTCTTCACACTACTTTAGTTAATTAATTCGTGAATAATTCACGAATTATTCGCGAATTATTGGATAACTGAATTAAACCGCCTTTATACACTTTTTTTCCAAAAGTTTGGGATAAATCGTGTTTTTTTTTTAGTTTGCCCTGTTTGGATGCATGGTAATAAAATTTTATGGAGTTTAAATACCATAGTTTTGATCCAAATAAAATGGAGAATCCTGTAACTCCAAAAAAATTTCACGTGATTATTTTAGAAGCTGTTTGAATGCACATTATACAATTCTACAGAATTTCTGACAATCTTAAAAAAATTAGCTATTAAGGACTTTAAATTTTAATTATTAGTTATTAACTGGCTTTAAATTTTTAAATTAGAGTATTAAAGATACCTAAATATTAATTATTATTTCAAATTTAAAAAATTATGACATTAAACTACTAATAAATTTATTCAAATTTTGAAAAACTAGCTGTTGAAAAGCTTTATCTCCAAAACTAGTCATTAGTGAACTAAAAAAATTCAAATACTAGCCATTAGAAAGCTCAAAAATAAAAAAACTAGCTGTTGGAGGGTTCAAAAATAAAAAAACTAGCCGTTGGAGAGAAATATTATTGTTCTTACACTATTCAAAGTCTATTTAAAAGGATCAAGTTCTTACAATCACATAACTAGTAATTCCTACATTTTCTTCTCTATATCTCTACAATCACAAAGTATGGATAACAACAATCTCACACTTCTTCTTTTGAGGAGAAGGGAAGAAGAGGAATTTGAGTTCATAAACTTCATTCATCCAATGGCAAATAGTGATGAAACATCAGAGAGGAGACGCATTCACACATCCGTTCTTACTGGCGCAATATATGTTCAAAAAGTTCTTGAAGGCCACGATGAACGATGCAAGAGAGAGTTTCAAATGGAAACTCATGTCTTCAAAGCACTGGTCAAATGCTTGAAGGATAAATAGCTTATCTTGGATACGAAATATGTCAGCACGGAGGAACAAGTAGCCATGTTTTTATTTATCTTGTATAAAAATGCAAGTAATTATACTGTACAAGAGCGTTTCCAACATAGTGGTGAGACAGTGAGTCGTCATTTTCGAGTAGTTTTAGAAGCAATCACTCAACTAACCGAAGACTTAATTCAACGACTATTGGCCATCACGCCATCAAGTATCAAATGGAACAGCAAGTTTTATCTTTATTTTGAGGTAATGTCAAATGCTTGCTTATATTAATTTAATTCAAACGCCATTACATAAATTTTTAATATTCCAATTGACTTTATTATTATTATTTTTTTCAAATGTAGAATTGTATCGGTGCAATTGATGGAACTCACTGTCACGACCCCATGCCGATTTTAAAAGTCATTTTATAATGAATACCATTTTCGAAATCAGAGTTACAAAAAACGTGCCTTTTATTTTGAATTCAACCTAGCCCACGTGACGTACAAACCCCCCACAAATCCAAAATTCCTCTGTCCACTCGGACAGAGTCTCCTTTGTATTTGCACGGCGTACCAACAACAACATCAGGATCACCACAACAATGTACATTTTCCAATCGACAAGCAATTCATGCCATACATTTTCATACAGCTAGCGACCCTCAGATATGATACATGTCTCTAAACACTCCTCAGGCGCTGGATGATGCGATGCACAGTATAACAGTCATCCTATTTAAAAGTGCTCTCCACCCGAAAGCTTTGTTTTTAAACTCTATCCAATCATTGATAAAAATCATTCGAAAATCTTTTTAAAACTGTTTTTCACTCGAAAACTCCATTTTGAAAACCGACTATCTTGAGGGGTAGAAAACCATAAATCCAAAAATCTCCAATTATTCAACAAATTTCGTTTGCATACATAATAGGAAATCACAAACTCAAACAGTTCACATATACTCAAGCATTCATTGTGATAATCTAACCAACCATTTAATGATTTAAAAATACTAATGCGGAAATAAAATATAACCAGGGTGACGGTCGCTACTGCAGTCTAGCTAGTACGTCCTCCCGTCACACCAAGAATCAACTCCTCGCTCCAGTCACCTGAGAAAATGGAGGGGTGAGAAATCACAATTAAGGTTTCCCAGTGGGTACGATAGAGCCACGAAGGCAAATCGTATTCACTGAAAATCAAAGGAGATAGAACAAACTGATATATTTGTGATATGAGAACAACTACAGTAGTAATAGAAATATGAAAGTAAATGAGTAAGAACCAACTGCTACTGTAACAAAAACTTAACTGAATAGATGCCTCAAGGGTAAATAAACCAAAATCAAACCCAATCTAACACTGCCATATTGGTTTGCAGGCCTCAAGTGTTGCCTGTCACAGAGTATACACTGACTTGATTCATGCGTCCACCGACAACCTATCCGGATACGTACACCCCCTGGTTGGTGGCCAAACCAACCGGTGTCTAGAATACACAGTGCTGTGACTAAATCATGCTGATATGCTCAATACGAATCGGTGAAAAATTGGTGCCTTGGCCGAAGCCAAATGTAAGGGCGGACAACGCCAAACCACGATCAACTAGATCGAAACACACGACAAGGGAGTCAATGTGTTGTGTGGACCCAAAGTCCATAGATATACAACATATGCAAGCCTACTCCACATGTCTATCAACAACTATCATCATGCAAGCAACAAATGCAGATGAATGAACGATAAGCAAAAGCAACCGACATGAAAAGACTACAATACTGATATAGAAGAACAGAGAAAAGTGAAACGATCTCACCGACTACCAACTCGAAGCACCCACCTGTACTAATGTCACGCCGGAAACCTGGGTGCGCAACAAGTCAACCGAACCTACGAAGATCCATCGGGTTAGTATCCAACCAACAAATCCAAAATACATGACTCACGAATCCCCACAAATCTCCGAAATCGGTTTTCCAAAATCGATCACCGTAACTCGCCGGAAGTCCCGAAAATCACACCGAGACACCATCGGGACCCACTAAGTGTCCCGAAACTCACCAACTCATGCCACGAGTCACCTGCTATCACAAAACACATCGATTTAGACGTCTTGGCGGCAAACACAAGAATACACAACTAAATAATTATCGCCGAATAATTATTCGGATCTGGATTTTCGGAAGTGTCAATTCGGCATTGGAACCCAACGTCGCTCACCCGTCATCTCCGAACTCACGATATGATGATGGTGACTAGTCGACAAGGCTCAGCGACATAACACATGAAAAACACACACCGTCGGATGAAATCCGAACTGAAACCGCGTTCTGCCGGCAAATTTCGCCGACAAACACACTGAAATCGACTTTCAATTTCTGCGAAGGCTATCGAACCTTGGACAATCAGTCTAGAGGTCACCACATACACTTATGTACTGCCCACAATAGCCACAAGATGCACAAATGCATAAAAGTCCCTATATTTACATAAAATTCTATTATTTTATGTAAATAAAGAGGTTTTGTAGCTCGTTACCGCAAACCGAGGATTTATGAAGTCAGCCGAGGCACACACTGATAGGTCTCGATGTACCAGAGGCCGTGCTCATGATCCAAAGCACAACGGCTCACTGTGGGAGTCACGGGAGTGACCCGAACATTCAACGAAAAGTGCTCACTCGGGAAAAAACTCTACCGAAAATGCAGTTTTGGTATCCGCGGATCCTAAGTGAGGTGAGCACTATGATCAGCACTGACCAACGATCACCGTGCTTATCTCCGGAGGCGGATCACCGAAAAACTAACAACAAACCCGAAACAGCAACCAAAGGACCCTAACTAAGCTTACCAGAGCAATGGGAGCTAGGGCACGGCCAGCGGCAGTTCAGCGGCGAGAGCACCAGCGACCGATGGGTGCGGTCGACGTGGGGAGGCCGGGGCTCATGCCGGCCGGCAGCGGGAGGCGTCGACGGCGGCGGCGGAGCAAGCCGAGCCCACACAAGTCGAGCTCAGGTTCGGGTTCCACGCCGGCCTCGGCGATCGCCGATGTAAGGAAGTAGATTCTTGAAATACGAGAGTTGGACCTCATTTAAAATCGACTAATTGTCGAGTTGGAATGCTTCGGAAAGGCCAAAGAAGTCAAAAAATGCAAAAGTGCATTGTAAAGGATCTGCGAGAGCAAGTTGTGCAGAAATCTACACTTGGCAGAAATTTCTCTCGGGGACCGGTCCCTGGCGGGAGAGACCGGTCCCCGTAAGCTGGAAATGCGGCTGAAAGCTTTGCGCGCGAGATTGCTCTCGGGGTCCGGTCCCTCCGGTGGGGACCGGTCCCTCCGGTGGGGACCGGTCCCTCCGGTGGGGACCGGTCCCTGAAGGTCCGGTCCCTCAGTGAGGACCGGTTCCTATACGCTCAATCAATGAGAAGGTGGAAAAAAATCGACTAAGTCTTGAGAATTCAGCTCTCAGGGACCGGTCCCTGGCGGGACAGACCGGTCCCTGAAGGTCTGGTCCCTCAGCGAGGACCGGTCCCCGTGCGCGTGAAAAGGCTGGCCCGAGGGCTCTGCATGTGAGGCAGCTCTCGAGGACCGGTCCTCCCGTAGAGGGACCGGTCCCCGTACCCGAAAACTGCCCAATCTAGGCAAGTCAAGAGAAGCAAAGTTGAGGGGTCTAATAGCAATTATTGCATTAGTTGGGGGTATAGAGAGGAGACCACTCTCTCCCTCTCTCATTTTCACACCCAAACATATATTTCTCTCTCTTTCTCTCTCTAAGCTCTCTTTCCCTCTCTTAAAGCAAAGAAGAAGAAGAAAAAGGAAAAGAAAGAGATGAAGGAAAAGAAGGAGCTCACCATCATCTTCTTTATCTTCTCCTTGGCATAGAGCTACCTTGGAGGTAAGCTAGTAAACCCTAACAATGGTGGAACCTAGGGTTTTGGATTTCTAGCTTAATAAATGGGTCAAATGGATCCCAAGCATGATTAATAGATGAGTTATGCTAGAACCTAGGGTTTGATTTTAGTAGTTTTGCTATAGAGCAAACCTAGGGCACCCAAATTTAGGTTTTCCTAATTAGAGTGGTTTGATCTCAATTGATGGCATCTAAACCTAATTGCTAGGTGTCTAAACGCGTTAGCGAAGACGGATTGAGCATTCATCGAGTCGTTGAGAAGTTATCGGCGAAACAAGGCCGAGCAAGCTTCGTTTCCACTTAGGAGGTGGAGACTACGTCGTAACGTGTGCCGAGTAGCATTTCTAGAACCTCTACATCATCGAAAGGTGGGGGGTGTCCATCCCGAAGCAACCGGATTTTCTTTTATGTCTAAGTTCTATATATTGACCATATTCTTATGTTGTTTATGCATGGTAGGATTAGTAGATAGTTGCAATTCTAATTTTCTTGCATGCTTACTTAGTAGTGTAGCATTATGGGCTCGACACTTGGACTAGGGAGGCATGGGGATTGGGTCTTGTGACATGAAATCCTATAGTGGCATACTGAGTTGAACTTGGACATATTGTAGCCTAAATGAGTGGCATTGAACTAGTGTAGTAGAAACACTAAACACGAACGAGTGGCATGTTAACTAGTAGAAAATATTTACTACAACGATTGAACGAATGGCATCAAATCTAGAGTAGTAAATATGGCATGAATTAGGGATGGTAGAAGTCCCGGCATTGATTATGCATTATGAATTGTGCAACAGAGGCACTATAACCCTTGTAGATAGGGTATCCTTTTGTAACACACTGGACCTTTGCAAATTGCGAGGTTCGGGTGTTTGGTTCTATTTCAAGCTTTTCCACACTTGGTGAAGGGTTGTAAAATGTTCCCCGACCCGAAAAGTTCGAAAATTGGAACTTTGGACAAGTCCTGAGAGTTTTTACTCTCGGGGACCGGTCCCTGGAGGGAGAGACCGATCNTCTACTTTTATGTATTAGTTATGTTCTATTACTATTAGTATAGATGTTAGAACTTTACTCGCTCTGATATCATTAGTTGCTAGTTATTTCACTTCTTCTACTTGTTTTATTACTTGCTTTTACTTCCGCTTCTATTGTAGACGCCTTATATGTGTTGACATATGGCGGGTCTGGGCACGCTACCGGGAAGGCCTCCGCCGGTCCCGGGGCGTGACACCTCTTGTGAGGATTGGATCATATTCACTAGTCTGTTTACACTTGGCCTGGTCGCTCCACCCAAGTAGTGGTCTCCGGAGTACTTCACACAGGGGCAGACGTAGTTGTCCCGCAGACGGTCTCGATGTGCGAGTGCAGCTTCTCCTCACCTATGAGATTTGAGAGTGAGTTGAGGGCGTAACCTTCGGGTTAGCCAAGTAGATTGGGTAATGAACATTAATGGCATAGTAGTATTGCATTCTTACCTTGAGTATTCATAGTGTATGTTGTAGATTGCATAACTATGTTACATATATGCTCACGACATTATGCCAGCATGATAGTAGAAGAATTGCAAAATGGACATTGCATACATCACATATCATTGAAGGCATGGTGGAATAATTACAGTTTACATTTCTACCTACCTATCTATCTATCTATCTGTGCCTGCTTAGACCTAGTAGGAAGATCGGCGGAGTCGGCGGCCGAACCCACTGAGAACTATATTTATATAGTTCTCACCCCACTCTGTTGTAGGGCCGAGTACGAGTTCGCCGGGCGAGGACCGCAGCAAGGGCATAGCACCCTGAGTGAGTAGATAGTAGCTTTCCTATTGCATATAGAGTACCCTCGTGTACTAGACGGCGATGATGTATATTTTGGTAGATGTTGGAGAGCTACCCATGTATTTGGAGATAATATTGTATTAAATTTTGGGAGATGTAAATGTAATTAAATGTTGAATCGTTGTAATAGCTAGACGTATCTCTCTTTATTTCACTTGAATGTACTCTTGTGATTCTTGTTCTTACTTGTTGGAATAGCACTTGTGGTGCTTTGTATTCGATCATGTATATTATTTAAGCAATTCCTTGGCGCTTAATTGTACTTGATCTGATTGTCGAGCCTTGGGCGGACAAGGGAGGTGCTGTCCGTTCGGCGTCTGTTCGACGTGCCCGAACCGAACCAAATTGATAGTGGTTTCGGGGCGTGATAGCCGGGGCGCCTCGGGGCGGCGGCAAGGGTCGTCGGGGCTCCGGGGGAGGCGGCAGGGGCGGCCTCAAGCGGCGGCGGCGCGCAGGCCAGTAGCTGAAGCTCAACTCTGCCCTAGCTCGGCCAAGGAACCCGCAGGGCTGTAGCAGCGCGGCGGCGACGCTCGGGGCGGTGGCGACGCTCGGGGCGGTAGCAACGGACCGCCTGAGGTCAGAGGGATACCGTGGGGGCGGCCCAAGGCGGCGGCGGTGTGGGGGAGAAGCCGCAAGCTTACCTCGGCCTGAGCTCGGCCTAGATGGCTGCAGGTTGCTCGGGCGGCAGCGGCGGCGCGTAGGGACGGCAGCGACCAGCCGAGGAAGGTCGCCGGAGTTCAAGGTTACGCCGGAGAGGGGCCAGAGGGAGAGGAGTGCCCAACACCACCCTCGTCCAAAGTAAATAGAGATGGAGGTAGTGAAGTAGATGGAGAGGAAGGAGAAGGTGGCTGCGGCTGTGGCTGGCCTGCCAGGGCTTAGTCGGCGGTGGCCAGGGGCGCACGACGCACGAGGTGAGGGGAAAAAGGCGACTAGGGTCTCAACTGAGCTGAAGTTAGGGTTTGCATGGTGCAAACCCTAAGAGTTATATATACAAGACGCTCATTTTGTGCAAAAGTCCTCCAAAACTCGGTATTTAGAATCCAGTCCCTCACAGTGCTAGTAAAATGTGTGAACACACCCCCACAATCGATTTCACCCAAAACAGTGCATAAAATGTAGAGCTTTTCGCAAAAATACCGTTTTGCCATCTAAGACCCCTCCTCGATCAACGCGCGATATGAGGAGATCCGTCCGTCAGATTTGCGAACGAATCACAGCAATGCTATTAGCACGACAGAGACAACAAATCCGCAATTTTGTTTCGCCTGGTTTGGTCGTGGATTCGCGACGAAACACAACCTCTCTCCCAATGTCAAAACTACACACAAATACATAAAATATATGTATCCCCAGTTTTCTCGAAATCCATGCATCAAACCTAAAATCCGTCAGCGCCATTGGTTCTAGAATAATCAGACCATTGAAAACGAGCTATTGGATCGCTATGAATGGAGTCCGATACGCGCCAAAAGCCAACTCTACACTTTGGCCTTTCCGAAAATCCGGATTAGTATTCACTTTAAGTGAAAAGTAAAGATCGCGTAAAATCTTCATTCTAACTCGTTTTTTCCCAAAACTTGACGAGTGCTTTTGAAATTAAAATACACACAAAAACATCATCAACAGAAAGTTTAGCTACACTACCAAAATCTCAGTCCTTACACTCATATTCCTATATCAATTGCCACAAGCTTGCAAGAACTATATCGTAATAAAAAACAAACATTATCACAATGTTATGGTTGCATATGATTTTAATCTTTGTTTTGTTTATGTAAGAGCTGGTTGGGAGGGGTCGGCATCATATGCGAGGACATTACAAGACGCTTTAAATAATGGTTTTACAGTTCCTCGTGGAAAATATTATCTAGTTGATGCAGGTTATGTTAACACACCAAGCTTTATTGCTCTATATCGTGGCATACAATATCATTAAGAGAGCAAGGTGCAGCTAATAAAATGCCAAAAGATTATAAAGAATTATTCAATCTTCGTCATTCACAACTCAGGAATCGTATCAAATGCATTTATTGGAGTCGTAAAAATGCATTTTTCAATTTTAAGGTAGCTACATATCATTCTATCAATAATCAAACTGACATTGTGATGGCTTGTTGTGTATTGCATAATTTCATCCGAAATCATAATGGGACAGAAGATTGGTTGAACGATGGCATTTCAGAAATCAGAAATCATGAAATAATCGATGTGTGAGATGGGGATACGGAATATGTTGAGGATATTGACTCTATGAATAATCATGGGTAAATTGCATTGTTACCCCCTTAACTTTTGGCGAAGTTTCACTTTACCCCCCGAACTTCTAAAATGGACATCTAACCTCCTAAACTATAATATTTCGTTCATGTTACCCCTTTCGTCAGTTTTCCGTCAAGCTCCGTTAACCGGAAACTGACGGAAGGGGTAAAACGAATGAAATATTAGAGTTTAGGGTGCTAGATGTCTATTTTAGGAGTCTGGGGGGTTAAGTGAAACTCGCCAAAAGTTCAGGGGGTAACAATACAATTTACCCAAATTTTTACTATAAATTATTTTTATATTTTTATATTAAAAATTTCTAATTGGCTGAAATGAAGTACAAAAATTTTATTTAAGTGTATTTTATAGAACAATACTTCTAAAGATAAAAGGGACAAATGAGTACTACAGAAAATTAACTGAGAATTAAAATTTCTATATCCGAGTGAGGACACCTATTGTAAATCAACCATATTAGCGAGTACGTTGGGATAGTAGAGTGTTTGAATATCGTAGGTAGTTAGTATCACTCTTTTTTTATCTTTAAGCCACTCTAATTCATTTCTTTCACTTTTATTTTATTACAATAAAATGTAGAATAAATTATGGTATGATTTATTTTAGGATAAAAAATATATATAAATTCAAAATCAAGCATGATCACTAACTTGAGAATTAGTAGTCAATCCATAAGAAACATATTATAATAAAATAATTTATAGTCAAGAGTCCCTTACGGAGTAAATTGCACTACTACCTCCTGAACTTTTGGCGAGTTTCACTTAACCCCCCAAACTCCTAAAATAGACATCTAACACCCTAAACTTTAATTTTTCATTCGTTTTACCCCTTCCGTCAGTTTGCGGTTAAAGGAGCTTGACGGAAAACTGACGGAAGGGGTAACATGAACAAAATATTAGAGTTTAGGGGGTTAGATGTCTATTTTACGAGTTCGAGGGGTAAAGTGAAACTTCGCCAAAAGTTCAGGGGGTAACAATGCAATTTACCCAATAATCAACGCAGAGCAGGTGTTAGGAGCCGAATCCCCTGACCCTTGACCTGGTCAAAGATAGTCCTCGGGAAGAGTGTTAGGATGCAAAACGGCTACGATTGGTGACCCTCGAAGTTTGCGCCCTTCGACTGTATCAAGCGATTCAGTTGACGAGGGATTGGATCAGCCGAATTCGAAAACCTCCACTATGGAAACTGTTCGGCTGGATGAGCCGAATATACAGACTCAAAATCTTGAGTGGGCAGATGAGCCGAATGGAAGAAATACCCAATAATTGCTCGGCCTAAAGAGCTGAAAGCTTTTATATATATTGAATGTAACTTGCGGGAACAGTACAAAGGTCGAGTGTGCCTAATGGCATACAGACTCGGTTAATTTAATTAAGAATCTATTCCTAGGGAAAAGCAGTAAATGCAGGAAAGTGGAAGATTACAAGTAGCCTACTCCTGGAAAATACGAATAAAATTACAGAGAAAATAAGGGTGGTCTTCTATTCTCAAGGAAAAGACCTTTTTTTAGGGCGTTATTGGCCTATTTATAGATCGCCCCGGTTGATCAGTTATTGCCTTCCCATGATCGGCCACTACCCCTATTTTCTCAGGCTACTTCCAGCCGATCGGAACCGCTTGTAACTGCTCGCGGTTACTGTAACTTCTCTTAATTCACGCGGGGATTTGCTTGAAAGCTTTTCCGATGCTCCCGGTGCACAGCAAAATTACTACCCTTAAATAAAACCGCTGTGGAGTACCGGGGTACCACGTGTCCGCGCCTTATTGGCCCAATAACAGGCAATCTTAAGCGTGAAGAAATTGCAAAGAAAATATGGACCGATTACATAGCTAGACACCAATTTAAGAGGAATTCTTGATTGTCATTGAATATTAGACATATATGTATCCTTCATGAATATGTATCATGAAGTTGTTGGACAATATTATATATGAATGTCATTTCTACTTATGAATTTAATCAAAATTCTTTCTACTATGTATTAAATATACAAACAAAGTCAACTACTATGGCAAAAAAAAGAGCAAGAAACATTATCCATGAAGTTTAGCATTACGTGAAATAAGCCAACAAACATCTAGATACCAACAAAAATCTATTTAGCATTAAAGATACCAACTTGCTAAATAGACTATAAAGTTCAATATACCAACAAATGTCAACGGTAAGATTTAACATGACAAACAAAATGAAAGAAGCCTAATAAAAAAGCATAGTAAAGAAACTAAGCAACAACCTTAAGGTTTAACTCTAAATTCTTTCTTCCCATACCTTTTTTATCCAATAAGCCCTATGTTCATCTTTCAATGAAAGCCAAGCCTCATGATTCTTTTTCTTTCTTTGAAACACTCTTGAAGCTTTAAATACCTCGTCCATGGTCCATGGATCAAGCAATGCATAAAACACCTCCATACATTTATCAACATAATATTTATCATTATGATAACTTCTTGTTTGTACCTCTGCTGCGGTGACAGCTTTAGCAAGTTTATCATCACCTCTCTCCTTCACAATTAGATAATCTCCCATTTTATCGATATTTTCTTTTCTCATTTTTCTTTTTTTATAACTTGATGTAGTCCTAACTTCTTCTTAAGCTTGCGTTTGTGATTGTGATGGTGGAGGCACTTGACTGGGTAAGGTAGGTCATTTGGCAAGGGTATTTGAGCTAACAGATTGACATCCTGAGTCTCTTCAACATGTTCATCAAAATTCTCTCTGACACCTGGAATCGTGACTAATGGAGACTCCGGCTGGGAGGTCGATGATGAACCTTTAGAGTGATTACTATAATACTCACATCCACAAGCATATTTGCCTTCTGCATATGTACCTTCAATATACAAATATGAAATACATCTCAATATTAATTATTAAAAATATAAATAAAATGTGTCTAAACCGTACCTTCATAAATGTCGTATAGTGCTTCACTAGTTAAACACTCGCGCTTCGTTGCGGAAAAAAAATTATAGTAAATATGCAATAATAATTAATAAATAATAACAAAAAATTAAAAAATAAAAAATATTTATATATTAGAGATTTACTTAGAATTAGGCCACAACAAATAGAATAACTTTTTTTCTCTTTAAAAATAATTTTTTAGTGAAAAATGCATCAAAAACATTTTTTAGCAAATCTAATAAGATAATCAGAAAAAAAAGATGCAGAAGAATAAACATGAGAAATATTGTCCAAAACTGTGTGTGTGTATGTGTGTGTGTATATATATATATATATAACTTTTTTGTATTTTTTTTAAAAGAATACTGCTAATAGTTTTTTTTTATATATATAAAACATGATAATTTATTACCCAAGGCATATTATGGGTTACATATTAGCAATAGCAAACAACAAATAAAAAATAGAAGAAAAGGACCACTCGACCCTTTTAATTAATTTCCTCCTTGCTCGTGAAGCAATGAAGTTGTCAGCTTCAACCTTAGCTTTAACGACGTTAGAGGCTTGGACAGCAACCACCTCGGACGCGGTAATAACGACGTCGACAGTGGAGATGGCGGACCCGGCAGCTTGGGCGTTGCTTGTGAAGAGGTACAGCGGCAGCTGCGGCGGCGTTGGGGCGACGTCGACGGGTACAGCAGTGGCGGTGGCTTGGGTGGCGTTGGTGACTTCGGCGGCGGGCACAGCAGCGGACAGCACCAGATTGGGGTGACTTCGGGCAGATTTGGGCGACGTCGGCGGCGGGCACAACAACGGACGGCGTCGATGTTGGGGCAACGTCGGCGGCATCGGCGGCGGTGCGACAGCAGCAAACAGAATAAGGGGAGAAGCACAACTTTTTTTTTGTTTTATTTTTAAATCTTTTTGTTTGTTCTCTTTTTTTTTTTAGTGCCCTTCTCTTCTTTTTTTTTATCTTCTCTTAACTTTTTTTTTTATGTGTGCAACCTGTAAAGTGTGTGCACCAGATGTGGACGACCTCCACTCACACAGCTCCGTCTGCCTCCCTCTCCGGTCCTGTGCGATCCACCCCCCTTCGAGCTCCGCTCTCCAGCCTTTTATAGAGCTCAAGACTGAAGATTTTTTCAGATCTTGAAAAAATCTGTGATCCCGGATTTTCCAAGATTGATTACCTTTCCCAGAAAAGATTTATTATCTTATCTTCCCGAGGCATTTTGGTATGAGTGGGAGGAGAGAGAAGAGATGAAAGGAAAAGAGTGGATTTTTCAAGATTGATTACCTTCCCCAGAAAAGATTTATTATCTTACCTTCTTTGGTGTGAGTGCGAGGAGAGAGAAGAGATGAAAGGAGAAAAGAAGAAAGGAGGAGGGGATTCTAATTCTATGGACTTGGAGGCATACAATGTTGCCACGTGTATCTTCAAAACCATCAAATTATGTATTTATATGGATATATGGATACCATAGAAAGGGCTTGTTGTGCCATTTTCTAAGTTCTTTGTTAGTCTTCATAAAATAAAAAAAAATTACTGTTAGAATTGAAAAAAAATAATATAAAGAATCAATATTTATAAGGTGATACTCATATTAATCAACGATTCCCAAACTTCTGATGGAGCAGAAACCATTTTCTTGTCTCCATCCCAACCAAAGCCACTCATCTCTACTAAGTTCTTCACAGCTTTAAATTGCTTCTTTAATTGTTGTTCTTGATCTTTTACTTGTTCTAATGTATAATTTGAATGAGAAAACTTAGTAATCATTGCCTTTTGTATACTGCGTCATCCCTCTTTATTCCATCCATTTTGACCTCTCCATTTATCTCTATTATGTTCTTATAAAAGTTCTACTAAATTAGCTCTATGCATATCCATCCATTCTGCCCGTGATTGTTTTTTTGGATCGCTTTCTGCGCAATGAGTAAATTATAGAAAAAAACATATAAATTAAACTATGCATGAACATGTAATTTCCTACAAAACCTTCTAAAACTATGCATGTAAATTAAACTTTGCATTTGATGTCTCTGAATTTATTCTATTAACACTAATAAAATTCCAAAGCATATAACCCCATATCAAAAGTAATGAAGTGTGAAGAATCATGATACTAGTTTCAAATTACTTGAATATAATGAAAGCATCATGATTTTTTTTAAAAAAACCAACTTGAATATAATGAAAGTATCAGGGTTCAAATTTGCTAGAGCTTCGTCTTTTGTGGATTAATTAGTTAGGTAAACCAAGCATATCAATCCTAATATCAATTAAGAAACTATTAATTTAGGTTTCGTTCGGTATAATTGTGTTATTTTTTTTCATTCTCTTTAACACAAATTTTATATTATTAAATGTGCTGGCAAATGAATTTCTCTTTTTTCTTAGCTATTGCCAACCAATCCAAGTTGATTTACAGCTTAGCTATTACCAACCAGTCCAAGTTGAGCCGGTCATGCTCCAATAATGGATAAGATTTGAGAAGATTAAGTATAGATTCTTTAATAGCTCATGGTAGAAAAATGTGCTCTCTGGTATGAGATAATTCTGAAGAAATGAAGCAATGGAGTAGCAGCAGCAAACTGCATCAATACATGAACCAGCATAGTTGATCAAAATTAAAGTTTTCGTGATAATTGAACTGAATTTTCCCTGTTGTCGATCTATACTGATAACTGCAAACCTAATGTAATAAAGGCATAAAAAATTAGTATAAAAATTTATACATATCTATTTTCTGTAGAACAGAGCTTGTGCGGTTTTAATCATCTCATTTGGGCAAAATTGGTATTACCACAACTATTCAATTGTAAAATAAAATAATAAATAAATCATGATTTTTGTAGTGTCTTAGCCACCCTGTCCAAAGTAAAGAAATCGTCCAAAATTAACAATCTCTGAAATTTGTATACAAGTGATAATATTATGGCTATCCAAAAAAATTAACTGTGATAGCAAAGAATGAAAATCATCTTAACCACATCAGGGTCCTATCCAATACCATTTTGCCTTTATAACAACTCCTCTCCATGACAATTTGTCCTCCACTTAACTTGAAAATCAAAATCTACTAAATATTTCGAATTAACATATCTCGACTTTGACCTAATTATTTCTATTTTGACTCCCAATATTTTATTGTAACAGCTCCTCAATCTGGAAGGAGTTAAAAAAGAAAAAAGTAGTAAACTTCCTAGAAGATCATTTACTTAGACTCATATTAGAATCCTTCCTTCTTCTCGAAGAGAGTGTTTGTCTTAGAAGCTGTGCAAATCTTAGCTTCTTCGGTACATGTGAAGAAAAGCGTAACATAATTTTATCATCATGAAAATTTTTCAAACCATACTCTATCAAATGTAATATTTGGATCCTCCCGTTCTCCAGTATCCATCACCACATCCAAAAAACAGGTAACAAAGAGCTAGCATTAATTTCTTTCTTTACCTGTTGAAGGAGGAAAAGCGTGCGGCGCCTCTTCGGCCATCGTAGGGTGCGGAGCAGTAGGGGAAGGGGTAGCAAGGGTACAACGTCGGCGAGAGATAAGTAAAGCGAGTGCTCGACGGCGGCGGCGACCGTGGCCAAGATGAGCGCGGCGGACGAGGTGAGTGTAGCAGCAGAGGTGGCGGACGATATAAGTGCGGCGACGTCGGTGGTGGCCGAAGTGAGTGCGGTGGAGGAGGTGGCGGCTGAGGTGAGTGTGGAGGCGATGAGGGAAGGTAAACCCTACTTTTTGGGGTTGCGGAGAGGGTGGAGATTGAAGAGAAAGGGAGACTCTAAGGAAGAGGGAAAAAAAAAAAGGGTGGGGTGGGTGAGTGGAGAAGCAGCCCGAAAAATGAAGTTTTGTTTTTGAGAAAAAATTTTGAATTTTATTTATACCTTATTTTTTAGAGTATAGTTAAACTATACCCTATTTTTTGTTAGTATATTTTTAAACTATTCAAATACCTTTTAGAAAATTTTTTCAACACCCATAGTATAGTTATAATTTGCTCCAGAAAAGTGAGCATCCAAACATGGCAGTATTCGCCCAAGAAAACGCCCGCTAGGTCAAAATGAAAAAAGAAAAAAAACTCCCGCAGAAAACGTTTGCCTCTCCTCTCGCTCAAAGTATGCCCTAGCCCCCCTCACTCCCCTCCGGAGCCACGCGCCGCTCGCCATTGAAACTTCGAATTCTTCAGAACCCTCCCCATCGGAACCCTCCGCGAGGCCGAGCGCTGCTGCTCCCATCAGAAGTTCGAAACCCTCCTTGCCCCGGGCCGCGCGCCACTTGCCATCGGAGGCCCCGCGGCGCCGGGCGCTGCTTGCAATCTGGTTTCGGCATACTACTCTTTTATTCTTTGTTTTTCATGATTTTACTTCTCGTTTTGGGTAAACAACTCGTGTCAATGTGATTAGCCAATAACTCGTATCAATTGGTCGCTAGAATTGTTACTGGTCCAAAATTGAATCCAGGTAAGTTGTTTGGATCCACTGATTTCCTACTCGGCGTTGGGGAAGAAGAATTTAATAGCAGAATTTTTTATTCCGAATTATTAATTGGTGAACGTATAATTTTCGTATAAATCGTGTATCCGAATAATTGGCGAATCCGTTTTTTAGGCCGTATTTTTCAACGAATTTGAAAATTGGGATACGGATTTTATTCGTATTATACTGGTACCGAATTTTTGCCGAATCCGAATTAACTAACTAATCGCACTTTCACTGCGCATTATAGTTACAGCAAACAAAGGGAGAATCCTATAAACCTAGAAGCCTTAAAAACGGAGATGGAAGAGGAGATGGAGATGGAAGTGGAGACGGAGGCAAGAACCAACACCTCTCTCTCCTCTTCCTCTCCCTTGAAGCGTCTCGGCCTTAAGAACACCATCCACACCAACTTCGGCGACGACTATGTCTTCCAAATCGCTTCTAGGTATTTCCTTGTTCCCTCATCTATTTATCCTTCACCACAATAACCTAAATATGTACTTTTCCTTTCTTTTGGTTGTTCTATCCCTCTAAGCTATATTACCTAGAAAAAAACGTCACTTGTGTTTTAGCCCGTGTCTCTGTTGCCCCATCAATTAACCATGTATAAAAAAAATTGCATGAATTTCAGTCGGCACTTTGCTCTTTACCGCTCTCTAAACACGCGCAAAAATTTAGGATGATTGTTGAATCCAGATGCAGAACTTTATGTAGATGAGTTAACAATTGGCGGTAGTTATATTCAATGGAGCAGAGCTGCGTATATTGGATAACTATTCTGATGAACTGGAAATTTTGGTAGCTCTACTAAAGAAAGATATCGTTTTAATTTTAGTTTAAGTTTACAATTTAGATGGATATAGAGATATAGAACCAATGTAATATCTCAAAGTCGCTTCTTAATTCAACAATCATCCAAAAATTTTCGGCCTACTTTCTTTTTATCACTGTCTCAACAGGCACAAAAACTTTAGGATGGTTGTCCAATCTTGGTGCAAAATGTTATGCGGATGAGCTGGTGAATGACGATAGTTTACTTAATAGAGTCTATATCACCTAAATTGAATAAATTTTTCCAATGAATTGGAAATTTTGGTATCTCTATTAAAGAAGGAGATTGTTTTTTTAAAAAAAATTATTTTAAGTTTACAATTTAGATTGGTATTGAGATATAGAACCAATGTAATATCTCAAAGTTGCATTGCATCATAGTTCAACAATCAAACATAAATTTTTGGCCTATTTTCTTTTTACCGTTGTCTCAACAAGCACAAAATCTTTAGGTTGACTGTCGAATCCAGATGTAAAACTTTGTGTGGATGAGTCAGCAAATGACAGTAGTTTACTCAATGGACTAGAATCACCTGAATTGGATAAATTTTTCTTATGAGCTTGAAATTTTGGTATCTTTAGTGAAGAAGGAGGTTTTTTTTGTTTACTTTTAGTTTACATTTACAATTTGGATTGATATTGAGATACATCAACAATCATCCAAAAATGTTTGGCCTATGTGCTTTTTACTACTGTCTCAGTAGACACACAAACTTTAGGCTGATTGTCGAATCTAGATGCAAAACTTTGTGGATGAGTCAGTGAATGACGGTAGTTTATTTGATGGGCTAGAATCACCTAGATTGGATAAATTTTCCATTGAACTCAAAATTTTGGTAGACTATCTACTTTCTTTTTACCGCTGTCCCAATAGGCACAAAAACTTTAGGATGATTGTTGAATCCTGATGCAAAATTTTATGCGGATTAGTTGATGGGCTAGAATCACCTAGATTGGATAAATTTACTAATGAACTGGAAATTTTGGTAGCTCTAGTAATGAAGGAGATCGTCTTTTGTTTAATTTTAGTTTACATTTACAACTTTGATGTGAGATACAGAACCGATGTCATATATCAAAGATGCATCTTAGTTCGACAATCATCTGAAAATTATGGCCTATTTTCTTTTTACTACTGTCTCAATAGGCACAAAAACTTTAGGATGACTGTTGAATCTTGATGCAACACTTTATGTGAATGAATCAACAAATGACGATAGTTTACTTGATAGACTAGAATCACCTAATTTGGATAAATTCTCCAATGAACTGGAAATTTTGGTAGCTCTAATATTAAAGAAGGCGATCGTTTTTTGTTTAATTTTAGTTTAAGTTTACAACTTAGATTGATGTTGAGATACAAAACCATGTCATATGTCAAAGTTGCATCTTTTGTTAACAATTATCCAAAAATTTGCGGCCTATTTTCTTTTTACCGCTGTCTCAATAGGCACAGAAACTTTAGGACAAGGATTTAAGTGCCCATTGGCACCGGCCATAGCTACCTTACCGTATCGTATTGTGCCAATAAGATACTGGCACGATACAGTCCCTGTGTCAATGGCACAATTCAAAACCCTCTTTGTTTTTTTAAATTAGTAAGTAATTTTCAGAGTAAATAAACAATTAGAAATTTTTTTTGTTAAAGAAAAGGTTTTAAGTGCCCGTCGGCACGGGCCGTATCTATCGTGCCGTACCGTGCCAACAAGATACCGACACGATACAGACCCCGTGCCGATGACACAGCTCAAAATTTAAATTAGTAAGTAATTTCCTCAATAAAGTTCAAAAGATGTGATAAAAAGACATAATAAATAGTTAGAATATTTTGTTGCTAAAGAAAATAAATATTTTATGCTCTTATGTGTCGGCACACAAGAATTTTTTTGACCGGCACGCACCGTGCCGTACCGTGCCGGCAAGTTTCCGGCATGACCCCGTGCCACGACACTTAAATCCTTGTTTAAAGAGAATAAATATTTCATATCATTATGTGTCGGCACATATGTATTTTTTTGTGACTGGCACGCATCGGCACAGTACGGCACGGATATCGTTATGTGTTGGCACACATGTAGTTTTTGTGATCGGCTCGCATCGGCACGGTCCGGTATGCACCATGTTGTATTGTGCCGACAAGTTTTTGGCACGACTCCGTTCCACGACACTTAAATCTTTGCTTTAGGATGACTGTCAAATCCTGATGCAAAACTTTATATGGATGAGTTTGTGTATGACGGCAGTTTGCTTAATGTAGTAGAATTGCCTAAATTGGATAAATTTTCCAATGAACTGGAAATTTTGGTTGCCCTACTTACGAAGGAGATCATTTTTTGTTTAATTTTAGATCTATTGCTTAAGTCGCAGCATTGATATTCAAATACATATCCAATGTGATATCTCAAAGTTGCATCTTAGTTCAACAACCATTCCAAATTTTCTGGCCTATTTGACATAGTGGTGAAGTGTAGGGCTAAAATTGATGAAATTTTTCATGTAACGGGTAATTGAATAACCAGCTAACAATCAAAAGGCTTCTTTTGTAATTTAGCCAAATTTTTAGGAACATAATTGTACTTGATGAGTTATTTAACTGGTAATGAGTAATGCAACTATTGTTCGACAACGTTACTACTTTTATTGAAGTTGGTAATGTTTTTATGTTGCTTTCATTTTTAACAGATGTTTTGTGCTGGAGACTTATGGACTCCTTGCTCTGTTCTGTTTTTCCCTCTTGACTATCCGATGTGACTGATTCAATCAGACCGAGCAAAGCCTAGCCCTATTGGCCCACCCAATCTGGAATGGGGTTGTGTGTTATGTATTGATTTTACAATTTAATACCATCCAGAACCTCCTATTTCTTATGTTATAGATTGAATTACTCTAGTGATCCTCAACTTTTTAGCATGGTTTCAGTTTTGTATTTGACTTTTTAGTTCTTAAAATTGGGTCCTCTAGATTTTATGTCTTGGGGAAATTTAATACCTATATTTCATCCATATACTTGAGCTGGTGTTGTTTGTGTGCTAATGCTATCCATACAATTTCTTCCTCTGAAATTTGTGTTTTGCAAGCAAGCCAGGAGATCTCAACATTGGCAGTTTCTTTGTCCTCAAACACAATCAAAATTTATTCTCCAGCAACTGGACAATATTTTGGGGAGTGTAAAGGACATAGTGGAACCATCCATGAGGTTGCCTTTTCAGCTCCATCCTCAGCTCATATATTTTGTTCCTGTTCGTCTGATGGTACAATTAGAGCATGGGATACTAGAAGCTTTAAACAGGTTTGATATGATCTGAACTGTCACTGAGCGCTTAATTTTTCTGCTGTGCTCTTAACTAACACTAAAACAGGCTAATTTCTCCTATGCCAAATATGGACTTTTTAATTTGATCAATGCTTTTTTTCCTGCTTGCAACTGTAATGGACTCAAGTGTTACATCACCTATTTGAGTTGTTCCGTTTGATCTTTGTTTTTTTTCCAACTTCTTGAAAGTGTAGTTATGCATCTCAACTTTCCATTTCATGAACCATGCTTCTTTTGTGGAACTTAATATCTACATATGACACACTTCATCTCCTAGTAACAAGTCTCCTAAACTTCACTCTACATACAATTGTTGTGGAACACTTGTGAAGAGAATCTATAATATATATTGGACTTTGTGCATTATTAAGTAATTGCTAGTCCAGACTTTTTGAGTTCCCACGCCATGTATTTTGATGATCAAAATTGCATGGAGCTACACAGATCTAGGTTGTAACCCTATAGTGCTATTCATCCATATCTTGCTTCATACACTTTAATCTGCCAGTCATAGAGAAGGCATTGTATTATTCATGCAACAATCATTTCTGCATTATTCGTGCGGTGCTCTTTTTTGGTCATTTGTTTAGATTTGTATCCTTAGTAACAAATTATGTTAGCCGTACATCTATGAAGTAAATGCATGACATAATACAAGTGTGCCATGCATATATAACAATACTGAGGGTTTATACACGGGCGACATTGTAGTTTTCCTTGTTCTTTAGTAGATAAGTAATATTGCTGAATGAAGTTGCCTTTAGGATAGTACTTTTGTATGAAAGAGATTTAACCAAAGAGAAATTAGATGCTTTAACTTTCATCCTGTTGTGCAGTAAAATAGTAATGCTTTTACCTTTCTTGAGTACTAGCATAACCTCAGAAGTGTGATGGTTTTTAAGACTGTTTTTGCCACTACACAATTCTGTTATGTATATAATTTATTTCTTCATGTTAACTCCAAAACCTTGCTTTTAGCTTAGTTATATGTTTTTGCTTGCGTGCATTGTATGTCTTGAACCTTGCTGTGATTTGTTATGCTTTGGGTTATGGGAAAGATTTATTTTCGTTTTTACTTGGCTTTATCTTTCTTTAAATATTTTATGTCACAGATTTCTATGTTAAGTGCTGGTTCTCCGCAAGAAATATTTAGCTTTTCTTTTGGTGGATCTAGTGGCAACCTACTAGCTGCTGGTTCCAATGCTCAGGTGAAGTTACTGCCCTTTTAAATAAGAACTTCGCTAGTATTTTGTATATTCTCTGCAGTTTAATCTGGATTGTCAAGAATAGATGCTTAAACGCCTGTGAAAACTTTCCGTTTTCAACTGTTATATGTACAATTATTTTCATTTTTCTTTTTATATGAGTTTTGATACAACAATTAAAATTCCTTCTGCTTATTCTGCATAATTTCTGTTTAATAGTTATATGTGTGAATAAAAAAGTAGTGTAGTTAATATTATGAAAGCTAAGCTTTGATTGTAAAGTTTTACTATGAGAATCATCAAGTGTAAAACGTCGCAAAGTCCAGGATTGAAGAGCTTTTCTCCCAAAGTGTGCAAACACATAGCCCGCCTCTTAACTTTATTTTGCAGAATTTACAAGGAATATATTGGTATTTTTAAGAACTGAAAATAACTGTTTGAAGCATAGCGAAATTATATCTGGTTCTAGTTATCGGATGATATTGTGTTGTCTTTTAGTTATTATGCGCCAAACAGAAGCTTAGTATGCCAGACGAGAAATTAGGAAGCTTTGACATGAAATTAATGCAACGTTTAGATTCGGAAGCTTTGACATGAAATTGATGCAAACCTAAGGTTGGAGCCTTGATGAAGTTTTTTGACGCTATCAAGCCACTTATAAAAGTATCATTGTTAAGTTGAAAATTCCTTTACCAATGTTTGTGTTGGATTTTAGTTTTTGTAAACAAGATCACACAATTACCATGGTATTTAAATAGCCTTGCTGAACTTACTCTTTGCATTCTTTGTTCCCCTCCAATCTACATCAACTATAGACTTTCTAACTTGTCTCCTCATTCCTACTATTGATGATTAAATAAATAAGCCAAATTGCAATTTCTAATTTGGGCACTGTATAACTACTTTGCATGATCTATATTAGCCAAATAGTTATTAGCTGGTAATGCGCATCTCTTGCCTACTGAAGTGTATTTGTATGTTGCACCTGCTACAAGATCGATCAGGTTGCCTTGATAGCAATGTTCCCAAACACGGCATGCGGTATCCATGCGGGTTGCTCACCGCATAGTGCATATGTGTATGCGGGCGCATATGAGGATGCATATGCGGTTTAACTATTAATATATTAAAGAATATTTGTAAGTAGTAAAATTTGTCTATAAATGCATTTTATCAAAGATACAAATATTATCTTTGGTTGCAACTTACAAATTGGCAAAAGTGTATAGGGATTGAAAGGCCCCTCAACTGTAGGCTATCTAAATACATTATCACCTCCTCAACTCATGGACATGTAATCTAAAATACAATATAAAGGTGGAGGGGCCTATTTCAAAACTGTCAATAGTTCAAGGGGTTAATGTGTATTTGAGCCTGCCCAATACAAGCAGAGAGAAAGAGAGAGTAAATATAAATGTTGACTGTTGAGGGGTCTAATTCAAGACAAGATATAGTTTAGGGGGTCTTTGCATATGATTTTTTATGAAAACAAACACATGGGCCTATAGTTCTAGAGCTAATACACGCAGAGAGAGAGAGAGAGAGAGAGAGAGAGAGAGAGAGAGGTCCCATCGCTTGCTGCTGCTTCCCGCTTTGGCTCACCGCTTTCTCTCAACTCGTCGAAGCTACCGCTTTGGTGCCATTGCTAGATCAGGGCTCAAGAGAGAGGAGAAGGAAAATCAAGAGGAGGGGCAGGGGGGAATCAAGAGAAACGAGGGGACACCGTGCGATTCTGCCTATACGACTGCATAATACAAGGCGGGCCGCTTATGCGGCCACACATGCCACCACACATGCTGCTGCACATGCAGGCCTTCCTTATGTAGGACCGAATGCACAGTATGCGATGCACTTTATTCACTGCACCGCCTAGGCGGCCGCATAGGACGTCTTTTGGAACACCGCTTGATAGTCCAAGGGTGGGTGAACCCTAAGGCTAGGAAAATTACCTCAGTTGCTAGGAACATCTGAGGTGGGTTGCTAGGGGCATATGAGGTGAAAAGTATTGAATAGTAAAAATTTATACATTGTAGAATGTTGGATCTAACTTAGCCTTACTGTATCAAATATTCTTGAATATAGTAATCGTAGATTATTATTCATATGACTGACATAAATATTTTTTAATTAATGAACTCTAAAAGGTATTAATTTTTATTTAGTTCCTTTTGCTTAACTTTCCCTTAGAAGTTTTCTCAGAGAGAGAATCTATGCCTTTGGGATAGAGAGCAGCCCCTAAAGGGCCTAAACCAAATGTTTGTCTAGCCTATTACTATTTTCTACATGAAGTGTAGAATTACTTAAAGGTTTCCACTGTTCTAC
Organism: Ananas comosus; assembly: GCF_001540865.1. Classification (NCBI taxonomy): domain Eukaryota; kingdom Viridiplantae; phylum Streptophyta; class Magnoliopsida; order Poales; family Bromeliaceae; genus Ananas; species Ananas comosus. The sequence goes on along the minus strand of NC_033631.1, from coordinate 2,980,550 downwards.
ATGTCTATCTCTTGTATTGTTTTGCATTGTCTTATTTTTTGTTACTGTCCCATTGCCTCTTTTTCTAGTGTAATGACTCGCGCTTAACTTAATTACACCTAACTCATACTAGAAAGATAGTTTCCTTACCTCTGCGATCTTTGGCTTCGTACCCTTAATCACCTCCGTCATTGTTGTTTCCGCCGCCACTATTTCCACCGCCATCACCACTATCGCCACAAGTTACTTTTAAGCATTCAGAATACAACAACATTTTCTTTATTTTTCCAAAAGAAATAGTTACATGTCAGAACTCCATGAAGATGAGCATGGTAAATAAGTGCTGCTATGCATTGCGATAAACTAGTGATGAAAAAAGGGGAAAAAAACATACATAAGCATCTGATGTTTTAATTGTTCTTAAAAAATAAAACAAATATGAGACGTTTTATTTTAAAATAACTTATAGTTGAGGGATCTCCACACGTTTTCACTTTAAGAAATGGAGAGGAAAGGAAAAAAAGGGTAGGAAAAAAAAAGAAAAGTAGATTCTAAACCTGAAATCAATTGCAGATCATCATTAAAAATAAACAAAGTGGCGCCTTTAGATACTCAAATGAAAGAGAAAAGTGGTAAAAAATCGGAAGAGAAGGATTTGAATACATCCTATTTTTTTTACTAAATCAAAGCAAATTTGGAGGAAAATAATTTCTTCTGAAAATATAAATCTAAGCACAATGGTTTTGAACCCCTCTGAATAGGCTAAGAGAGGAACATAGAGAGGGGAGGGAGAGGTAGAGATAGATATGGGAACACAGAGAGAGAGAGAGAGAGAGAGAGAGAGAGAGAGAGAGAGAGACGTAGAGCGGTGGTGGTGGCTAGAGGGAGATGCGGGTTTTGGGGGTGGGGTGGATGTGGAGATCAGGAGATGGGTTTGAGGGGAACCTATTTGTGGCCATGTGCTAGGATATCCATGTGAAGCCCTTTTTTATCAATATTAAAACTCTATACTGGAGGCGACGTGGCTCAACCATAAGATGCGTTTGGTTTCTCTAGTGATAGGTTTTGCATTGCCATGACCTTTTCCAATTTGTGCGGCTCTGTGCTACGGTATCCATGTGAAGCCTTTTTTTTAATCAATAGTAAAATCTCTATATTGGAGGCAACGTGGCTCAACCATAAGACACGCTTGGTTTCTCCTCTAGTATAGAGTTGTTAATTCTCTTCTTAGTAGTAGATTTTACATTGCCATGAGCTTTTCCAATTTGTGCGGCCATGTGCTAGGATACCTATGTGAAGACCTTTTCATCAATATTAAAAACTCTATCAGCTATGTGCTACGATACCCATGTGAAGCCTTTTTTTAATCAATATTGAAAACTCTATACAGGAGGCAACGTGGCTCAACCACAAGACGTGCTTGGTTTCTCTAGTATAGAGTTGTTAATTCTCTTTTTACTAGTAGATTTTACATTGCCATGAGCTTTTCCAATTTGTGTGGCCATGTGCTAGGATACCCATTTGAAGCCCTTTTCATCAATATTAAAAACTCTATACAGGAGGCGATGTGACTCAACCATAAGACGTGTTTGGTTTCTCCTCTAGTATATAGTTGTTAATTCTCTTCTTATAGTAGGTTTTACAGTGCCATGAGCTTTTCCAATTTTCCATGTTATTTATGAATCTAGACTTCGCATCTTAAGCATTGCAACCTCAAAATGTCTTTCCTTGGCTCCAAATGTTGTGTTATGTTCTCGAATTTTTTGACATATTCTCATTGTGCATCCAATTAAACTGCATATTTTCTGAAGAATTGGAAATTTGTAATGTAATTTATTTGTGTTTTCTACAAAATATGATAAAATATGGAGAGTAATACTCGATAAAATCACTGCTAATCTTATATTAGCCACTGCTGCTAGTATATTAATCTGGGCGGTAGAAATAAGAACCTTAAATTTTGTTCTCTTAGCAGAAGTAGTTCTGCAAAAGACATAAATGACCATTGAGATTCTCACATCATGATAAAAGTACTGCTTGTTAGTATAGAACTTTATGACTTTTATTTATAGGTACATGCTTGGAATGAAGAATTTGAGTCAGTTCATAGTGTTGCATTTGGCATTAAAGGATTTCTAGAATGATTAACCTTATAATGTGTATTATGTACGCAGGCAGGAATTTATGGATAAGGAGAAATTGAAATTTTAAATAATTTAGTAATTGCAGCAGTGGCTCTATGACAATTTAGTTTTTTTTTTTTTTTTTTTTTTTTTTTGAGAGAGAGATAGGTAGCATGCTACCTGCTTCGTTTATTTCATTTATAAATAAACTTAGCTAGGAATGTGAATCAACTAGCATTCAAACTTTGGACCTCGGGTACCAACCACCAAGCAGGTGGCACCTTTGCCACCTGCGCTGAGAATGGTCGGTGCTCTATGACAATTTAGTTACTTTTCTATACTGATGAGGACATCATGGAAATGGTCAAAGTGGGGTTTTATTAGTAGAAAAAAAATTGTTTGATGTTTTCTTTTCTGAACTTAGTGTATCACAATATTTAACTTTCCTACTTAATTCTGTGCAAAAATTTGATGACTTGTTTGCCTGTAGGTTCTATTCTGGGACTGGAGAAATCAAAAGCAACTGGCATGTTTGGAGGAATCCCACATGGAGGATGTGACACAAGTATATATTGTTCTGAACTAATGAATCGTAAAAACTATACCGCATATTTTCCTTTGAGCATTGTGGCAAAATAATGATAAAACTTCTTGAGATGAACCTTTTGGATGTTGCAAATTGGAAAAGAAAATAGGAAGATAATGCGAATGCTACAGCCACCAAAGGATATCTGGATATAACACTTCTTTATTTTTTGGAGAAGTGGCCTTTGAAATAAGCAAGGTTTAGGTCCTATGCTTTGTTGTGCTGAATCAAAATCGAGCAATCTTAAAAAAAAAAATCACATGATACTTTTAGAGATAGCTGAAGGAATTTTCTCTGAATCTTTGAACTACAAATTGTTGTGTAGTGAGTTTTTGACCTGGAATGTTGGTTTGGTTATAACCAATCTACAACATTTTTGGCACAAAATATTCTTATAATTCTGGCCACAAATTGTATATACTTTTTTATCTTAATGGGTCTAGGATATTGTCAGATCATGCTACGTTCCATATTGATTAGGAATTTCTTTTCCATATGGAAAACAGCTGAAATGCTAACTTATTGACTTTGTTCTAGAAGGCTGTTGGAGTCTTTTCTAGTTAAGTCAGTACATAATACGGATGATATATAGTCCGGCTACAATGCTATCAATAACACCAACCACTTGGTGCTACCAAGTTTTTAGTCGTTAGATTTATTCTTTGACCATTTCCACCCCTTAGATCATACTATTCCACCAACTATTCACTAAACCCTTGGGCAGTGTTTGGTTCAGGAACAAGGGGGAATAAGCCCTTGTTCCTCCTTTCGTTCCCAAACGTTGCATTTGGTATCCGAGAATAGTAATTCTCGGATTTCTGGAATAAGCTGGTATAAGGCTGAAACTGCTGTTCCACCCTTTTTCCTGGAACAAGCTTGTTCCAAGGTGGGAACAAAATTAATTGAAGTCTAAATTTAATTTTAATTATGGTATTAATCATTAATTAATCTAATTAATATATTAAAATTATTATTTATTGCTTAAATAATAAAATAGTTAATTAATTTATTATTTATAATTAATTATTAATAATATAATGTATTTATCCATAAACTAATATTTATATTGATCAACCATTAATATTTCTATTAAGCTAATTAATTTTTTTTGCTAGTTATCTAGCTAAAATAATTTACTAACTAATTAAAAAGTTAAATTATTTTTTATATTTAATTAATTAATTAATATTTTTCATTATCTTATACAATATTCATAGCTAATAAATTTATTAATTTATTAAATTATTTTTAAGTAATATTTTGATGTTAATTAATTAGATAAAATAATTTTAATTTAAAATTATAACTGTTATTCCTCTTGTTCCAATCTAATCATCTAAATACTATTTACCTTATTCCTAGGAACAATCCAATTTTCATCCAAACGCAAAATTGGTCTAGTTCCTGCTTATACTTGAACTTGTACATTTTCTTGGAATAAAAGTTCTTACTTATGTGCAAACCAAACGTAGCCTTGGAGACCACTTTCATCCTAACCACACATCCCTTTATCCAAGGGCCGAAAATCCAATAGCACCAAGGAGTTGGTGCTATTAATAGTATTCTATATATATATATATATATATATATATATATATATATATATATATATATATATAAACCANTTGGTCAAAAGAGTATCAATACCATAATTGTTAACTTTTGTGAGCAGTCATTTCTCATGTTCCAGCAAACAATAAATAGTATATTCCATTCAAAATGTTATATTTAGTGACGTGCTATTCTTAAAAGTTGCAAATCTGTTTTTTAAGGTTGTCTGCATCAATACATTTTAGGTTCTAACTTCGAATAACATTTTTTCTAATCACACATGTAGTTGATTTTTATCATTTTTTTTAACTGATATAATGTTTGACTGAAATTTCTATAACCGAACCTTTGATAAAAATATAAAAACACTCAAATAGATTAGTTGAAACATAAAATGAAAATTAATTTATATTCTTTTGGCAGAAACACATATTCTAGTATAATTAGTGTGTGCACTTTTTTGTACTTGGTTGACTTTATTTGAGACTTCCACAACTTTCCAATGGACCTACTATTTGATTATATTGTCAAATGTGTTCTTAGTTTATGCAGAATACCTTGTATTTTATGTATCACATTATAAAATTTTTGCTGTTGCTGGTCTATTTTAGGTACGATTCGTTCCAAGTCAGCAAAATAAGCTCATTTCTTCTTCTGTTGATGGATTATTGTGTCTTTTTGAAACCGATGGCGAAATCAATGACGATGATAATTTGTTATCAGTGAGTAATTGATGTTAGCCCTTTGTGTGCTTTTTTTCTTTCGGTTTAATGGCAGAGATATAATTCTGTTGATGTAATGAATATTCTCAGCTTATAGTAGCTTAGTTTAAACCATGAACATCAGTTAATACACTTATCATATTTGATTTTCCTGTCAACCCCTTATATTGCTGTAAGATACTTTTGCTGTTAGACACGTTGGTGCATTTGAAACCAAGATTGATCCAGTCAAATGAAGTTTGATTCTTTTAACTGCTGGCAAATATCAGGCAAATCATGTATTTGTCTGGCTACCATCAATTGTAAATTCTGGTTAAATATGAAATTGATGAAATTAATGTCTTCTATAAGTGGTCCAGAATTGGTTATTGCCCTTGGCTGGGTTGCATGATCCCTTAGGTTTAAGAAAAATAAGGAACCAGGTGGATTTATTCCCTTGTCTCATCAAACTAGACAAGGGAAGTAGATTTTGGCGGAAATGGACACATATTGTTTCTTCTAACTCTGACATATCTGGTTGCAAGAGGAAAGAGCACAATAACACATGGTTTTTCCATGCAATCTAATCTACAAACATCCCTGTTCATTTATTCTTTTGCTAGTGCTGCTCTGCTGTGGAGACAGCCCATAACACGGTTGAGTAGCCTAGATTAATTTAGGCCTGGTTTGGTACTGCTTTCATCAAACATGTCCATTTTCATACTTTGGAGTTTCAAGAAACTGGAAAGCACGGTAAAGTTTGCTTCCTTTGATGCTCTAGTAGGATGAACTACTGCCAAAGAAGCATACGGCAAGATGTTTTTCTGCTGGGGGTTCACACCACCATATCATAGCATTGGATTGGCTGAGCTTATGAGCTTTCAGTTCTTTTGGAGCTATAAAGCTTGAAAGAAAGGGGGCATTTGGAGAATGCATTCCCAAAATAGGCCTAAGAAGCACTTTTTATTGTATTGATCTAAAACTTACTACAACCAGCTAATTTGAATCATTATCGGAATAATAAGTGGTGCTATTTACCTTGCTTATTATTTTCGTTTTCACCTCTGCTGCTGTTCCTCCTCATTCTACCCTTTTTCACCTCTCGTAGAACATCTTTTGTCTGTTGATCTCTCTTGTGCTGTATCTTCTCGTTCTGTTGATTTTATTCTCATCTGCTACTTATTCTCAACCTTCTTTTGTTGTAATTTATTGACATTTATCATTGAAAAAAAAGTTGCTGTATATTGGATATTCCAAACCATTGTCTACTATTTCTTTTGATACTTTATGATAGTTTGAAATTAAGAATTAGTTTGCAACCAAATGCCATATTTATATAGAAAGAAGAAAAATGATATTCATCTTTGTCAAACCTTCTAACGATGTTTCCTCAATTAGCTTATGTTCATCGAAGTGTAATTTTGTTGCCGGAACAAAAAAAGTCTTATGCTTCATTCAAGGTTTAAAGTGTCGTCCCATGCCGTACAGTATGGGCGGCACGTACCGTGCCACCGAGAAGGTGGCACGACACAAGGGGGGTCTCGGAGCCCCTTCCGTGCCGCGGCACGGATCTGCTTATCACGCGAGACAGAGCGATACGCAGGTCTGTACCACGAAACATCCCACACCCCCAAGGACATTGCAAATCAAAATCTACTTGTTAGGTAAGTAAAAAAATATATAATTTATTTTTTTTGTTTATCAATATGCGGAAAAATTTTTAATTTACATATTCTATCCATACCGCACGGGACGAAGCCCCCCGCGCCCCCCTTATTGGCCTGAGCCCTCCGCTTCTATCACAGACATCCATTTTTTTCATAAATTATTTTATTAAAATTTGTCGCACTGCGATTTTTGGCGAATTAAGGGAACAAAATCAAACTCAATAAACAAATTTTAAGACATCAAACATAAAAATTTATTTTTACATTAGAAGATTAAAATACTGATAAAATTAAACCTAAATTAAATCAATTGATACTTAAATTTATTTAATTTATTTGTCATATAATTTATTGCTTAATTTTTTTAATAGATATAATAATTTTTAGAAAAAATTACTTAAAACTTAATTTTTTCAAATACCTTTTAAAATAATATTTCAAATAATTTTTTTTGTATTTTATAAAAGAAAAATTGTAATATGGCAAAATAAAAAAAGAAAGATGTCTTTGTATTTTAGAATTCTAACTTGTAAAAATTTTTATTCTGCATCAGGTGTAGTTATAGTGTTGTACTTTACATACAAAAAAACTTACAAGTATGTTAATTGATGAGTATAGTAAGTTATACAGAGCAAATATTCATAATTATTTGATTAAATCTTTCAAAATAATATTATAATAGCTTATTGGAACCAAAAAAATTGAAATAAGTCTGTGCCAAAGTGTGCCAGTAGAAGGTCATATGTATCATCAGCACGCAAGCGCACACCATGTGTCGGCGAGGAAGCGTGCAGGTGCCCTACCATGCCAGGCAGACAGCGGCACTCCCCCGTGCCACAGCACTTTAAACCTTAGCTTCATTTTGAATAAATCAACATTAAAAGTTTATCTACCATTCAATTTAGAGGCTGCAGTAACCAGTTTAATTTGTATAATAATATAAATCAATCAAGTTATTTGCAGTAGGACATTTTGAGATTTGTGTGAGACTTGATATACTTATTAACTTCTGCTGGATTATTTTTTTGTTGAGTGTGATTACATCACTCACAATATTGTATTATCTCATTTTTCTGGCTTAGTTTTGCATATGAGGGTCACCTGGGCATATTCTTTTTGGATCTTTACTTCAAACATCTGAGCATATGAAAATTCATTCCATCTAACATTGCACAAATTAAGTTTCCTTAAGTGGGAGGATCGCTGCATTTTTTGGATATCAACTCTAGCCGAAGGGATTGTACTTTGGAAAATTTTATCCAGAAATGCGTATAAATGAACACATCAGAGAGGGTGTGATTTCACTAGGATTTTTGCTACAACTTTTTACTTGATCTTGAGTTGATTGATTTCAGTATGCCATTACAGTGTCAGCTTTTTTCTAATATGATTTATGCCATTTTGTTTCCCTGTCCTTTGAACATGCTACACTATAATGCTTTCATTGTAGCTCTCCTGTTAAATAGTAACAATCTACAAATACTACCCCTGAAGTTATCTTACTCTCCTGTTAAATAGTAACAATCTACAAATACTACCCCTGAAGTTATCTTATAAAGATATTTTTTTGATAAAGTCGATCACATAGAAAATTCTTTAGTTAACAATTGATCTGTATTTGAGAACTCTAATGGTTTTGATTTTGCAGGTGATGAATGAGGGAACTTCTATTGCAAAGGTGGGGTTCTTTGGGAGTAGGAATCAGAAACTTTGGTGTTTGACGCATATTGAAACTTTAAGGTGACTTTTACACCAACCTTTTTTTGTATTTAGTACTGCATGCGCATGTCGCATGCACGTACACACACACACACATGCATGAAAGAGTTATTTTATTACATTTTTGTGATGCCATCTGCCATAGTTTTATACAGGACTTGCCAGGCAATTATTTTTCAGCGGGCTTTTTTTGCATTTAGACCCTTGACAAATTTTTATTTTAAAAATAGCCCTATCAAAATTTAATTTGCAAAAATGGCCCTGGGCCTGCCACGCATGCGCCACGTCAGCGCCACGCGGGCAGGGCTGGGCCCATATGTTAAGTTGAACACGGTGAACCATTCACCGTGTTCAAACACGGTGAATGGTTCACCGTGTTTAGTACGTATTTTTTGTTACGTATTTTTTGTATATTGAAAAGTGGAATAAGGAGTAGAGATGTCAATAGGTATGGATATCCGAAATATTATCCGAATTCAAACCCGAATAAATTATATATATATACATAATTTATTTTTATTTATTTATACAATATATAAAATATTTAATAATTTTTATTCCTTAGATCTTCATCGAACGGTATAGATTTTTAAAACCTGCTGGGTTGGATGAAGATCTAAGGAATAAAAATTATTAAATATTTTATATATTGTATAAATAAACAAAAATAAATTACGTGTATATATATCATTTATTCGGGTTTGGATTCGGATAATATTTCGAATATCCATACCTATTGACATCCCTACTCCTTATTCCACTTTTCAATATAAAAAAAAAATACATAAGAAACACGGTGAACCATTCACCGTGTTTAGACACGGTGAACCATTCACCGTGTTTAGACACGGTGAATGATTCACCGTGTTCAACTTAATACCCTGGCCCCAGCCCTGCCCGCGTGGCGCTGACGTGGCGCCTGCGTGGCAAAGACAGGGCCATTTTCGTAATTTTAATTTTGATAGGACTATTTTTAAAATAAAAATTGCTCAGGGGGCTATTTGCAAAAAAAGCCCTTTTTCAGCATTTTACGTTTGCTGAAAGTACAATTAATCCATATCACTATTTACAACAACACAAACAACAAAAGGGGCCCTTTATAGTGGAAAATGATTTGGGCCCCCACTTATAGGAAATCAAGCAACTTTTGGTGTAGAGGACCATTTGCTTAAAAAGTACTTTTCTTACGCGTAGCTTTCATCTCGGCTCACAATGTGACAGTCTGCACTGCTGAAGTTGTCTCTCCAAACTAACTCGGTAGCTTTTGTTGCATGTTTAGACCAGTTAACATGGTGGACCCAATTCAATTCAGGAAAATAACTTGAACCAAAATAATTGAAATTTCAGGGGACGTCTATAGAAAAAAAGGTTGCAGGGCCTATTTCAAAATGGCCTATACTTGAGGGGATCTCCATACATTTTTACCAAAATATTGTCTTGAACTCTGTCTCTGTCGAAGCTTTGTAAAATGAGCATGCAAAATATTGGGTGCCACAAGATGAAATTACTGCTGGACAGGAGTTGGCCGAGCCACGCTAATTTGTACAAAAGTATGTAACAATCATTATGGTCTATTGTTTTTACGCTCGATTGCTTCAGTTTTCATCCATCACCCTATGTGGGCTCTCCACTTTCCTTAACTGAGATGAAAGTGTCAATAAAGCTATGTGGTTTGATTAAGGATAATTAAAAATCCATCTTTGATGATGTTGAACCAGTGTAAGAAAATGTTAGATGACCGTTTGAAATTTTGTAGGTGTTGTTCCTGTAAAGGAAGTTGTAGATGGGCTATAATTGGTGTTGCTGGGTTTTTTTTTTTTTTTTTTTTTTTTTTTTTTTTTTTTTTTTTTTTTTTTTTTTTTTTTTTTTTTTTTTTTTTTTTTTTTTTTTTTTTTTTTTTTTTTTTTTTTTTTTTTTTTTTTTTTTTTTTTTTTTTTTTTTTTTTTTTTTTTTTTTTTTTTTTTTTTTTTTTTTTTTTTTTTTTTTTTTTTTTTTTTTTTTTTTTTTTTTTTTTTTTTTTTTTTTTTTTTTTTTTTTTTTTTTTTTTTTTTTTTTTTTTTTTTTTTTTTTTTTTTTTTTTTTTTTTTTTTTTTTTTTTTTTTTTTTTTTTTTTTTTTTTTTTTTTTTTTTTTTTTTTTTTTTTTTTTTTTTTTTTTTTTTTTTTTTTTTTTTTTTTTTTTTTTTTTTTTTTTTTTTTTTTTTTTTTTTTTTTTTTTTTTTTTTTTTTTTTTTTTTTTTTTTTTTTTTTTTTTTTTTTTTTTTTTTTTTGTGCTTAGTTGTAACATTAGTGCAAATTGTTAGTGCAAATTTGTTAAAACATTGGACCACCTCCAAATACTATTAGGTGTGGCTACTAGTTTTTAGTTGTGGATATCAGGATTTCTAATGAGCTTTAAAGAAACCCAACTCTTTTTTCTACCTTTCTCTCTTGCAAAGTTTCCTTCCTAGCTGTTCACTTAAGAAATAAGGGATCAACTGTATATTAATTCTGAAATCTGAACATCATATGACATTATGTGCAGCATTTGGGATTGGGATGATGCAAGCAGAGAGGCCAACTTTGAAAATGCTCGTTCTGTGGCTTCTGATAGATGGAATCTTGATCAGGTATGTTGCACTTTTATATAGCTTTCGTAAAATTGGCTTTTCATCTATTTCTTTAAGAGATCATTTATTTGTTTTAAATGATTCACTATGCTCAGGAAATTTTACTACGCGATAATAAGATTTTCATATGGTTTATTTATTAATGTTTTTGTCATTGATTTTCCACTTGTTGAAACTTCAGGTGTTCTTTTTTGTCCAATGTCCTTCCACTAGTTATGTGCTCATGCTTTGTGATTCAATTTAATAGCGCTGACTAGTTGACACATGGCCATGAATCAGCAAGAATATCTGTAACATGCAAGAATATCTCGGCTCAAATTCGGCTTGAAATTAATTTCGAGCTTAAATTTAAGCTCAAGCTTAGATTGAAATTAATTCGAGCCGAGCTCGAGTGAGCCTAATTTCGAGTCGAGCGAGCTCGAGCCCTAAA
>NC_033631.1:2962716-2969170 GCF_001540865.1 Ananas comosus | reverse complement strand
GTTTAGATCATATTTAACGGAGCCGATCGTCAATTTGGAAGCTCTATCATCGAAAACAACTCGATAGTAAAATGCTCTGTTTACTATCGAGAGTATTCTAGCTCAACTCTCTCTCTCTCTCTCTCTCTCTCTCTCTCTCTCTCTCTATATATATATATATATTCAAGCTTTTCGAGCTTTTCGAGCCTAATTCGAACGAGCCGAGTAATTCTCAAGCTCGGCTTGAAATAAATTTCGAGCCTTTTTTTTTGTTCAAGCTCGGCTCATTAATTTCGAGTCGAGCTCGAGCGAGCCAAATATCGAGTCGAACGCGAGCCGGCTCGCTCATTTGCCAGCCCTACGTACGAGAGAAGCACCCATCCACTATCGCCCATCCAACTGGTTAGAATACCGCCAGCATAGAGAAGTCAGTACATCTCTATTGCGGTGGCCCAGACATTTAATGCAGAATAGTGAAGATGCACAAAGATACTTCACATTATATTTTTCCACACTGGTCCTAAGTCATCTTTTCTTTTTTCCCACTAAATCAACTTATGTTATGTCCTTGATGATGCAGATAGATTATTTCGTCGATTGTCACTACTCCACAACAGATGATCGATTATGGGTTATCGGCGGTACTGGTTCAGGAACACTTGGCTACTTCCCTATAAACCCTAATCCTGTGGCTTCAATCGGGCCCGCCGAAGCTATTCTAGAAGGAGGCCATTCAGGAGTGGTGAGAAGCGTATTACCTGCTTCGAGCACTCGTATCAGTAGCCTTGCACAAAATAAGGGCATGTTTGGATGGACCGGAGGTGAAGACGGCCGGTTATGTTGCTGGTTATCTGACGAATCATCAGAAGTGAAACGCTCGTGGGTTTCAAGTACGTTTGTCATGAAACCGCACAAAGATAGAACTAAAAATCGACATCATCCATACTGAAGGATTGGAAAGAAGCGGCTTCTTGATTGAAGATCGTTGAGCTAAAGTATGCTATCCCTTTCTTTGATGTTGTAATGCTACTTCAATTTTTTTAAAAAAAAATTAGTTAATCGTAGTCTCGATAGCTGTATAATAGTTTGTCGGAAGGCCTTTGATGCATCTTTTTTTTCTCTTTCATGGCATTGTGATGGTGTCCTTTTGTCTTTCTTTCCAACGTTCTCGATGCACTTTTTATCTTTGTTAAGTTAAAAATGATGAATTGGCTTCACTTTACTGAATTATTTATGAGTGAAAGAAAGAAAATACTCGGTGAAACAAGGACTTACGTTTTGCAGTTTTCTCTCCATCTTATTATAAGCGGAAACGATCCGCTCTCTTGCTTTATGTTTTCGACATTATCTCCAAAATGCACAATTCCGGGCTGAGATTGTTCGGAGCTGTTGGATTTTTATTCTGAAACCTCTTCTATCAAGTAAGTCTTAGATAGCAGCTTTGCTGACAGTTCTCTTTATAAATTTGATGTCAATATCCATGTCAATGATTTGAAGAAAGATCTACAGCATTTACAATGTGATCAAAGCTAGTTTGACTAGAAGCTAGTTATATTGTGTGTTACCTGCTACAAGTTTGGAAGGTGAGGTTCTGTTGTTCAGATAAAAATGATTAGCAAGGAGACAGGGAGTTGTAGCCTGCAGTCGAAGTTGTCAACCGATCTTTTTCAATCGATTGAGTGACCGTAACAGGTAACAAATCTTAGCTCAATGGGGAAAATGGAAGGAAAACAAAAAAAGAGGCTAAATTGTAGAAATCTCCATGTATATGTATCACATTTTGCTCTTTATCCCTCTTAATGTTTAAGAAGATTTGCAGGATTTTCTTCAAGTTTTGTGTTGTCATCACTTTTATCTTCTTCAGTAATGTTATAGAGAAATGTTAGAAAATAACAACTATTCGTGTTGCACGGTTAAATCGGATGCATGCATTTCTTCTTCTCATCTTAAGTAGTTTACAACACATGTAGTTGGTTTTTGAAGTTTGTTTAGTATGAATGATTAGATTACATAATGATAACACAAAAAATTGAGTTTGGGGTAGGATGTAGAACACAACATATACAAAGTGTGTGCGCTTCTTCTTTTTTTTTTTTCGAATTTAGCCTACAAAAGCAGGAAAAAAAAACCCTGATATTATAAGAAAATCTAGAATTCTTTCTTCATAAATTCATCCCTGGAGTTTTATCAGAAAGAAGCATATACAGCAAGTTTATTGATTAATGCGTAATGTCGATGCATATTACCAGCTTGCAAAAGTTATTTTTTTGGGTAAACTTTAAATACCACCCTGTAGTTTTACACTTTCTCATTTTTAGTATTCTGTGATTTAAAGTGTATCAATTTATATCATGTGGTTTTATTTTTCTCTTTTCACCAACCCCTCAGTTAACTTTTCATTAAATTATATACAAAAAAACTTCAGATATCCCACTTATAGTTTATCAAATATTCTCTTTAGTATTCTTTAGTTTTAACTTTGTCACTGATTTAATGAAAAAATTAGTGAAAGGGGATGAAAAAAGAGAAAATAAAATCACAGGGTACGGAAGCGATACACTTTAAACCACACGGTACTAAAGTGAAAAAAGTGCAAAACCGAGTATTTAAAGTTGTCCCTATTTTTTCTTTGTGTGACAGATACTGTAGTGAAACTCTTAATGGAAGATTTTATTTGGTGAAAAAAGAAGTTAGGGAACGTCGATGAAAATATCACATTTATTTGATAATTTGATAAGTTAAAAAGCACGGCTCGTTTCCATACTATCCTGATGTATGTCACGAATTGTCCCTTAACATTTCTATTTAAGCATTTTTTCCTTAATTTTTCTCATATATCACAATCTCCTAAGGTGTTGGATGTATGCAACGGTGGAGGCATGAGGTCCTGGCACTTTGATAGCATTTTAACTCAAATATTTGGAACAATTTAGTGGTTATACTATTTTCCTCCTATGTATTGAGATCTCACAATAATATATTCTTATGAATATAGATGATTATTAGAATTATAAATAGCCATTTGTTTTGCTCGAACAATATTATTATAAAATAAGAAATTTTAACATACTAACAATCATTAAATAGTGTAGCAGATTGATAATTATTATCTAGTGCAGTTGGTTGTTATCTTAGAAGGACTTCCAAAGAAGTTGAAAGTTTGAGCTACTTGAGTTACGTATATACTATCTTTTAGGAGAGTTTCTTAGGATAAGGGGCTTACTATCGAGTGAAAAAAAAGGAAAAAAAATCTAGGATATCCAAAAGCTTGATCTATTAGAATATGATTCAAAATTTATCTTAATATTTCTGTTCAAATGCATGATAGATATCAGATGAATGGTGCCACATAGATTGATTGAAGAGAAAATGGAAAAAAAATAAATAAACAGAGAAATAGACTAGAATATATGTAATCTTAATAGATGTGGCCCATAGTTTGTCAATACTCCACTTCTATACATGGTGGATATAAGTGAACCATGACACGTGGATTGACCAAAGAGATAACAAAGAAAAAGAAAAATAATAAACAAGAATATCCTTAACAAATACATAATTTGACAGTCTCTAAAGGTATACGTGGCACATTTTTGTGCTTCCATGTTATGCATTTTTTTTTTTAAGGTCCTGTGCCCTAAATCTCCCTATCTCTCTCTTCTCCTTCATCTCTCTTTCTAGGTAACAGTGCCCCTTTATCTCTCCTCCATAGGTCTCCCTATCTCTCTCTTCTCCCCCCTCTGCCGCTTCTCTCTATCTCTCTCTTCTCCACCCCCATCTCTACCCAGTCAACAGGATCCCGAAATATCCGGGATCACATATTTCTCAATATCTTAAAAATCTCTTTAAGATATGAGAAAATTTTGAAAATTTATACTTGAGCTTTATAAATAACTTGAGAAAGAAGCTCGAGCAGGGGGGAATCGCACGGAGGATCCGCGTACGGCACAAGAGGAGGCTTCATCCATACTTAAAAAAAACTAAAAAAAAGAAAAAAAAAAAAGAAGAAAAGAGCGTACTGTGAACATTAAGGAAGAAGTTAAAAAAAAAGAGAGAGAGAAAAAAAAAAGAAAGAGAGTGGAGAAGAAGAGAAGGATTAAAAAAAAAAATACAAATTAAAAAAAATATACATATATATTTACAGTTGACAGGAAGTCGTCACCACCGCGTCCATCGCATCCGCGACCACCACCACACCCACCACGACTGCGGCCGCCACCATGCTCGCTCTGTCCTCTGCGTCTGCCGCCGCCACCGCCATCACGTCTGCCGTCATCATCGCTGAAGCCGCCGTTGCTGCTGTGTCCACCGCCCAAGCCGTCCAAGCCGTTGCCGCCGCTGTGTCCATCGTCGACGACCCGAGCCTGATCTATACCCTTCGCCAGCGACAAGTCGAAGCCTATTTACCATCCCGCTGCTTCGGGAGCATAAAAGGGGAAAAGGGTCTACTTCGGGAGCATAAAAGAGGAAAAGGGTGGTGAAAGGCGGTGAAGAAGTGGCAAAAATTTTCTGGCATCGTGCCCATAGAAAGAAATTTGGGGATACGGCGTTTGGCCGCCGCGTGGCACTCGGACGCCTCCGATGGGCGCCGAGTAACACCTCCCAACGCCCCGTTGCTCTGCTTTTGGGAGAGTGGTGGTTTTTTTTTTGGTGCACCCGGTGCACCATTTTTTGTTTTAAAATTTTATTTTTTATTTTTTAATTATAATCTAATATATATTATGATATTTTAAAAATATATGTAAAAGAATTTATGGTTTATGATTTAAAATCCTTTTGTATATATATTGTTAGATATCATAAAATATATATCTATTATATTAAATTATATTTAAAAATAAAAAATAAAATTTTAAAGTAAAAGAGGTGAACTTGGTGCATCGAAAAAAATTGCACTGCTCTCCTAACAGGCAGAGCAGCGGGATGATGTCCCACGTGGCCGTGGTGCCACATGGCGTCCATCCAAAATATCCCCAAATAATTTCATATGAACACAGTGTTCATAAAATTTTTGCGATGCTGTCAGATTTTATATATTCTGCTACATTTTTATAATTATATATAATAATTCACATCAAAATATTAGCATCAAAATTATTTTAAAATTTATATTAGAATATTACTGTCAAAATTGGCCGCAGTGAAGCGCGGGTTCAACACTAGTATGCCATAAAATGACGAATACAGAAACCGATCTCAGGGCGTCTTGAAATGGTGAGTGTTTAGGACTAGTTTTGACATCATATTATTAATAAGAATCTTAATAGTTTCTTGGAGTTTAGGAGCTTTCGGACAAGCTACGCAAAAAAAAGAAAAAAAAAGAAAAAAAAAAAAAGAAAAAAAGGGGGACATTAGCAGGCCTTATTAATGAATAATTCACGGGTATTATTTGGTCACATCATTCCATTTATTCATAATGATATCCAATTAATTAATAAGTGAATTAATACCATCTGTATACCTATTATTGCCAAGTCCCTGAATAGATTGCTTGAAAGTGATCCAGTGGATGGATTAGCGGATTGAATAAGTATTACATTTTTATAACAATTGTTCACCGCTAAGCTCGATTTGACCTTGTGATCTACATGCTGGTGAAATTCCATTCTTTTAGCACAAATCTGTTTTCAAAAATCCGGTTTAAGAAATATTTTTCAACATCACAAACCTTTTAAAAATAGTAAACTACTCTTTTAGGATAGTAAACAATCAGAAGTGTAAGTTTAAATGTGCCCGGTTGGTCGAAAAGTGCGATGCATTGTTCTAAAAGTAAGATTGTTCTTCCGTGTGTGAAATTAGGACGGCCACTTCTAGAAATGCAATCGGCGAGGTGAATAAGCCATCAACCATCTCATTCAGAACAGTTTCAAAGTAGCACAAAAGTGAGCCGACTAAACTTTCAGAGATCCAGTAAATAGTGAAAAATAGGAAATAGAGTAGAAAGATTAAGGAAATATTATGGTTTGTATAAAAGTATTCAAAAAATCGCATTCCTCTCCACATATAGATTGAGAAACAACCGGCCAAATAGTAGGTGGTAATAAGGCCCAACCCAAGTGATATTGGTTCACTACTCACAGTTTCTTCAATTAGCTCGTTGAAATCTTAAATGGTGTTGTTAGCATATAAGCACAATTAATATTAAAATTAAAAGTAATTTAGTAAAAAATTAAAATTAAAAAAAAAATCAAGTGTAGGTGAGTCCAAATAAATTAGCCATGACCATGCATGGTCCGGCTCATGCTGTGCGTGCTGTGCATATGAATAGTCAAGTGCACCATTAGTTTAGTATCATAAGCAAGTGATTAGGAGATAACTGAATACATAACAAGCTATTACTTCTCTTGTTTATTCTCTTTTTAGGACTAAACTATAAATTAATAAATGGTGGGCTAGCAAATCCCAAGTGGAGCCCACATTTAAAGTAGTTGTTGGATAAAATCAATTAAATATCCAAAAATATAAGTCGCAAAAA
>NC_033631.1:2957275-2962616 GCF_001540865.1 Ananas comosus | reverse complement strand
GAGGGTGAGGGCATAGCGGCGGTTCCGGTGACAGCACGCCCACCGCCAGCGATCGCACCACAGGCGGCATCGGGATCGGCTACACCCGATGTGTCTGTCGAAGACGTGGAGGGGGAGCGCGCATTGGCGGCTCTTATTAAGTTCAACAAGTTCCATCCGCCAACCTTTGAGGGCAAGAAGGTGGAGCCGGAGATGGTCGAGTCTTGGATCGACTCGATGGAAACCCTCTTCGACGACTTGCGTACCTTGGAGAGGGACAAGGTGTATCTCGCCACCCACTGCTTGGAGAAGGCGGCGAAGGTTTGGTGGAAGCGCATTAGACGGGATCGGCTTCCCGGCCTTCCGCCGATGCTGTGGGAAGAATTCAAGCGGGAGATGTTCGCCAACTATTTCCCCGATACATTGAAGCGGAAGCTCAAGGAGAAGTTCCGCAAGCTAGAACAAGGGGACCGCTCAGTGGCGGAGTATGAACAAGAATTCTCCCACATCATAGATTGTGTCCCGGATGTTGTCAAGGATGATCGGGACCGGGCCGAGTGGTTCTTGCGAGGACTTCGGCCGGAAATCTACAAGGCCGTGCAAATACTTAAGCTCACGACCTTTGCTGAGGTCTTTGATCGAGCGCTATTGGCGGAGCACGGAGATGCCCACGTGCGGGAGAAGCGTGAGGCGTTGGCCGAGTCTAAGGACAAGGGCAAGAAACGCCAAGGTGGCGGTAGTTCGGGGGGACAGACACGTTACAAGAAGCCCCCGAAGTATGCGCGCACTCAACAGAAGAGCGGTGGAGTGCGGCGATGCATGATATGCGGCGGAGACCACCCGGTCTCGCGCTGTGAACAAGGCCGAGGCAAGTGCTACAAATGTGGGCAGCCGAGGCACTTCATTCGAGATTGCCCGGGAGGAGGAGCCTCACCTGCCCCCTCGATTGCATCGGCGCCGGCGATTCCGGCTCACTATGGAGGAGCTCCACCGACGGCCGCGTCGACTGGACGCGCGATGATGCCGCGTCAACCTGAAGTGACGCGATCAGCCCCGAGCGAACGGGTGTTCGCCGCTCAGGCCCAAGCTGAGGAACCTACGTAGGCGGAGGAGCATCGCCTTGTGGCAGGTATGGTTTTAATTAACGGAGTTCGCTCCAGGGCTTTATTTGATACAGGAGCCACGCATTCATTCATAAGTAGATCATTCACATGCATGCATGACATTCTCATAGAAGCGAGTGACAAGTGGCGAGTGGAGGGCCCTGGGTCGACGTTTAACACTTACTCGGAGTGTGCGTCATGTCCCGTACAAATAGGAGAATAGATTATGCCTATCCGGACACTGGAACTCCAGAAGCTTGAGGCTTATGATATTATTCTGGGCATGGACTGGCTCTCGAAGTATTACGCAACGATCGACTGCAAGAGCAGGGTGATCACATTCCGTGAGCCAGGACAAGAAGAATTCACCTATCAAGCTTGCCAGAGCTCGTGCTTTGTCGCGACGGTGTCGGCGACAAGGGCAAGAAAGTTGGTGAGCAACGGTTGTGCGGTGTTCTTGGCAACCGTTGTAGAAGTGGATCTAGTAACTCCCACGTTGGAGGAGATATCGGTGGTGCAGGAGTTCCCGGACGTGTTTCCTACGGAGTTGCCGGGGATACCACTGGATCGGGAGATTGAGTTCGTCATAGACTTGGTTCCCGGTACCGCACCGATCTCGAAGGCTCCGTACTGAATGGCGCCGGCGGAATTGAAGGAGTTGAGGAGTCAACTGCAAGACCTCCTCGACAAGCAATTTATCCGGCCAAGTGTATCACCGTGGGGAGCCCCGGTGTTATTTGTACGGAAGAAGGATGGATCGTTTCGACTCTGCGTGGACTATCGAGAATTGAACAGAATCACGATCAAGAATAAGTGCCCACTACCCCGAATCGATGACCTGTTCGATCAGTTGCAAGGGTCGTATGTGTACTCGAAGATAGACTTGCAATCCGGCTACCACCAATTGAAGATCAAGCCGGAGGATGTGCAAAAGACCGCGTTTCGCACGCGGTATGGACATTATGAATTCACGGTCATGCCATTTGGGCTCACAAATGCTCCAGCGGCATTTATGGACCTGATGAACCATGTCTTCAAGAGGTATTTGGATCGATTTGTCGTGGTCTTCATAGACGACATATTGATCTACTCTCGCAGTGACGAGGAACATGCCGAACATTTGAGGATAGTACTTCAAGTCCTTCGGGAGGAGAAGCTATATGCTAAGCTGAAGAAGTGTGACTTCTGGCTTCGCGAGGTCGCCTTCTTAGGGCATGTAATTTCCGCGGGTGGAGTTCTGTAGACCCGAGTAAAGTTGAGGCAATCAAGGACAGGCCGCGCCCGACGAATATCATGGAGGTTTGAAGCTTCGTGGGCTTAGCGGGCTACTATAGGCGGTTTGTGGAAGGCTTTTCCAAAATAGTGATTCCACTTACCCGCCTAACCCAAAAAGGCACCAAGTTTGTTTGGAGCGAAGAATGTGACCGGAGTTTCAAAGAGTTGAAGCAAAGACTGACTTCGACTCCGGATCTCGCTCTACCGGTGCAGGGCGAAGACTTCGTAGTCTACAGCGAGGCCTCCTATCTTGGGTTGGGGTGTGTATTGATGCAAAACAGGAAGGTAATCGCCTACGCATCCCGACAGCTGAAAAGCTATGAGAGGAACTACCCCATCCATGATTTGGAGCTAGCGGCGGTGATTTTCGCCTTGAAGTTGTGGAGGCACTACTTATATGGTGCCTATTGTGAGATCTATACCGACCACAAGAGCTTGAAGTATCTGTTCACACAGAAGGAGCTCAATATGCGTCAGCGGCGGTGGTTGGAACTATTAAAGGATTACGATGTCGATATCCTATACCACCCCGGGAAGGCAAATGTGGTCGCGGATGCATTAAGTAGGAAGTCGGCGAAGAACCTCGCATTTGATGTTACCCAGCAAACACCCCTGTGGCTGGATATGGAGCGATTGGATCTTGAAGTGGTCGCTCTCGAGGTCCCGACTCAGTTGATGGCACTTGTTGTCCAACCGACCTTGTCGGAGAGGATTAAAGATCTGCAACCCCCAGACCCGAAACTCCAAAAGGTGCGGCGAAACATCGAGGAAGGACATGGCGGCGATTTCAGGGCAGACGCCGATGGCACGCTTCGGTTTCGAAACCGATGGTGTGTGTCGAAAGATGGAGAGCTTCGTGAATTGATTCTACGAGAAGCACACCGATCTCCATATGTTGATCACCCGGGCGGCACCAAGATGTATCAAGGACTAAAAATGCACTATTGGTGGTCGGGAATGAAGAGCGACATTGGATGCTTTGTGGCAAAGTGCCTAACATGCCAACAAGTGAAGGCCGAGCGTCGATTTCCAGTGGGAAAGCTCCAAAGCCTACCAATCCCCGTTTGGAAATGGGAGGATATATCGATGGACTTCGTGGTCGGCTTGCCTCGCTCAACGGGCGGCCACGATGCAATTTGGGTAATTGTGGACCGATTGACAAAGTCGGCTCACTTCTTGCCGATCCACACCACGTGGTCGGGAGACAAGTTGGCGCAGGTATACCTTGACGAGATAGTGAGACTGCATGGGGTGCCGAAATCGATCGTGTCGGATCGTGACCCCCGGTTCACTTCATATTTCTGGAAGAGCCTGCAGGAAGCCCTTGGCACACGGCTCGACTTTAGCACCGCATTTCATCCTCAGACCGATGGGCAAACAGAGAGAACAATTCAAACTCTGGAGGACATGTTGCGAGCGTGTGTCATTGACTATAAGGGAAGTTGGTGTGACCACCTACCTATGGCCGAGTTCGCCTACAACAACAGTTATCATGCTAGTGTGGAGATGGCACCGTTCGAGGCTCTCTATGGGCGAACGTGTCGGTCTCCTATACACTGGAGCGATGTAGGCGAGCGTGCTGAGTTGGGCCCAGATGTGTTGCGAGAAGCGGAAGAGAAAGTCCGCCTTGCCCGCAAAAGATTGCTCACAGCGCAGTCGAGACAGCAAAGCTAGGCAGATAGGCGCCGTCGAGATATAGAATTCGCGGTGGGTGACCGCGTGTTCTTAAAGGTTTCACCGATGCGGGGTGTGAAGCGGTTCAGAGTGCGGGGAAAGCTAAGTCCCGATACATTGGACCTTATGAAATATTGGAGCGAGTCGGCACGGTGGCCTACCGACTTGCTCTACCGCCGAAGCTTGCGGATGTACATAATGTGTTCCATGTCTCCAATCTCCGCAAGTACATTCACGACCCCGAGCATGCGATGCTATATGAACCGCCGGAACTTCAAGGAGACTTGAGCTATGAAGAGTTTCCGATAGGGATTATCGTCCGAGAGGTGCGAAAATTGAGAAATCGAGAAATTCCTCATGTAAAGGTTAGGTGGAGCAATCACGAGGATCGCGAAGCCACCTGGGAACTCGAGGATCTGATAAGAAAGTACCATCCTCATCTATTTGAGAAATAAGGTATGAATTTAAGTTAAAGTAAAGAATTGAGTTAGTTTCGAGGACAAAACTCCTTTTAAGGAGGGGAGTAGTGAGGAAGTGAATTCTCGAAATACGAGAATTGTACTTCATCCAGGATCGACTAACTGTCGAAAGTATACCCTTTGTGGGAGTCGAGAATGTCCAAAACACAAAAAGTGCTTTGGAGTTGAGTCCGCGAGAGCAAATGATGCAAACTGCATCATTGGGCTGATGATACTCTCGGGGACCGGTTTCTGGAGGTGAGAGACCGGTTCCCTCGGCTGGGTGTAGCGGGGTTGCTTGATGCAACCGGTCCCTGGTAGGGAGGGACCGGTTCCCGAACGTGGTCCCAGCGAGAATTGCCAAAAATTGGCTAAGTCCTGAAAATCGAGCTCTCGGGGATCGGTCTTTCAGGTGAAGACCGGTCTCTCGAGGACCGGTCTCCCAGGGAGAGACCGGTTCCCGAACGCGTGCGCCCGACGGAAGCTCTCGGGGACCGGTCCCAAGTCGGGGAGACCGGTCCATCCGCGCGAAAACTGCCCAGTGAGGGCAGTGCACAGGAGTGAAAGTTGAGGGGCTTTTATGCAAAATGGCTTTTATTTGAGTGGGCTGAGCCCTCTCTCTCCCTCACACTCTCTCATTTCACTCTCCCTCACTCTCTTTCTCTCTTGCTCTCTCTCTCTCTAGAGATAACAAAGAAGGAGAAGAAGAAAGAGAAGAAGAAGAAGGAGGAGAAGAAGAAGAAGGCTAGGAGCATCTTCCTCTCCCTCTCCTCTTCCCATTGGTGTAGCTCAAGAGGTAAGCTACAACCCTAGCTTCTAGAACTTAGGGTTTTTGGGTTTTATGCCTTGGAA
>NC_033631.1:2880390-2956221 GCF_001540865.1 Ananas comosus | reverse complement strand
GGCAAGGGCATCGCGCCCGACCAGTGAGACCGTGGTAGTATAGTAGCTTTCCTTTTTGCATTAGTCACCTATGTATTGAGAGAGAGATCTATTGTAGGTGAGGATTTGGAGAGCTATGTATTTTGGACGAGAAATGTATCCATTTAAAGAAAATGATGTAATGAGAATGTTGAAACTATTGTAATAGTTAGTAAAGTACTCTCTTTATTTCACTAGTTTTATCTTGTGAATTGCTTGCTCTCGTATTGTTGGCACTGTTTGTGCCCTCTTGAATGTGTATGGTTAGAATTTAATTTTCTGGGTAAATTCTTGTACACATTCCTGTTGTTGAGCCTTGGGCGGACAGGGGAGGTGCTGTCCATTCGGCGGCCCGCCGCCGCGGCCGAACCGTGCCAAATTGGTAGTGGATTCGGGGCGGGGCGTGACAGCTTTTGCTTACCCTCGTGTAAGCCATGGTGTATATTTCCGCTTGTGCATTCTCTTTGCTTGAATTGTACACGTGTTGAGCCTTGGGCGGACAGGGGAAACTCTGTTTGTTCGGCGTCTGTTCGACGTGCTCGGGCCGGCCCAAATTGGTATCGGTCTCGAGGCGTGACAGATCCACCTAGCTTTGAGGGTGGCATGGTGTAGCCAGCGGTAGTGGAGTCGTGGATCGACTCAATGGAAACGCTCTTTGAGGACTTAAATACCTCGGAGAAAGACAAGGTGTATCTCGCCACCCATTGCTTCGAGAAGGCGGCGATGGTGTTGTGGAAGCGAGTCAAGCGGGATCGATCATCCGACCTTCCGTCTATGCTTTGGGAGGAGTTCAAGAGGGCGATGTTCGCGAACTATTTCCCCGACACGGTCAAGCGGAAGCTACAAGAGAAGTTCCGCAAAGTAAGACAAGGAGATCGCTCGGTAGCAGACTACGAGCAGTAGTTCTCCCACATTATTGATTGCGTCCCGGATGTTGTTCGTGATGATCGGGACCGGGCTGATTGGTTCTTGCTCGGATTCCAGCCGAGAATCTACGAGAAGGTGCAAATTCTCAAGCTTACGACCTTTGCGGAGGTCTTTGATCGGGCCCTATGGGCGGAGCACGGCAATGCCTACACACGCGAGGAGCGTGAAGTTATGGCCGAGTCAAGGGATAAAAGAAAGAAGCGAGCGGCGGGCGGTGCCAGGGGCTGGCCGAATGCAAAGAAACCCCCTCAGTATCCCCGACAGCAGTTGAGGAAGGAGCTGGTGTAAGGAAGTGAATTCTCGAAATACGAGGATTGTACTTCACCCAGGATCGACTGATTGTCGAAAGTAAACCCTTGGTGGGAGTTGAGAATGTCCAAAGCACAAAGAGTGCCTTGGAGTTGAGTCCGCGAGAGCAAATGAGGCAAATGGCATCATTGGGCAGAAGTTGCTCTCGGGGACCGGTCTCTGCAGGTGAGAGACCGGTTCCCTCGGCTGGGTGTTGCGGGGTTGTGTGATGCAACCGGTCCCTGGTGGTGAGGGACCGGTTCCCGAACGTGGCCCAAGCGTGAGATGCCAAAAATTGGCTAAGTCCTGAAAATCAAGCTCTCGGGGACCGGTCTCTCAGGTGAGGACCGGTCTCCCGAGGACCGGTCTCCCGGGGAGAGACCGGTTCCCGAACGCGTGCGCCCGAGGGAAGCTCTCGGGGACCGGTCCCAAGTCGGGGAGACCGGTCCCTCCGCGCGAAAACTGCCCAGTAAGGGCAGTGCACAGGGGTGAAAGTGGAGGGGCTTTTGTGCAAAATGGCATTTATTTGAGTGGGCTGAGCCCTCTCTCTCCCTCACACTCTCTCATTTCCTCTCTCTCACTCTCATTTCTCTCTTGCTCTCTCTCTCTCTAGAAAGGAAAGAAGGAGAAGAAGAACAAGAAGGAGAGGAAGGAAAAGAAGAGGAAGATAAGGAAGGAGAAGAAGAAGGAGATCAAGAGGAAGGCTTTGAGCACCTCCAACTCCCTCTCCTCTTCCCATTGGAGTAGCTCTTGAGGTAAGCTACTAAACCCTAGCTTCTAGAACTTAGGGTTTTTGGGTTTTATGCCTTGGAATGGGTCAAATGGACCCTAAGCAAGCTTCTAAATAGATCAATCCCAAGAATCTAGGGATTTATGGGGTGATTTGCTATAGGTGCAAATCTAGGGTTCCAAAATGAGGTTTTTGTAAATGTATGAGATTGATCTCATTTGAAGCCTTGGAAACCCTATTGATAGGTCCCAAAACGCGGGGGCGAAGTCGATTTTGGCATTCGGCGAACCGACGTGGAGTTCTCGGCAAAATTGGGCCGGGCTAGCATTGATTCGGGCGAGGAAGGCTAAAGCCTTTTTGCGAAGCTCGCCGACAAGAATTTCCAAAGCCTCTACATTGATAAAAGGTGGGGGGTGTCATCCGAAACTTTCGAACTCCTTTCTATGTCTTAGATTGCATTTAATCTCATCTCTTCATGTTGCATTGTAGGGTTGCATAGTAGCTCAATTCCTTATGCTTTCTAATTGATAACCTAGTGTACTTGGAACGCTTGGTAACTTAGATAGGTGAGGATTGGGTCGAGACGTGAATCCTATGGTGCGAAAGAAAAGAGATGAACCCGATGGGGGTATTGATGACATAGAAAGTAGTGTTATTGTTAAAGAACAAACGAGTGGCATCCAAACATTGAATGATAACGAGTGGCATTAATGTAGTGTAAATAACACTAGAGGTCGATGGACCTAGGGATAGGTGGATCCCTTAGAAAATGCCTTGTGAACAATGAATTTAGAAAACTAAATAGCATTGCATGAATGTCGGGAACCGATGATTCCGCGATAGTCGTTGACCCTAGTGTAGGGCGTCCTCACTTGGAGAGGATTCGATTGGGTTATTGACTCTAGTTGTAGAGCCTCCTCACTTGGAGAGGATTGGATTGGGTGTTGACCCTAGTTACAGTGTATCCTCACATGGAGAGGATAGATCTAGCTCACAGTCTGCGTTTAGGGTGGCATAGCCATCCAATCCCCACATGGAGGGGATTGTCGTCGAGTACTCCGGAGTGTCGCGCGACTAGGACCACTTGGAGGTCCGGACCACATGGAGGTCCGCAGACGGTCCCGGGCTTGGGTGCACTTGGAGCTCCCTCCCCACTTTGGGATTTGAAGGTGAGTCATGGGCGAGCCCTAGGGCCTCGCCACAGATTGGGTAAATGAAAAAGGTTAAAGGTTTATAAATGTCATTGAACATTACTATTCGAACATGGATCGAATTTGTTAGCATGGTAGCAAACCTTTATTATATGATGCATGCATTCATATTCATGATTATGGGCATAGTAGCATAGTTTTCCTACTACTGCATTTACAGCTTTCAGATACATATCTATCTATCTATCTGTTGTTACTTGTGCCCACTTGGACCTAGTGGGGAGATCGGCAGAGTCGGCGGCCGAGCCCACTGGGAACTATGGAAGATAGTTCTCACCCCACTCTATTTCCAGTGGTAGGTTCAGGGCTGCAGAGAGAGGACCGCGGCAAGGGCGTCGCGCCCGACCAGTGAGACCGTGGTAGTATAGTAGCTTTCCTTTTTGCATTAGTCACCTATGTACTGAGAGAGATTCTTGTAGGTGAGGTTGGAGAGCTATGTATTTTGGATGAAAAATAATGTAACGAATGTAACTAATGTAATAGTTAGTAAATTACTCTCTTTATTTCACTTGTTTACCTCGTGGATTACTTGCTCTTCTGGTTGTTGGCACTGTTTGTGCCCTCGTTGAATGTGTATGTTTAGAATTGAAATTCCTGGGTAAATTCTTGTACACATTCCTGTTGTTGAGCCTTGAGCGGGCAGGGGAGGTGCTGTCCGTTCGGCGGTCCGTCGCCGCGGCCGAACCGTGCCAAATCGGTAGTGGTTTCGGGGCGGGGCGTGACAGCTGGAGACCACCTGGGTGCGTCATATGTGGCGGAGAGCACCGAGTGTCGACTTGCTCGCAGCGTGAAGGAAAATGTTTAAAGTGTGGCCAATCGGGACATCTTATCCGGGTGTGCCCGAGCTGGACGTCGTCTGCGCCGACGGCGGCATCAGCACCGTCTACCCCGAGGCAGCTTGCGGGGTTGCCTCCGGCGATGTCGGTTGGACGCGCATCGTCACCGCGTCACCGCGCAGATGGTTGGAACTCCTCAAAGACTATTACTTGACGATTCTTTACCACCCGGGCAAGGCTAACATGGTGGCGGATGCGCTAAGTTGGAAATGGACGGAGAACTTAGCGATGTTTGTGGTTACTCAACCGCCGTTGATCGAGCAGATGAAGCGGTTGGAGTTGGAGGTGGTGGCTCCTGATACACCTTTGAGACTGATGACTTTGGCGGTGCAACCTACACTTTTGGAAAGGATCAAGGAAAAGCAAGCTCACGATGTGAAGTTGCAAAAGATTAGAGCTAAGATGGTAGATGGTTGCACCGGTGACTTCATTGAGGATGGTGTAGGGTTGATACGTTTCCGCGGACGGGTTTGTGCACCGGCTGAACCAGTACTTCGAGAAGAAATTCTTCAAGAAGCACATTGAGCACCCCATGCTATACATCCGAGAGGCACCAAGATGTACAAGGACTTGAAGTTGCTATATTGGTGGCCCGGAATGAAAAAGGATGTTGGCGAGTTTGTTGCTAGATGTCTAACTTGCCAACAGGTTAAAGCTGAGCACCGAGTGCCTGCCGGAAAGTTGCAGAGCTTACCAGTGTGGAAGTGGGAGAAGATCACCATGGACTTCGTGATGGGATTACCCCGCTCACAGGCCGGGCACGACGCTATTTGGGTGATCGTGGATAGGTTGACGAAATCGGCACATTTCATACCTATCCACACTACTTGGACTGGTAAGAGACTCGCACATGTATACTTGGATGAGATAGTGCGACTGCACGAGGTACCTACTTCTATAGTATCGGATCAAGATCTCCGATTTGTATCTCACTTTTGGAAGAGCTTACAGGATGCCTTGGGTACGCGCTTGGATTTCAGCACTGCTTTCCACCCTCAAAGTGACGGGCAGTCAGAGCGTACTATACAGACTCTTGAGGATATGCTTCGTGCGTGTGTGATTGATTTCCAGGGAGGATGGTCGCAGTATCTACCGATGGCGGAGTTTGCTTATAACAATAGTTATCAAGTAAGCATCAAAATAGCACCTGTCACGCCCCGGGACCCAACGGAAGCCCGCCCGGCACGTGCCCAAACCCGCCATACGTCTAAAACATATAAGGCGTCTAAAATAAAATGATAAATAAGGCAAGTTAAAGAGAACATCTAGCAGTATCAGAGCAAGTATATCTAGATGTTGCAATAACCGAAACGAACATAAAGTTAAATCCACTAAGTAAAAACCGGAAGTAGTACACTAAACATCCAAAGTACAAATGCTAAACCAGATACATAGGTGGTCTCTCTATACAAGGTACCAGCATAACTCTCTCTCTTTCAACTACAACAAAAGGAGAGTGAACTACCAAAATGCAAAAGAAACGCTCCTCGCTAGCTAGCTAAGCGATTCCCTTGCCGCGGTCCCGTGCCTTCACCGGTGTAGAGGGCTCTGAAATAAAACCATAGAAACGGGGGCGTGAGAACTATTAAAAAATAGTTCCCAGTGGGCAATTACCGACTTCAGTGAAATGTGCCACTAGGCCCAACAACTAAAAAGGGGAAGTGTTATTGTAAGCAATATAAACAACTAGTAAGTAAGCATGGAAATTTACTACAACATGATGTCTCTACTTAGCATGAAATTGCATAAGTAATAAAGCTATTGTAACAAGAATGTAAACGAGTATCACTAACATAATGTCCACAAGCTAAATAGTAAATGTCATTGTTTACTATTCTAGTCAAAGTCCAAATGGCATGTTTTGTCATTAAGCTCCAATCATGTAAGACCCACCCGTAGGCTGTCTGGCCTGCGCCGTGCCTAATGGCCCCGTGGTAGTAAACATCCCCACTCTAGGAATGAGCCTCCCCCACAGCATCCCATTTCGGCGCCCAATCCCGCACGAGCGAGCATATGTCGCGATGGCTATCTCCGGAGTGCCGGCTTATAGGGAGCGACCCTCACAAGCATGTGCGAATGAGCACAATGGCAAGCAAGCATAAAAGTCCGTCTCAAATACCAATTCATCATGTCTAAAATATGGAATGAGGCAAATATCTCAATGGCCTATCACTATGTCATCATGTCTAAAACATGGAATATAGCATATATCTCGATGGCCTATCACTATGTCTCTATGTTGCAATTTCACAATTTACTAAGTCAATTGCCCCTTTATGGCATTCTAGTTCACTATATTCAAACATGAGTTTAATGTTCATGAATACATATTTCAACCA
Source organism: Ananas comosus (assembly GCF_001540865.1). Classification (NCBI taxonomy): domain Eukaryota; kingdom Viridiplantae; phylum Streptophyta; class Magnoliopsida; order Poales; family Bromeliaceae; genus Ananas; species Ananas comosus. The sequence goes on along the minus strand of NC_033631.1, from coordinate 2,949,872 downwards.
TCTTCCTCACATGCAACATGTTTTCCAACTTGGAAAAGAGAATACTCTAAACATGCATGTACAATACACATAATGCTCTACTATGTAGAGAAGGATTTTCATGATACGCAACACATGCATTTTTTAAGTATTCAAAAATTCACATAAATCCTATCTAGCATGGATATGCATGCAAAATGATAATACAACACATATTAACCACTTAGAAGGAATTTCCCCCTATTCACGTGAAGCCAAACCCACCAAAAGCTCCGCACGGGCGTCCGAAACGTTAACGAAGCTTCGATAATCACTCCTAGCACCCTAAGAGATAGGCTAGGGGAGTTACAACATCGAAACGACAATTCATGAGTTCAAACATTAAGCAACTCAAGGAAAGGGCTAAAAACTCACCAAAAATGGTGAAAATCTCTCTTGATCTCCAAAAGGGAGCAAGAATCCTTCAAAACCAACCTAAAGGAAGGTTCTAATAAGATCAATCAAGATCAAAAAGCCTCAACTCAAAAATCTCCATTTCTAACCCTAAATTTTCAATTCTAGGATTACAAGATCCAAATCCACTAAAACATGTATGAAAAGAGGAGTACATGTTACAAACCTCACAAGATGCCCTAAACCAAGCTCCAAACAAAGTAGAGTTGAAGATCTTCTCTCAAACAAGCTCCTCTTTAAGCTCCAAGTCTTCAGCAATGGAGGAAACCCAACAAAAAGTAAGGAGAAGAAGAAATGAGAGATCAAAACCAACTAAAATCCACAAAAAATGGAGAAGAATCCAAAGGAAAGAGTTCTCACCTTTTCTCCACAGGTCTAGGGCTCAAAAGAGCAACTAAGGGGGCTGGGGTGGTACTTAAAGAGGTTGCAACAATTGCAAATACACCCCTCCCCGAAAACAGCCCAGTCTGCAATGTGTACCGGTACACGGGAAAGTGTACCGGTACACTTCCTACGAAACAGCCCAACCCTAGCCTCGAGTTGGCAGAAAACTCGAAGTGTACCGGTACAACCATCAAGGTGTACCGGTACAAATCCTGTACCGGTACAACCATCAAGGTTGTACCGGTACACAGCCTGGCTGAGGCTGACCCGAGAGCAGGACCAACAATCCATCTTTTTGGATTTTGGTACAAGCTTTAAACCTCAATTCTCGGGATGCGAGCCATAGGTCGAAACACTGTCAACGACCTTCCAGAATATCTGGCAAAGCTCGGAACACAGATCAAACACTTGAACCTCGCAAATTGCAAAGGTCCAGTGTGCTACAATATATGTATTGTTGCAGGAATTTTAGGGTGAATGAGATGATATTTATGTGAATGTTTGCATGTTGTGAGTACAAATGCATTATGAGTTGGTTGAGAACCTAAGAACCCTATATATGCATGAGATGTAACATAGAAACCTAGTTGAGGAAAGAGGACAAATGTGACACTATGACATGTAGATCGAGTGGCATTAGTAAATGCAAAGATGACACTAGAGTTAGTGTGTGTGGCATTAACGAGAATATGAATGCTAAAGTATTTGAACACTAGAGTTAGTGTGTGGCATCAAAGAGAACAATTGTGGCATAAAGAACGATAAAAGCTAGAGTTAGCAACAAGTGTGGCATAAAGAACACTAGAGTTAGTGTAATGACATGACTGAAAATTAAGAATGCAAAGAACTTGAGATTGGGACACAATGACATACAACCTTAGAGCTAAGGGTCATTTGTGTATAATTTTCTTATAGTTAAGGAACGGATTGAACAGGACATTCTTAGAGTTAAGGATTGGATCATACTCGCTATAAGTCCTTGCTCAGGGGTGGTAGCTCCCCCTAGAGCCATGTGCTCCGGAGTTGTCATCACTGGGTTGGTGCTATTCCCTAGAGGACGGTCCCCGTTGGGTCGTAGGAGTCTCCACGACGAATTGGGATTTTGAGTTGGTGAGTTAATGAGGTGAAACCCACGGGTTAGCCATGAGATTGAACAAGAAATCAAAGAACTTGCATTCTTCATGAGTTTATATTGAGCATCCTTATTGATAGCTTTGTTCAGGCATATTAGTTGCATTCGTACAGTTGGTTATTTATCTGCTTATTTCTTTCTATTATGCCTGAGTTAGACCTAGTGGGAAAGTCGGTGAGATTGGGGCCGAACCCACTAGGAACTTCGTTGCAGTTCTCACCCCACTATTTTCACAGGGCCGGGACCGAGTGAGTCGGCGAGCGACCGCGGTAAAGGTATCACGCCGTAGACAGTGACCACCCTAGTCGGATTTTCATATTTTGCTAGTAGATGCATTCCTTTATATATCATCTTTTGTATTTGATGGTTAGAGATGTTAAAGAAAAGAATGTAATCTTTTATTTTGAGAAAATGTGATGTAAAAAAAAAAAGATGAAAAGCAATGTAAAGGCAAATGTGATAGTTGAATGCTTGTAAATGGTTAAAAGTTAATCATTCTACTTGTGAGTTGTTTAGTCTAATATTCTTTCACTTTGGCTTTTGCTTACCCTTGTGTAAGCCATTTTGTATGTTTCCGCTTGTGCATTCTCTTTGTTTGAATTGTACATGTGCTGAGCCTTGGGCGGACAGGGGAGGCTCTGTCCGTTCGGCGTCTGTTCGATGTGCTCGGACCGGCCAAAGGGATTGGTCTCAGGGCATGACATACAACACCTCGCATCTAGAAAGATACTCATAATATGACCAGAGATGAAATATCAGAACTCATTGCTCTTCAACTGAAAGAGTCAATGGCAGGGTCGATACCCAAACAGAAAGGAAGGGGGCACCCATACCCTGTAGAATATGATGATATACTCTTCCCTTTAGGGTATGTCATTCCTAAATTCAAACAATTTAATGGGGTAGGCAACCCGGACCAACATTTGGCACATTTCAAAGCCACGTGTGGTAACACTAGGGGCAACAATGCATTATTGTTACGTCAGTTCCCTCAGAGCTTGACCAGGATAGCTTTTGACTGGTATTATTCTCTCGAAGATGATTCAATCAAAACTTGGAGTGAAATGGAGAATGCTTTCTGAGCAAAATTCGCTACAATTAGCGCTAAAATTTCAATAGCCGATCTGGCAGCTACTAAAAGAAAGAAACATGAGTCAATGCTAGACTACATAACTCGATGGCGAAATTTGAGTATAAAGTGTGATACAACCCTAGAGCAATCTCAAGCGGTGGAGCTGCTTAAAGGGAATGTAGACAACTGGATGGCCCCGTTCCTTTGTACCATCAGTTGTACTACGTTTCAGGATCTCATACTGAATGTCTCAAAGTTAGAAAAAACTGACCCTCAAATTTCGATAGGTTTCTATCCTTCTAGACCTCGGAGGGAAGATGGAAAGAAAGCCGAAACCAAAGCCATCCGTTCAAGGACAGCTTATGCCAACAATGTAGAAAAAGGAAAAAGGTCCACTGTTTCAGTTGGGCCGACATCCAAGCCAACGCTAGGCGGAGATAACTATAGAATGACTATAGAGGAGAGAAAGAATAAAATATACTCCTTTAAAAAAGACAAAGTGAAGAAAATATTCAATGATGCTATTAAAAGTGGCCTGTAGCTACCGGAGCCAAAGAGGCCAGAAGATGTCAGCAAAACCGATGACACAAATTATTATCTCTATCACAGAATGGTCAGTCACCCTATTGAAGATTGCTGGGTGTTTAAAGACTGGGTTGAGAAGCAATATAAAATTGGTGCTATTACACTATCACGTTCTGTCCTCATGGATCCACAAGTGGAAGAAACCAATGCAATTAGTGTAGGGACCGAATAAACAGTAGGGTTCGATAACTCTTTTCCTTCTGAGTTTTGGAACACCTTTTTGACTAAGAAGACTCGAAAAATGCTCAAACAATTGAAAGAAACCCCAGGAATTATATGGCGAGGCCTATTGAATCCAAAAGTGCAACCAATGCCACTAGAGGATCAGCCTTCATCATCTTCCAAACCATACAATCCTCCTACTCTATCTAATCGGAAAGTAATCAAGAAAAAGAAGATTAAAAGGCCTGTAGATCCGGAGCCGTACGAGTCTAAGAAGACGAAGCTTGAAGAGTACATTGACTCCCTAGAAGACTACATACAGAAAGAAAGAGAGACAGTTTTAATCAAGGACTTCGTAGTCGGAGCAATGGACGGCACGACCATCCTAATACGAAAGATTGATGAGGGTGTCAGATTTAGAAAATATGTTGAGCCTTCCCTTTCACCCAATAAAAAGGTCTATATAAATTTGGAAAACGAATTTGAAGAGATAGAGAAGGAGATCTATGAGGAGGCGGAGGATTTCTGGCGAGAAGTATGCACAAAAGTTTGCAGAACCACCTTAACTTATAATGTGGACAGTGAAGATGAGTTCACTTCCGCATTAGAAGACAATACCGATGTTGATGCTGAAGAAGGCGATAGCGAGAAAGAATTTTGGCAAAAATTAGAAAGAAAGAAAAAAGAGGAGCAAGGTTCAATTGCATATGCACAAAGGGTTACGAACTATAGACTAGACTCGGTCAACAAGGAGCTCTTTAATATAAGAGTCGAACAAAAAGAGATAGCGAAGATGGTGATCGGGCTTGAAGCAAGGATTGAGCAGGTGTTACGGTTGATGGCCCCAGCCCCTCGACGAGTTCGGCCACCACCCAGAAACAACCATCTACAAAAGGTGATAGAGCGCATTGAAAGGATGATGACCCCCGATACCAGTCAGGAGCAAGCAACAGAGAATGTATCTTCTCAGAACTTGAGAATTGTAGGAGAATTCGAAGGGAGAAACAACAATTGTCTCGAAAGAGTAAAAACAATCAAATTTTAAACCCCAGCTGGCACCAGTCGACTGATGATCAAAAGAAAGACTCGATTATGGAGAAAAAGAAAAAGCCTCTGAGGATCATGATCGATGACGAGAAAGTAGCAGAAAGGTCACGGCACCAAGATGTGCAAGTTTACGAAGGAAAAGGAAAAGCTCCGCTCATTGAAGACCGAGGTATGAAGAAGGTTTAGAAAAGGGAGCAAAGAGAAACGCGACTCCGATATCTCCGGGCCATCAGGAGTGGGGGCATAACCTAAATACAAAGAAAGATCAAATACAACCCTCGACCAGTAAAGGCTTCAAGAAGAATCAAGTCACAAGGAGCACAAGACCCCCGAGAACATATCTACCATATGATGAGAATGAGCCTATTATCTGTAACTTTTGCGGAGCTAATGGCCATTCTTACATAAATTGCCAACATCTAAAAGAGCTGGAGGAGAAAGCTCTCAGTAGAGAGTCTTGTAGAGTAATCACTATCTCTGAAGATCACTCTGAGGAATCTGTTAACAAACGGAGACGGAAAAGTAAACAACCAGTAGTGGTAAATGAAGAAGGTGACAGTGCATGGTTAGCATACGAACCTCCCTCCCAAAATCAAGAATTAAAAAGAATGGAGACTTGTATATTGGAAGTAGGAAATGATGTAAAGAGGCTGCAGCTAGACGTCCATTCTTTAAAGTTAAATCTAGACTGTGTTGCTACTGCAGTGGAAAATATGAGCTCTCAAACAAGGATGATAATAGATATGCTCCGCTCTCAAGAAGGTGAGAGCTCAAAGTAAACTCGAAATGAGATATGTAGGGCAGTTGACATCAGTACTGATTCGGAGAATGATGAAGGAGATGCCCTACAAATAAAATTAAGATCTGGAAAAGTGCTACCAGAAAGGCAAGAACCAGTTCAAAAGGAGAGAGATAGAGAAGTTCTAGTCAGCAAAGAACTTCCAACTTCTTCAAATCAAGCAAAGCTGACAAGAATAGAGTATAATGTACTCTCTCATCTACGAAAAGTACCAGCACTTCTGAGTGTTTATGACGCCCTCATGATGTCCAAAGAACACAGAGAAGTGTTGATCTATGCTCTCCAAAATCCTGTGCCCTTTCATGCATACTTCACTGAGACAAGCATGAAGGAGGCATTATACCTCGTCCACATCGCCAATATCACCTTTACAGAGAAGGATTTACTGATGGGAACAACACATCATAATCGGCCATCATATGTAACTGGCGCAAGTGATGGAGAAAGAATGAATCGAATTCTAATTGACCCTGGGTCGTCTGTGAACCTAATGACTTTAAGAACCTTGAAGAGTCTGGCAATGGACGTTGGCTATTTAAACTCAGAAAAGGTTGTAATTCAGGGGTTCAACCAACACAATCAAAAGGCCCTTGGGTCTATTATCCTTCCGATAAGGTTTGGGAAGCTGCAAACTGAGGCAAAATTTTATGTTATCAATGCAGATTCCTCCTATAAGGCATTGTTAGGATGGCCTTCATTGCATAAATATCACATAGTTCCGTCTACCTTTCATCAGTGCCTGAAATATATAAAAGATGGGGAGGAATATAGAATTGATGGTGATATTCGGCCATTTGGAGTTCATGAAATTCGATATGAATGTTACGCCCCGAGACCCGGCATAGGCCCGCCCTGTGCGTGCCCAGACCCGCCATATGCCTGCACATATAAGGCGTCTACAACGATAGCGAATAAGAGAACAATAAATAGAGAATATCTAGAGATATCAGAGCAAGTATACAGCTAGGTTCTATCAACTAGTAGAAACCACAGAAGCTAGACTGCTAAAGTAAAATGTAAAGTGGTACATTATAAGTCTCAAGATACAAATAGTGGATGGTCTCTACAAAATGGTACAAGTCTCTCAACCTCTCCAAAAAGAAACAAAAGAGAGGTAGACCACCTATCAACCAATCCCTCGCTAGCTAGCTCGAGGCGATTCCTTCCCCGCGATCCCGAGCCTCTACCGAAGTGGAAGGCTCTGAATGAAAACATAAAATAGGGGGGTGTGAGAACTGCACCACTAGGCCCAAAACATGAGCAGATAAGAGAGTAACGAAAAATAACTGCGGAAAGTAAAAGCATATAATGAAATGCTATTCTACTATGCCACAAGCATACATGATGTCAACATGATGTACATCTACTCTATCCTGATCCAATATGCTAATACATACATACTATGTTCTATCATGGCTACCAAGAATGCTATGATGCAATAAGTAATACTATCACGTATACTACATGTCCAAATGTCCAATACTATGCTAAAAGCATGTCCAAGTAAACCAACTACTAAGCCTATCTAGTAGTGATTGTCATATACCGGTTTAATGTTATTGTTCAATCTTGTTTTAGAACCTACACAAGTGTAGTCTAGCTTGTGCCGCCTACGTGCCAGTGGTAGCTCCAGCATTCCCACTCGAGGAATGAGTCTAACCCTCTAGGCCCCCGTAGGCTTCTCAATCCCGCACGCGCGAACTGCGTCGCAAAGGATAACTCCGGAGTGCCGGCTTGTAGGGAGCGACCCTCACAAGCATGTGCGAATGAGCACAAATGGCAAGCAAGCGTAGTCATCGTCTCAAGTACTCAATCATCATGTCTCTAACATGGTAATATCCACTAGCAACCCAACGGTCTAGTTCTATGTCTCAAAGTGAAGTTCCAACATTCACTAAGTCTAGTGCCTCTTTAGGACACTAGAACATCACTATATCCAAGCATGTTCCAATTTTCATGCCTCTTTATGGTATTATTTACTAGGTTCATACATGTCCCAAGCTCAATGTCGCTTTATGACATTAGCTTAATATACCAATTCCAAGCCCAATGCCTCTTTATGACATTAGCTTACCCTATCAATAATAAGTTAATACGCATGCTCTCTAGCATGATCTCATATTGCTAATATGTACCTAGCATGTATTCCACAATGCAAATAAATATTAACATGCATCTATCCACTAGCATATGGTTTCAATGCGCTCATATGCAACTATCAACTTAGCATAGTTCTCATAATGCTACATGCATACACTTTCCAATGCAACTACCAACTTAGCATAATTCTCATAATATTAACTTGCACATGCAATTCACATATCATTCAAGTCTAATGCCTCTCTATGGCATTACTTTGCTAGGCTCATTTATAGCTCAAGCCCGATGTCGCATTACGACATTAGCTCCATAACTCACAAGTTATTCAAGACCAAAGCCACTTTATGGCCTAATATATTCTCCTATGTCCAAATGAGATTTATGTCCAAGGCATATTATATTTGTCATATCTACTATATGAAATATGATTCCAGTCCCAATTAGAATGCTAAACCCATGCATAAGTCTCACATGCAAGCTCTCTACTACATAGAGGTCCGAAAATACATTGTATATAATATAAGCATTTCAAGCATTCTAAAATTCACAAATAATGCATCTATCATGAAAATGCGTGATTTTCTATTTTACAATACTTAAATCTACATAAATGAGATTTTCTCATTTGTAGCGAAGTCAAACCCACCGAGAGCTCCACACGACCGTTCGTGCCCACGACTCTCTTAGCTCCAAGACTTTAGGTGATGTCACGATGCTACGATTCCGGTTTCGTGATTTTAGGAAGCTTACACCGCGAGCTGCGGCAATCTGTACCGAAATCGTCCTTTTCTTCAATATCTCCGCGTAGCCTCGTCGTATCGCCGAACCGACTTCGCCAGCGCGTTCGTATACCTAACAATTAGGTTTGAATAGGTTCAAATTAGATCAAACCTCTACATATTGCAAAACCCCATTTTTGAGCCTTAACATGCTACTATTGCAAGAAATAACCAAATTGGAACTTGATTCATGCAATTAACATTATTAGCATCTAGGGAGTCCTCTAAACCTATTCCTAAAGCATATAATTGAAGCTCTAAAATTCTACCATTAAAGCCCTAGCATATACATACACTCCAAATAAACCAAATTAAATGGAGAAAATATGCTAATCATCACAATAGAGGCTACTAGAACACTAAGGATAAAGGAATTAGCCCAATTCCAAAAGCTTACCAGAATGTGAATGCCGAGACGGAAGCACACCGCTCTAACGGGCGCACGAAAGCTCAATTTGTCGCTTCCAACGCGTTCACAAGCTTGCTCTCCGCCAACGCCGCAAATTTGAGCGAGAGATTTAGAGAGATAAGGAAGATATTTAGAGAGAGAAAGGAGGGTTTCTCTCTCTCCCTCTCTAAACGTGTGTGTGTGAGGGTGATGCTGTTGGCTGTGAAGAAGAAGAAACCTAGTAGCTTCTATTTATAGTCAACACCCCAAAATACTATTCACAATAGTAATTTAGCAGATACAAACTGACATTTTTTGCTGGAGCCCTTCTGAATGTCTGATTGAGCTCAAATTTGACAGTCAGGCTTGGTTTTCCTTAACTTGACGAAAGATATTTAAATCTTTCCGTTACGACCATGTTTGGTCACCGAAAGCTCAACCGAACTGTAATCTCTAACAGATAGCAGTCAGATTTTATTTTTCATCTTCCGGGTGTCGGATCGACATGAAACTTTAAATCTAACCTCATAAAAATAATCCTAACATATTTTCAGATTTTTGAAATTTTCTGACACTGTACATTTTCTACTAAAATATCAGCCCCGTCTCTCACAGAAAATTCTCAATCTTCTATTTTCACTCCGATTTCCGCACGAGTCGATCCCGACTTATATTTTACTTCTCTAAATCCAATAAAAATAGTATCTCACACTATTTTTATTTATATTCACTTTTATTAAAAATCCGGTATGCTATATTCTTCACCCCTTAAAAAGAGTTTCGTCCTCGAAACTTCAATCACACCTCAACTCGATCTATCGAGCCATTGAGGACATTAGCATACTTCTCCCAAGGGAGCACACTCCGATTCAATCACCGGCATTGCTTAGAAGCAATATCACAGGTGCATCGCTCCATCGTGAGTGCTCTAATTCCACAGGGACTTTAGTTCTGCTGTGAGATGGCACACTCCGGCACATCTCCACCTTCAGTCCTTCAAAGAGCATTATCCTCAGATTCCACATGGGTATCCATGATCCAACACGTGGCATTCTATGCACCCGGGTCTAAGCTCGAACTACTGTCCTGACCAAAATCTCTTCCCTACCCGCAGGTATTGAGCCGCTGTCACTCACAGCTGACTGCGCCCGCCCCAAGGGCCCAGGCTCCACAGTCCACAAATGGTTCAGGCACGGGTCGTCCCCCAAGCAACACCCGATGTCGTTGTCCTACGCGACATGCTCTAACGAGCCGCAAATACTATCCTCCCTAGTAATTACCCGATTTTAGGTAAGGGGATAGTCAACACAACCAACGAAAATAAATCCTCAAAATGCACTATTTCGTGCTCAAAATCTCAAGGCGAGTCAAGTCAGCTCGCAAGACCAGAGGTACAAGGTACCCCACAAAACTCTACACCAAGTAAGGCCAATCCATTTGTTGGCGCACAAAACCCTCTCACAAGGTAGGGTGTTCAAGACGACACACCCGATCATCTGATCATGCATCGAAAAAAGGATCAATGCTAAACAATTCGGCAAACAGCCGATCAAGGTATGCAAATGATGCAAACATCTCAATCATAAAATGCATAAACTCGAATGCCATAATAATATAATGGTAGCTGCAGCCACAAACTCAGTTGCTGCCGCCTCCTCAGTCTGGGCCGCATACATGCGCCCGCTTGGGGCCTGTCGTGACCCCTCCGTCTGTCTCTGGACAGGTGGCCGCCCAGCCTGGTAGTGAGCAGAAGGCGTCCCCTGGCTGGGACCCGGTGACGCTGGTGCCGATGCTGATGACGGCGCTGGAACAGATCCCCTCAGGCAGTCCGACTGGAAGTGGCCCTCCTGGCCACACAAGTAATACCTAGCCCGACTGCGCGGGCATTGCCCAGAAAACCAGCTCTCGGGAACCGGTCCTTGCGGGGAGAGACCGATCCCCGAGAGACCGGTCCCTTTGGGAGAGACCGGTTGCATCGCGCGGGGGCCCTGGCTGCCCGCGGGAGAGCTCTCTCAGACCGGTCCCATATCAGGGAGACTGGTCCCCGAACACGAAATCTGCCCAATCATAGCAGTGTAATAAGATAAAAGTTGAGGGGCTTAACTGCAATTATGCAATCAATAGGGCTAAGTATGAGAGGATATGAGATATTTCTCTCATTCTCTCCCTCTCACACCCTTGCACTCTTCTCTCTCTTTCTCTTTCTAGACCTAAGGAGGAGAAGACAAAAAAGGAAGGAAAAGAAGAAGAAGGAGAAGGAGTAGAAGGTAAAGAAGAAGCTAAGGAGTAGAGCTACTTCCTCTTCTTCCCCTTTGGAGCAACAAAGGAGAGCTTACAAGGTAAGCTTTCATCTCCTCTCATGGTAGAACTTAAGCTAGGGTTTCGATTTCCCTAAGGATGGTTTTCATGAGATCCCTAGAGTATTTGGAGTTATCTTTTGCTTCCTTAAGACATCAAAATCATGGATTGGGTATATGTGGTGAAGCTTAGAGGTGAGCTTCAACCCTTCTGATGGTAGAATCCAAACTAGAATTTGGATTGAGCTAAGAATAGTTTTTATGGAACCTCTAGAGTAGATTAAGCTTTCTTTTGCTTATCTTTGAGATCAAAAATCTAGATTTGGTATATGTGAAGCTAGGGCACCTAAATTTGGGGCTTTTGCTTGTGAGGGTTTCAAAGTGAAATTGACCCTCTAGAAACCTAATTGGGGGTATTTCCGACGCGTTGGTGCGCTCAGTTTAACGTTACGAAAAGCCTATGTAAAGTTATGAGCAAAATGGCCTGATATGGCTTTGTTTTGCCGTAGGTGACAAACTAAGAGTCTAAAAATTTCAAGAAAATCACCATAGCACCTAAGAAAGCCTACAAAGTGGGTGGTGCTCTCCAAACTTGTTAGAATTTTCTTTATGTCTAATGTGTCACTTCTTGAGCATGCATATATAATTGTTGCATGCATGATTAGGGTAATGAGATGATAATAATGTGGATGTTTACATTTTGTGAGTTCAAATGCATCATGATGGTTGAGAACCAATAAGAAATGTAATAACCCTATATGTGGATGTATGATGATAAGATCTTAGTAAAGTTAAAGAACAAGTGACATATGACATGAGGATAATGAAATGTGAGAATGAAAGCTATAGTTCGTATAAAGATTAACGTAGAGAACACTAGAACTAGTGTGTGGCATCAAAGAGAACAAATGTGGTACAAAGAATGACAATTGCTAGAGTTAGCAACAAAATGTGGCATAATGAACAATGGCTAGAGATAGCATTAAATGTGTGGCATAAAGAATACTAGAGTTAGTGTAAAGACATGATGAAAGTAAAGAATGTAAAGAACACTAGAGTTAGTGTATTGACATGGTTAAAGATAAAGACTGCAAAGAACATGAGATTGACACAATGACATTCAACCTTAGAGCTAAGGGTCATTTGTGCATAATTCCTTAGAGTTAAGGGACAGATTGAACTGAATATCCTTAGAGTTAAGGATTGATCATACTCGCTATAAGTCCTTGCTCGAGGGTGGTCGCTCCCCCTCGGGCGATGCGCTTCGGATTTTGTCATCACTGGGTTGAGTTACTCAGAGGACGGTCCTAGTGGGAGAAAGCTGAGGGCCCACAATCATGGATTTTGAGTTGGTGAGTTAATGAGGCGATACCCCCGGGTGAGCCTTGAAATTGAACGAAAAAACAAAGAACAAAGAATATCGACCATGCATTCTTCATGAATTTATATTGAGCATCTTATTGATAGCATTGTTCAGGCATATTAACTGCATTTGTATATGTCACGCCCGGGGACCGATACCAATTTGGCCCGACCCGAGCACGTCAAACAGACGCCGAATGGACAGAGTTTCCCCTATCCGCCCAAGGCTCATCACATGTACAAATTCAAACAAGAAATGCACTAGCGGAAACATACACAAACGGCCTACACGAGGGTAAGCAATAGCCATTAGTGAAAGAAAGGAAAACTAAACATTCATTTGCACTATGATTCGTTTTTTATCATATACATTGCATTCATCTTGTTCATTTTCGAATTCCTTACATGTCATTTCATCATTTCCTTCTTACATCACATTTACCTCAAAATACACATTACATTCTTTTCTTTACATTACTAGTCATCAAATACAAAAAATGAACATAGGGTAGCTACTAACAAAATGTAAACCCAACTCAACTCTGGTGGCCTCTGTCTAAGGCGCGATGCCTTTACCTCGGTCGCTCGCCGGCTCGCTCGGCCCCGGCTTTGTGGAAATAGTGGGGTGAGAACTACAACAAAGTTTCCAGTGGGTTCGGCCTCAACATCACCGACTTTCCCACTAGGACTAACTCAGGCATAATAGAAAGGATAAGCTGAAATATAGTAACCAATCTACAACATGATGCTAATATGCCTGAACAAAAGCAAGGAATATGCTCAACATTAACATATGCAGATTATGCAAGTTCTTTGTTCTTTTCACTTTACTCTTTGTTCTTTGTTCTTTGTTCTTTATTCTTTAATCTCAAGGCTAACCCGGGGGTTTCGCCACATTAACTTGCTTCACATTAAGTCCATCATCGCAGGAACTCACCCGCTAGGACCGTCCTTCGGGTTTACTCCAACCCGTGATGCATAACTCCGGAGCGCATCGCCCGAGGGGGAGCGACCGCCCTCGAGCACGGAACTCATAGCAAGTATGATCATATCCTTAACTCAAAGGATTTATAAGTTCAATCTTGACTTTACACTAGCTCTAGTGTTCTTTCATCACTTTATGTTGCAAACTCATGCAATCACATTCTTTACATTTCTCTACTCTTGCTAACTCTAGCATTCTTATTCGTTACAATTCTTGTTCTTATTGCCCCACTTTACTTTAATCTTACTCATGATCATTTTCATCATTCTTTACATTACATTGGTTCTTTACCTCACACTATCTCTAGTGTCATTTCACATTAGCTTTATCGAATGCCACTCGATCTATGTCATTGTGTCACTCTGTTCTTTTGCTCACTTTGGGTGCTCACTTTTCTCTCATGCATACACATAGGGTTTTCGACATTTACATAGTTCTCATTCATCATATTATGCAAGTTGTACTCACAATCATGCAACATTACATTTTCATCATTACTTTACCCTAATATGCATGCAACAACATATATACATGTTCAAATGAATCACACATTAGGCATAGAGGGAAGTTCAATGAGTTTGAGAAGCACCACCCACCTTGTAGGTCTCTTTAGGTGCTCCGACGATTTTCTTGGGATTTATAGACTCCTCGTTCTTCCCCTGCGGCAAAACGAAGCCAACTTAGGCCATTTTGCCCATATCTTTACATCGGCTTTTCGTAACGTAAATCCGAGCGCACCAACGCGTCGGAAATACCCCCAATTAGATTTCTAGAGGGTCAATTGCACTAAGAAATCCCCATGAGCAAAAGCCCCAATTTGGTGCCCTAGCTCCAATACATATACAAAACCTAGGGTTTGATCTCATTGGGAAGCAAAAGTAGCTTCATTCTACTCTAAAAGGTCCATTAGAACCATTTCTAGCTCACTCCAAACCCTAGTTTGGATTTCACCATGAGAGGTGATGAAGCTCTCCTTCAAGCTTCACCTCCAACACTAAACCCATGGTCTTGATCTCAAATGAAGCAAAAGAAAAGCTTCAAAGACTCAAAATGCTCCATAAAAACCATTTCTAGGTCACCTAGTTCCCATTTTAGGGTTTTAACATGATTAGGGTTCAAAGCTTACCTTGTAAGCTTTCTCTTTCCAAGCTAGAGATGAGGGAGAGGGAGTTTCTTCACTTCCTCTTCTTCTTCTCCTTTTTCTTCTCCTTCTTTTCCTCTCTTTCCTTGTCTTCTTCTTCTCCTTCTTTGTCTTCTAGAGAGAGAGAGAGAGAGAGAGGGATGAGTTTGGGTGTGAGGGAATGAGAGGGAGAGACTCTCTCAGCCCTAAACATGACCCACATAATGCATTTTTGCAGATAAGTCCCTCATCTTTTATCTCATTACACTGCCCGAACTGGGCAGTTCGCTCAGCCGGGGACCAGTCTCTTCTTCAGGGACCGGTTCCCGAAGGATCTCCCCGCGCAGCCAGAGCTGCTGCGCGCAGGGCAACTGGTCTCTCTTTGGGGGACCGGTTTCTCAGGGACCAGTCTCTCGGGCAGGGACCGGTTCCCGAGAGCTAGTTTCTCAGGACTTAGCCGATTTTTCGGCTGTCTCAATTCACACGCGTTCGAGGACCGGTCTCTCCCACCAGGGACCGGTCCCCGAGAGCTCAAAACTGCAGAATGCAGGTTTTGATTCTATAGCTCTCGAAAACCTCCCGTAACTCACTTTTAATCATTTTAACACCTTCGGACTTTCCGAAGTGTACCGTCCTCGAACTTTGGTCAATTTGACTAAAGTTCGATATTTATTTTTCGAATTTTCGGTATATTACAGTATAGCTGGCTACTTATCTGCTTATTTCTTCTCTTATGCCTGAGTTAGACCTAGTGGGAAAGTCGGTGAGATTGAGACCGAACCCACTGGGAACTTCGTTGTAGTTCTCACACCACTATTTCCACAGAGCCGGGACCGAGCGAGCCGGCGAGTGACCGCGGTAAAGGTATCGCGCCATAGACAGTGACTACCGAGTCGGATTTTGCATTTTGTTAGTAGCCACCATATGTCTTCTTTTGTATTTGAAGATGATTATTTATAAAGCAAATGAGAAAAAGAATGCAATGTTTATTTTGGGCAAATGTGATGTAAAAGAAATGATGCAAGCAATGTAAAGAATCATGAATATGAAGGTTAAATGCAATGTATGTGATCAAAAGTTGAATCATAGTACTTGTGTAGTTGTTTAGTTTCCTTTCTTTCACTCATGGCTATTGTTTACCCTCGTGTAAGCCGTTTGTATATGTTTCCGCTAGTGCTTTTCTCTACTTGAAAATATACAGGTGATGAGCCTTGGGCGGACAGGAAAAACTCTGTCCGTTCGGCGTTTGTTTGACGAGCCCGGTGTCACGCCCCGAGGCTCAGCGGAAGCCTACCCGGCGCGTGTCCAGACCCGCCATACGTCTAAAACATATAAGGCGTCTACAAAAATTTCGATAGATAAACAAAAATACAATAGATCTAGTGATATCAGAAGCATTGTATAACTAGTTCTATAAGAAGGAAAGGACATAAAGCTGAAAGTCCAACTAAATAAAGACATAAAAAGTACTAGGGTCCCATATCAAGTGCTAAAGAGTAAAGGTGGTCTCTCTATATATGGTACAAACTTCTGCCCTCTCTCACAAAATAAAAATGGAGGATAACCACCTAGCCGTAAAGGAAACTCTCCGCGAGCTAGCTACGCGCACCCATGCCGCGATCCGTGCCTTCGCCGGTGCCGAAGGCCTCTGAAAGTAACCATAAAAGGGGGCGTGAGAATCTATTAAAAAATAGTTCCTAGTGGCAATTACTGACTTCAGTGAAATGCACCACTAGGCCGAAACTATAGAAAAAGGGGCAGTGTACATTATAACAAAGCGATAAATGCAACTGTACGTAAATAAATAACAGATACCCAATAAACATGATACCTCTACTTAGCATTATTTACATAAGTAAGGAAGACTACTAGCTATAATGCACATGAACACCCAACATATAAAGCATGATATGCACTATCCAAAGTCCACAATGTAATAGTAAAGATGTCATTGTTTACTAATTCTCTAGTCCAAGTCCACTTTAACAGTTATAAGGTTCACTATAGCATGTTCTGTCACCAAGTCTCAATCATATAAGACCCACCCGAAGGCTGTCTGGCCTGCGCCGTGCCCTAATGGCCCTGTGGTAGTCAACATCCGCACTCTAGGGATGAGCTCCCCCACGGCAATCCACTTCGGCGCCCAATCCGGCACGGGCGAGCATATTCGGGCGATGCTATCTCCGGAGCGCCGGCTTGTAGGAGCGACCCTCACAAGCATGTGGCGAATGAGCACAATGGCAAGCAAGCAATGATCCGTCTCAAGAACCAATGTCTCATGTCTAACAACATGGAATAATCAAAGTATCTCAATGGCCTATCTCTATGTCATCATGTCTCTAACATGGAAGGTAGCAGATATGTAGTGGCCTATCAACATGTCTCTATGTTGCGTTTATAGTTTACTAGTTTCAATGTGCCCTTGATGACACTTTTGTTCAACGAGTTCCGAGCATGGCATTAATATGTTCATGATGCATAATTCACGAACTCTAGCATGGAGACATGTTTTCACTTGCAAACCAAGCCCTATCTCACATGCATGCAATCTATACATATAGGCTTACCTATATGACGTACAGAAATTTTACGATGTATGGGGCATGCATGTTAAGTGTTCTAAAATTCATATAAATCATGTTTAGCATGAAATTGCATTCAAAATAGTTTACAAAAAAGTTTAGAAGGCCATAGGGGCCATTTTGCCCCATTTTCATGAAGTCAAACGCCACCAAAACTCTTGCAACTCTGCGCAAGCTCCGACGAAGATGCCCCACTAGCCTCCTAGCACCCTAAAGATGTAGGAACAAGGGTTAAATGAACCTTAACGATTAACCCTAAACTCAATCGATAGGCAATATAGGCTAGATGGAGAAAACTCACCTAGGTGAAGAAACTCTCTCTCTAGTCCAAATAGGAGTTAGAGTCCCTCAAATCCACCTAAATAAAGGTTCCAACCCATCAATTAGGTCTCAAAACCCTCAAATCCAAAACCCCGAAAATAAACCTAAATCCTAAAATCTATAGGGTTTCATCTAGTAAAAGCTAGGAACATGTAATCAAATTGGGATTACAAGCTACCAACCTCAAGAGAAGCTCCAATCCAAGCTCAAAACCAAGTAGGGTTGAAGTTTGATCCTCCACAAAGCTCCAACCGCAAGTTCAAAGCCACCAAAGTGAGAAATGGGGAAGAAGATGATGCTCCAAGGCCTCTAAGCAAGCTCCTTCTCCTCTTCTTCTTCTTCTTCTTCTTCTCCCTCTCTTCTTTTCTCTCTAGAATGCAAAGGGTTGAGAGAAATGAGGGAAAGAGAGAGAAGAAAGGCTCTCTATAGGCTCTAAAGTAACAAAATCCAGATAAGCCCCTCAAAAATCCAAAATCACATCAGCCCGGTCTGGGCAGTTTTCGCCCAGAGGGACCGGTCTCCCCGACCTGGGACCGGTCTCTCAGCCTGCCCCCGAAAAACCAACGTTCGGGAACCGGTCTCTCCCTGCGCGGGACCGGTCTCTCCCCGCGCAAACGCGCTCGGGGACCGGTCTCGACTGCCAGGGACCGGTTGCCTCGCCGGCTGCGCAGCACTGTTTACTGGGGGACCGGTCTCTCCTATCAGGGACCGGTCCCCGAGAGTATAACTCTCAGGACTCTGCCCAAAACTCTCGAGATCAAACTTTTAGGCCGGTATACCATCGACGGCCCTCCACCAAGTGTGGAAAAGTTTGGAATACAAATCGAACACTCGAACCTCACAATTTGCAAAGGTCCGGTGTGCTATACCCGGGCCGGCCCAAATTGCTATCGGTCCCGGGGCGTGACAGATATTGTAGTATCGGAACCTAGAGTGAAAGAATAGGAATGGACCTAGAGACCTGTAGGATTGGCAGACCTTAAGGATCTAGGAAACGTGAGTGACGTGGAATCAAAGTTAGCGAAAGCATATGATTGGGTTATGTTGGGACATCTCTAATGTGATTAGAGGCTAAGTTTAATTTTCATTTGTTCTCTACTCCTTGTTTTGTGTCGGGCGGCCAACAACATAATGCTTGGGGCGAGAACGAATGCATGAGTTGCTTTCGCCGAATTGGGTATTGATGAGTAATGTTGGTCATGTAGCTAATGCGAGTTTCTTTTTTTCAGCAAGCAATGGCGCCTCGTGGTCGACCGCAGACAAGGTCGATGCCTGAGGAGTCGAATCCGGCACCCGAGCGATCCGGAGCGAGTGGCGACGGAGAGCTTAGGGAGCAGATGGTCGCGCTTATCGGTGTAGTACGGCAACAAGCGGAGTCTGTTCAACGCAAGGGGGGCAGATTCAGCGGCTCCAGGAGGCATTGGAGCGTCAGCAAGCGGCGGCGGCCCAGGCGTGTGTCGAGCATGTCGCGCCCCCTGTAGCAGTGCCCAGCGTAGACGAGAGAGCGGCGGCAGCAGCGGCTGTGCCAGTTACGGTAGTACCGGCCAGATCGGGAACCTCAAATCCCGATAGTGCGGCAGTAGAGGCCGAGCGGGAGCGCACGTTGGGGTGGATCGACTCGATGGAGACGCTCTTCGAGGACCTAAATACCTCGGAGAAGGCTAAAGTGTACCTCGCCACCCATTGTCTTGAGAAGGCGGCGATAGTGTAGTGGAAGCGACATAAGCGGGATCGACCTACCAATCTTCCGCTTATGTTGTGGGAGAAGTTCAAGAGAGCAGTCTTCGCGAACTACTTCCTTGACACGGTGAAGCGGAGGTTGCAAGAAAAGTTTCGCAAGCTGCGCTAGGGTGATCGATCGATAGGGGAGTACGAGCAGGAGTTCTCCCACATCATCGACTGCGTTCCCGATGTTGTTAGAGATGATCGGGATCAGGCTGATTGGTTATTGCGAGGACTTCAGCCGAGGATATATGAGAAGGTGCAGATCTTGAAGCTGACGACCTTTGCGGAGGTCTTTGATAGAGCCTTATTGGTGGAGCACGGTAGCGCCCACGTTCGAGAGGAACGGGAGGCTATGGCCGAAAGCAAAGATAAGGGCAAGAAGCGAGCGGCGGGTGGTGCCGGGGGCCGGCCAAATGCTAAAAAACCCCCTCGGTATCCCCGACAGCAGTCGAGGAACTGGAGACCTCCTCGATGTGTTATTTGCGGCGGTGAGCACCGAGTGTCGTCTTGCCCGCAGCGAGATGGCAAATGTTTTAAGTGTGGCCAACCGGGACATCTTATCCGGGAGTGCCCGAGCTGGACGCCGTCTGCGCCGACGGCGGCATCAGCACCGACTACCCCGAGGTAGCTTGCGGGGTTACCACCAGCGATGCCGGCTGGGCGCGCGTCATCACCGCGTCAGCCGGAGGGATCGAGAGCGCCTAGTGGCCGAGTCTTTGCCGCTCAGGTGGAGGAGCAGCTTGCAGCACCCGACGACGTTGTGGCAAGTATAATTGTGATTAAAGGCACTAGAGCTAGAGCAGTATTTGATACAAGCGCATCTCATTCATTCATTAGCGCATCATTTGCTCAAACTCATGGCATAGAGATGGCATACAACAAGGACTACTGGTGGGTGAACGCCCCAGAACATTCATTCAGTGTCCACAATAAGTGTTTGGCGTGTCCAGTGCCAATAGGCGATTGGATTATGCCGATAGATCTGCTAGTGCTAGATTAGATGTGGAAATTCGATGTTATCTTGGGGACCAACTGGCTCTCCAAGTACTATGCGGTTATAGATTGTGAAAGCAAGGTGATCACTTTTCGTGAGCCTAATCAAGAAGAACTGGTGTACTAAGCGTGCAAAAGTAGGCGTTTTGCGGCGACCATATCGTCTGTAAGGGCGAAGAAGATGATCAAAGGAGGGTGTAAAGCCTATTTGGCAACCATGGTAGATGCTCGAAAGGAGTACCCAGAGTTGGCGGACATTCGAGTAGTGTGCGAGTATCCGGATGTATTTCCGGCGGAGTTACCGGGATTGCCACCGAATCGGGAAGTTGAGTTCGTCATTGACTTGATTCCCAGGGCGGAACCAGTTTTGAAGGCTCCGTATAGAATGGCACCGGTGGAGCTAAAGGAGTTGAAAGCACAATTACAAGACTTGCTTGATAAAGGCTTCGTGAGGCCAAGCGTGTCACCGTGGGGAGCTCCAGTGCTATTTGTGAAGAAAAAGGATGGCACACTTCGACTCTGCGTAGACTATCGCGAGTTGAACAAAGTAACGATTAAGAAAAGTACCCGTTGCCAAGGATTGACGATCTGTTCGATCAGTTGCAATGGTCAAAGGTGTATTCAAAGATTGATCTCCAATCGGGGTATCATCAACTAAAGATTAGGCCGAAGGATATGCACAAGATGGCGTACCGTACGCGGTATGGCCATTATCAGTTTACGGTAATGCCGTTTGGGCTTACTAACGCCCCGGCAGCATTTATGGACCTGATGAATCGAGTTTTCAGGCCGTTGTTGGATCGATGCGTCGTGGTATTTATAGACGACGTATTGGTTTACTCAAAGAGTGAGGAAGAGCATGAGGAGCATTTGAGAGCTGTGCTACAAATACTCCGACAAGAGAAGCTTTATGCTAAGTTGAAGAAGTGTGACTTTTGGCTAAAGGAGGTCACATTCTTGGGTCATGTGATATCGGGCGACGGAGTGTCGGTAGACCCGAAGAAGGTGTAGGCGATCAAGGATTGGCCTTGCCTGACGAATGTAGCGGAGGTCCGCAGTTTTCTTGGACTTGCGGGCTACTACCGGCGGTTCGTGGAGGGGTTCGCCAAAATAACCACTCCACTAACGCGCCTCACACATAAAGGAGTAAAGTATGTCTGGAGCGACTATTGCTATCAGAGCTTCGAAGAGTTACAGAACAGGTTGACGTTGACCCCGGTGCTTGCTTTGCCGACCCCGGGGGAGACCTTTGTAGTGTATAGTGATGCCTCATATGTTGGTCTCGGGTGTGTACTAATACAGAATGGGCGAGTCATTGCATATGCATCGCGCCAATTGAAGAGCTACAAAAAGAACTACCCGATTCACGACCTTGAGTTAGCCGCGGTGATGTTCGCGCTAAAGCTTTGGAGGCATTACTTGTATGGTGAATATTGTGAGGTATACACAGATCACAAGAGTCTTAAATACTTGTTCACCCAGAAGGAATTGAACATGCGGCAGCGGCGGTGGTTGGAGTTGTTGAAGGACTACGATGTCACTATACTATACCACCCCGGGAAAGCCAATGTCGTGGTCGATGCCTTGAGTAGAAAATCGGCGGAGAACTTAGCGATGGCAATTACGCCTCAACCGTTATTGCAAAAGGAGATGCAAAGGCTTGGGTTGGAAGTGGTAGCGCCGGGAGTGCCGGCTACACTTGCCGCATTAGTTGTGCAACCGACCCTATTGGAAAGGATCAAGGAACTACAAGCTTCGGATCCTTATCTTCGAAAGGTACGAGGTGAAGTTGAGAACGGTAGTGCCGAGGATTTTGGCATTGGAGCCGATGGCGCACTCCGATTTCGAAATCGTTGGTGCGTGCCCAAAGATGATGATATTCGAAGGGCGATTATGCAAGAAGCGCACCAATCTCCCTATAGTATACACCCCGGCGGCACTAAAATGTATTAAGATCTAAAAGTGCATTATTGGTGGCCGGATATGAAAAGAGATATTGGGGAGTTCGTGGCGCAATGTCTAACGTGCCAACAGGTGAAAGCAGAGTGCCGATTTCCGGCGAGAAAGCTGCAAAGTCTATCAATACCCATTTGGAAATGGGAAGATATAGCGATGGACTTTATTACCGGTTTGCCTCGATCGCAAGACGGACACGATGCAATATGGGTGATAGTGGATCGATTGATAAAGTCGGCACACTTCTTGCCGACACACACTACGTGGTCGGGAGACAAGCTAGCGCAAGTTTATCTCGACGAGGTTGTGAGATTTCATGGGGTTCCGGTATCAATTGTATCGGATCGAGACCCCAGGTTCACATCCCACTTTTGGAAGAGCTTGCAAGACGCGCTAGGCACACGGCTCGACTTTAGCATAGCATTTCATCCTCAGAGTGATGGACAGTCGGAGCGGACAATACAGACCCTCGAAGACTTACTTCGAGTGTGTGTACTAGATTACAAAGGAGGATGACATGGTTTCTTGCCGATGACGCAGTTCGCATATAATAACAGTTATCAAGAGAGTATAGCGATGGCGCCCTTTGAGACACTATATGGTCGGAAGTGTCATTCTCCTATCCATTGGAGCGACGTGGGCGATAGAACGGCCCTTGGCCCGAATGTAGTGCGGGAGGCGGAGGAGAATGTTTGCCTTGCCCGTTAACTGTTAGTAACGGTGTAGTCAAGGCAAAAGAGTTATGCCGACAAGCGAAGAAAGGACTTAGAGTTCGCGGTTGGAGACCGCGTATTTTTGAAAGTGTCGCCAATGCGTGGAGTAAAGCGGTTTGGGGTCTGTGGGAAGCTAAGTCCCCGTTATGTCGGACCATTTGAGATACTAGAGCGTGTGGGTGCGGCGGCGTACAAGCTCGCACTACCCCCGAGACTCGTGGGAGTTCACAACGTATTTCATGTGTCAAATCTTCGAAAGTATATTCGCAATTCGACACATGTGTTGGAGTATGAGCCCGTGGAGCTACATGAAGATATGTCTTATGAGGAGTACCCGGTGTGCATCCTCGATAGAGAAGAAAGAAAGCTGCGGAGTCGCAGAATTCCTTATGTAAAGGTTCAGTGGAGCAACCATGCTGTGCGAGAAGCCACTTGGGAGCTCGAAAAGTCAATGCGGAGAGAGTATCCGCATTTATTTGAGTCGACAATTTAAGGTATGCGTAATTTCGCGGACGAAATTATTTTAAGGGGTGGAGAATGTAATATACCGAGAATTCGAAAAATAAATATCGAACTTTAGTCAAATTGACCAAAGTGCAAGGTTGGTATCCTTCGAAAAGTCCGAAGATGTTAAAATGAGTAAAAGTGCATTGTGGGAGGTTTTCGAGAGCTAAGGAATCAAAAATCTGCAAACTGCAATTTTTGGGCTCTCGGGGACCGGTCCCTGGTGGAAGAGACCGGTCCCCAAACGCGTGAGAAATGAGAAAAGCTGAAAATCGGCTAAGTCCAAGAAAACCAGCTCTCGGGAACCGGTCCCTGCGGGGAGAGACCGGTTCCTCTGGGAGAGACCGGTTGCATCACTGTCACACCCGGGTACCAGCGGAAGCATATCCGGCACGTGCACAGACCCGCCATACACCTGTAGTATATAAGGCGTCTACGAAGAAAGCAAGTTGATAGGGAGTAAAACAAAGAGAGTCCTATCCTGATATCAGAGCAATGTACAAGTCGATATACTATCAGTAAAAGAACAAAGAGTACATAAACCAAAGTCTCAGCAAAAGGAGAAGAAGTATGAACTATAACATCCGGATCAACAACCATATACAACACAGGGTATACAAAAATATCTGTACAATGGTAGTCACTCTATACAATGGACATCACCCTCGGTCGTAGCCCGAGTAGCAAGGTGATCGACTAGCATGCTCCTAGCAAAATCTAGCTAGACGCGACTCCCTTGCCACGATCCCTAGCCTCTCCTGTAGATGGCTCTGTAAAAACAACCACCAAAAAGGGCGTGAGAACTATTAACAATAGTTCCCAGTGGGTAAGCCGCCAGCCTCAGCGAATTACACCACTAGGCTCATGATGTACTGAAATAAAGAAAGGTATGCCATGATATAGTAAGTATGAGCAATGTAACAGGTTTATAGTGGCATAAACTTTTTATTGCTAAGCATAAAGATTATCATGCTTGCAAACACATGCTAATAAATGTATATGCTTCTCGATCTAATGATCATTTGCATCTAAGGGAGGAAGTATGTCAATCTTCTGTAGTAATAATGAAATAACATAATATACCAACATGTAGGATATGTCACTGTATTAATAGAGCATTCTTACTGCTCTTTTTTCATTAAGTTACTATCCTTTATTCCAGGGACCTACCCAAGGATAGTAGCTTGCGCCGCGCGCTTAATAGGCACCGTAGGTAGTATATCATCCCCACGGGCAATCCACTTCGCACCCAGAATCTCGCAACGGCAGAACTGCTTCGGTTAGGCCAATCGGCAGTGCCGGCTTGCAGGAGAAGGACCTACAAGCGGTGTGCAGAATGGGCACAAAGATGCAAGCAGCAAGGTCATTGAACCATGTCTCAATTCATTTTTGCATGTAGTTTTTACCTCGATCCCAGATCGGAATTTCAACATATAAATGAACAAGAGCTTATCCTTTAGTTGTAAATATGTAAGTGGTAATGCTAATAACATGGATTATAGTCTATCATAGTTGGCATATCAACATAGTCATGAATATGTAGGAGTTGTCTCTGTTAGAGTCAAAGAAGAATGTCGAGTGTTCTCTACTTTAAGTGATCTAAACTTGTTCATAGTCATTCTAATTGAATTGTAATAATAAATGTAAGGGATTTCAATGGATATTGTTCTTACTTTATAGAGATTATTTCGAATAGTTAACATTATAGATGACGAATGTCAAGCCCTTATCAATCACTAAGCAACAATAGACCATTTTCATATAATACATTATAGAAACATAGGGAGTTCACTTGCTTAGCGTAGGTCCGACCCAACTACGATACTAATGCTCCAATCAGTCAAGAGTACCAGGTTCGTTCCACATCAGGTTCTCCATGCTGAACAGAGAAGGTAAATATCGTATAAATTACGATCGAAATGTCCGAAATTTCGGCGCAGATTGCATTAGTAATTGTTTATAGCTGAAATCCCTGTTTTGGCTCAATAATACTAGTTTAGCTTGCAAATCCCGTAGTATCAGCGGAAGGAATCCGAAGGTCGTTGCCAGCCCGCTGCCGAACTATTTCACAACCGCACAAGTTCGTCAATTCTGAACTTATAGTCGGAAATGCGAATTACAGGTTTTCTACTGAATTCAGCTTACCTTAGTTGAGTACCTTTCAAGTAGCTTCCTAGTCCCAACTTAACCCCAGGAGGTTCGGAACCTGTCCGTAAGAGAACAGTCTAAAACTAATACTTTAACCTGATTACGTCGAAATAGATCCGAATAGTTCATTGTGGACTAGATACCATCTCAGCTCAGGTCATTTTCCCTGGTTCACAGTGGGTAAATACAGCTTAGTATTCTAAATAAGAATAGCTGCAGGAGACCCTCCAAACTCTGCTGGAATCAACGGAACAAAAGCATCAAACTGCAATAAACCATTAAACTAGGAGAAAAGTTGGCTACAAATTTCTCTAAGTCTTTTCAGCAATCACGGATTAAACATGGAAAACACAGTCAAACACATTCCTATTTACTGTTTAAGCTGGCCCTTAGTCCACCATCAGAGAGCGATGGCGTCGGTGCGGAATTGGAGAAAACGATGACTTTCTCTAGTAAGAGAAAACCCTAAGAGGAGGAGAAGAGAAAGATGGGGTTGGAACATCTCTGGGCACTCAGACTTCCACAGTGTCGTGGAGTTCGTGCTGGGGTTTTAGATGGATTAGAACGGTGAAGTGGGTACAAAACTATGCCTTTCCAATATGCTGCTTGCTGTACGGTACAGATATGGCGTGTACCGGATTACGAAGCAGAAAAGAGGCTGATTTCGCCTGTTTTGATGCAATTTTATCACTTTTAGCTTCCATATCCATCAACTTTATTCAAAATTTTCTATCTTTATAACATGTAGATGTGATCCGCACTTGAATACTGAACCTCCGCATTTGACAAAAGTTCAGTGTATTACATTCACCCTTCAAAAGAAGTTTCGTCGCGAATTGTAAACACTTACTGCAACGATTCATCAGAGAAAGATAGGATAATGCTCTTGCATTGCATCTCTGTTCCCAAGGGCTTCTCGTTTCATCGTAGATTGTACAAAGGATCTTCACGCTTAGGGATTCTCGCGATTCAGAGTTGTTTTACTTTCTCGAGTAGTATCCTCACTGGATGCATCTCGAGCTTAAACTTCTTGAAATCCATGTGCGTACTCTCATAGGTGAGTTGGATCAAAATACTTTGACAGTTCGATACATGAAACATTGTGTAGCACTGAGAGACTGCGGCAGGCAAGCATCGATACGGGGCTATCGCTTCAACTGTAGGGTCATGAATGGGGACTTAATTCCCTCGAAATACAACCTTTTAACTCTTTCGTGGGGAAACCTTTAGGATACTGACGCAACTGTGAAATTTCATGGTCTCGAGCCGAAAGTACTTCTATCCGCATAGTCTTTTGTCGACTTTGAGCCTAGTTCAGTAGGCTTTCTCGTGCAGCGAATGTTTTGCTCAGCATTAAGCCAGTAATCTGGACGAACACAATCTTTACCATTCACTCCATGAAGTAGAGTGATTTGACTTTCTACATAAAGGGCTCAAAAGGTGCATTGAATTATTGCATGAAGCTATTGTTATAAGCAATTAGCCATCGTTATAAAAACTGTGAGCCAACGGCCTGGTAGTCATCACAAGGCAGAATTTCTCAAGGATGCATGGATGGTACGATATACAGACTTGCCTCACTTGAGGGTGAGAAAGCGAGTAATAAATATCGTATTACCCAAGGCACCTCATGGAAATCTATCAGAAATGTGAAAACGAAGTCGGGAGTCATTCGATATGAAACTCGAAGCAGGTACTCAGAATGATATCGCACATTCATCAAAATACACTGTGCAAGAGTTTTATCCCCGCGAACCACACTGTCTATGAATTGGGATTAAAGTGGGCAAGATTTAGTCAAAACGACCGACAAATCCAAAATATGACATCCAAGTGACTGTTTGTGACGAGTATCCAACGATGATCTCAATGGTGGCCTCTGCCCATTCACACTGGGTATGGGTAACTTGAAGTTTCCCGCAGGGAAGTCGATGTTCGCTTTACTGCTACAAGTTAAGCACTAAGCACGAAGGTCCGCAATTCCGTATTTTCTTTTCCAGGGGGCCACACACGCAACAAAGCACAACAACCAAACAACAAACGTAAATTGATTCAATCTTATAATACATTTTTGTCTCCAGGGTGATACTATATTTACGCGCGACGATGTGCTTCTGCTGAATCACTGCTGATCTAATACCAAGACCATCACTGCGAGTAACAACAGAAGCCTAATCATCAGAATTTACAATCCCGACTGTATCTTACTCGAAAATCAACCTATCATATCACCAGGTAGATTATTATCCATTTCGAATCCTCTAGACACAGGATCAATTTCTTGAGTTTGCTTTTCTTTAATTCGATCGATCAGGTAGGCATGCACTCCAATGACATGAGTCTCGAAGGTGTGTAGGAGCTTAACAACTTCAATTCAAATGCTCAGTCCAAATTTCCAAAGATGTTGAATTGTTATCGAACAATCGCAATTTTTCGTTCGTTATTCCTTAGAGATGTGCTGAAACATTTCGCTTTTCAGGATGATAGAGAGGTATGGTCAAAATCCATAATCTTGGCAACTATATCATCTACGTTGTCTCAGATTTAATTCTTTTGAGATACAGTATACTTTTAAATTTTGTGATCGTATAAATTCGCAAAACGTCGCCGCGTAGAAGGTAATGAGCGGCAAGCTTGAAGCGGAATTAACAGTGCTAATTTCCGATTATGTGATATAGGGTAGTCTTTTTATTTATTCAATTGCGAGAAGCATAGCAATTAGCTCTGTCATTGATGGAGACACCTAATCAGTTATAAGTGATGATCGACATTAATATCAATAATGACATCAGTAACAGCAGTGCTAAAATCGGACAGGCAGTATTTAACATTCTTTAGTTCCTGAAAGTTCTTTACAGGTTATTCACAGAGTATTTAGACTCCTTTATGTGTGAAGTGACGAGTTGAGAGAGGTGGAACATCTTGCAATCTTCTACAAATTTCTTCAGGCTAAGTATGCCTGGCCAACCGGATAGGAACTAGAATTTCAGTGACACTGTCGGCCTAGGCATCTTTAATCGCTTCAATTTCTTGGATCCACAGCAAATATCTTGCGTTTCTGAAACATGAGCCCAGAATGCTTCTCCGAAGCCAAAATTCGTGTTCTTTAACTGGCAAATAGTTCCTTTTCTCAAGTATTGTAACACGCTCTCAAATGGTCTTCATGTTCTTGTCTTTCGGGAATATATAGTATGTCATCAATAAACATACTACATAATGCTGTCCAAATAGGGCTAAAGACACGGTATCTTAATCATAAAGGATCTGGGCATAGTCAATCCAAACGGCATGCTGGGAATATTCATATATGACCATACGTGTTTAAAGCAGTATTAGAAATTTCGGGCTTTAATTAAGCGGATGTAGCCTGATTGCAAGTGATTTTGAGATATATCTTCGTCCTTGCAGAATGAACATCGAATAGTATCAATTCGACGGCAATGGCTGATATTTGATTCTTGATTGTGACTTTGTTGATTTCTACATATCTTTATCGATAACGAACACATCGAAGAGATTCAGTCTTTCTTCTTAACAAACAACACGGTGCTACCCATGGGCAACATTGGTCGAATAATCTTTATCTAAAGATCTATGTAACTGTGCCTTCAGCTTTTCATTCGAGCGGGTGCCATCCTATGGTGCTTTAGATAGGAATAGTCCCCAGGGACAGATCAATCCAACTAACTTCCTATCAGGGGGATACACCAGGGACTCAGCTGAAACAATCCTGAAACTCCAATCGCACACCGGAATATCTCAATCTTGACGGCTTCTTCAGTCACTTACAGGAAATGCTAGCAATAGGATACTCCTCTCCGGATCAATGCTGTAGGCGCGACGAGCTAATGGTCTTGCAAAAATGAATCTGAACCTTTAGTAAACACTTTTGGGACGTTCTACTAAATGTGTTACCGGTCATTTGTCCGATGCAATCTATGGTGGCTATAATGTGTCAACCAATCTACAATACGTACATCAAAAAATGACTTTTGTGTGTGCCATAAAATCCACTTGGCTTAATCAGTCGCATTACCCTAACTGACGCGACAAAACGCCGGGCAGCGAAGAGGAAATCTCGGATTCCAGGCTATGTCACGGGCAAGATCACTACGGTCCGGATGCAAAAGTTGGTGCTAAAGGATGCTATTGAACACGGCAACTGCCAGATCAATAAAGAATGGACAGCAACCAGTATCAATAATGCATCGGAACAGCAATTATATGTAAGCCATAATTTTATACTGCTCACGAACTTCATTGTGGCACTGCGGCGCGATCACATATGGTACTGGGGGCATAATCCGCACCACTGACCCTGCTGCGAAATCTAGCTACAGAATGCCGTACCTGAGTCGGTTCTGTCTAGATATAAGCGCCAAATGTCAAGGCCGTGTCCTGGCTCCGGAAGCTGAAGAGTGCAAAGGTGCAGTCTGCTGCACGAGGGTGCAGCAAAGACACTCAACATCTCTGGGGGCACTATGAAGTAAAGTGGCCTCCTGGCGCAGACAAGAAAAGCACCTGCCCCACGGCTGTGACACCTGTGGCCAACCCAAACCGTAAGTGAGGCCACCACAGATAACCAAGCAGCGGTCGGTCGACGCTCGGGTGCTCACGGGGCGTGTAAGAACCCTGAACTCGATGACGTTGACTGGAACCCTCGGATACTGTTTGGCGGTCTCCGAAAGGATTAGACCACTGCCTCTCAGTGATAGGTCTACTTGGCTTATGCACTATCGAATCCACAAGCTCTCTTCCTTATGATTTCTGCCCTTCTCACAATCAAGCACCGTTCACGAAGTGGTTAGATAGAGAGGTTTGGCGCTGGAACTCATCTGAGATCGCAGGTCGCAACCACATCAAAATGCGAGTTGTCTTTCATCTCGGATTACAAGGAACACAGTGCAGTCTAACTCGAGGAGAAACTCCGGGCATTACTTGCCACTAGTCCTGTCCCATGCTAGTTTCTCAGATCCTTTCATCTGTTCATTAAACTCTGAGGAAGTAAGTAGTTAAAGTAAGTTCTTGAACTTGCAGGTGATATCGGACAACGATCGACGAAGGATCTCCGAGATATCTCCCACACTGGTAAGAGCCTCGGCATCAGGTGGTGTGTCGCAAACCAAATCAGCAGTACGTCTAAAAAAGTGTATAGAATAGTATTCCTGTGCGCACTTTAACTAGTTTCTGACCGTCCCAATGATCCGCTTCCCATCAGATACGAGGTCACTGGCAAGACGACGGAATTCTTCAGTCGTACTCATTCTCTCGCTCTCGCTCTCACCCACCATTGAGGTAACTGTCCAGTGAAATGCTACAGGTATTGTGTGGTACTACTGTCTAACCTGTCGGGTTATTGCCCGGAGCTACTGGGGGCTGTGTCAAGTACAGTGACTGTGCTCTACTGTGGTGCCCCTCATTGGTGGATAGGTACAGATATCTGGGAGTAAGAAGCTGGATCTCTTGGGTCGTGTGCAAAACAAAAATAAAACCCACAAACACCAACCGAGAGTACAGATCTCGTAAACTCCATACTGTTCTTGCCGACGACGGCATCAATCTGTGTCGTCTGCTGTGCGACTGCTGAACAAGTAACCAAATCGTCACATCGCAATGCTGATCTGTAATTCTGGATGACCATAGCCCCTTTTTTTTTTTTTTTTCAACGACAATACATCACACACCAGTAAACAAGTCCCCACTTCCTTGATCCGCAGCTCAGCTGCCGCGCTTAATGGCGAACGAGTCAACGGCCTCTTAAGCTGAGCTACAAAAAACCATTATGGTTCAATAAACCTTTATACTATGAATCGCATTGAGGATGTAACAAATAATCAAGCGAAAGTAATAAATGTAAGGTACTAAATTTCCATGTCCGTTGTTCGGCCGCCTACGTGAGCCTACTGCCAAGTTCAGTAACTTGCAATTCCCGATCAAGATCCTACTATTCGGAGGTTATAAGTCCCGCAAAACTTGTAACACAACTCACTAGACCCGCTCTCCCGAAGATATTTTAAGTCCAAACCAGCTAAGGTTTTGTAGGTTACTAAGATACCTAAGGCTCTGATACATAAATATTGTCCGTCGAAGTAAACCAGGAGACTAACAGGTTCCAGCCGGACAGCATATCCGGCATCGGTGCACAGACGCATAACTGTTTAGATATAGGCGTTACGAAAAGCCAAGTTGATAGGGTAGTTAAAAACAGAGACAAAAAAATCTAATCCTGATTCATGAGCATGTACAGTCGAATAACTATGCAGTAAGAAAGGTACGTAACCAAACGTTTCGCAAGAGAGAAGAAGTATATGACTGAATCGGATCAAAACATATACACACAGGGTATAAAACTATGTACAATAGGTGTCATCCTATAACAAAATGGATACCTCACCCATTCTGTGTAGCCCGACAGTAGAAAGGTGTCGACTAGAATGCTCCTAGCAAAAGTCTATGGTTAGAGCTAGAACAATTGCCACACGATCCTAGCTTCCTGTAGATGCGCTTGTAAACAACCACCCAAAAACAGGAGCGTTCCGAGAATCGAAATTAACATCAGTCCCAGTGGGTTAAGCAATCAAGCACGGCTAGGATTAAGCAACACTAAGTATTCCATTGAAAATCGATACTCACGCATAAAGAAAAAGCAAGTAACTGGCACAATAGAACAGTATGTATAATTACTGCAATGCACCAACAAGGTAGTGACAGCAATACTTTATTGCACAAGAAATAATTAATATGAATTGTAACAAATGTAATACAATGGTAGATAGCTTTCATCTAGATAATGACGATAATTTGATAATAGGGAAAAATATTGAGCAAAATCTCTATAATATGACATAAGAATAAGAAATATAAGCACAATATGATATAGTGATGTGTTACATTTAATTAAATAAGCATTCATTATGCTCCTTTTTCATTGAAGATACGTATCCTACTTCCTTCACTAGGAACGGCTACTAAGGTGTACGAGCTTGCGCCGCGGGCTAATGGGCGTTGGTAGTATAGCGACTCGCTCGGGCAATCGAGCTCGGGCACCAATCTGGCAAACAGGGCGAGAGCAACATGTCGCGTTAGGCCACCGGAATGTGCCGGCTTAAACACCGCGGGCGACCCTACAAGCGACACACGACCAGAAATAAAATCAAAAAAATGTGCGTAATAGGGCCAACCGATGGCAAAGCAGCAAAGTCATTGACACAATGTCTAATTTTATATTTTCATTGTAAAGTTTTACCCATCCGATTCTCAGATCGGAATTTCACGATAAGTAGATAACAGAGCTTGTAGTATCACTGATTGTAAATATGTAGGGTTATGCTAAATCACAATGGCTTTAACTGATCTAATCATAAGTATGCTTATCAACTAGTATACAAATGAATGTCATATTCTCTAGTGTAGAGTCAGGAGAATGATTCAATTAAATAGTTACCTTTTAAAAGTGCATCGTATTGTTCATAAGTATTCAACTAATGATATAAACTGTAAGTTTATGATAAGTTTCTAATACTTTATAGAGAATTTATTCGAAATTGGTTGAAATTATAGATGCGAATGTTCAGCCTTATCAATCAATAGCCACATAAGGACATTTCTATAATAATATGATAGAAGATAGGGGTTTACTTGTTGAAATCGTATAGGTCCGACCACCTCGTACTATGCTCAATCAGTTCAAGGAGTCCCAAGTTCGTTCCTAGGTTCATATGCTGTTGACAGAAGGTAAAAATATCGTATCAATTACGATCGATGTCCAATTTCGGCGAATTGCATTGGTACCTTGTAATAGCTGATAATTCTGTTTTGTCTCATAAATACCATCAAAGTTAAGCTTGCAAATCCTAGTATCAGGGAGGTAAGATCGAAGGATCAGTGGCAGCCCGCTGGAAATATTTCAAACAGGCACAAAGTCGTCATTGCCTACGATATATGTCGGAAACTGCGATTCGTTTTCTAATAATTCCGCTTACCCTTGTATGGAAAGTCTTAGTAGCTCCCTGTCAATTCCCCAGGAGTTCGGAACCTACTGCGGAAAGACAAGTCTAATGTCAGCTTCTCGGTTACGTTCGCAAATAGATCAAAATGTTCATTTAGTGAACTAAATATTATCTCGACTCAAGGCTTTTCCACTGAGTTCAAAGTGAGAAGGTAATCAACAGTAGATATTCTCCTTCTGTAGCTGCAGGGAGACCCTCAAAACTCTGCTGGAATAAGAACAACGCATCAAAAATGAAATAAATAATAGAGAAAGTTGAGCTACAACTATCTATAAGCTCTTTTCGCAACTCCCAGATTAAACATGGAAAACAGTCAACACATCTTTTACCTTTTAAAGCTGGCCCTAGTGCCACCTAACAGCGAGCGACGCGTACGGCGCGAAATTGGCGCAAAACGGCGACTTTTCTCTAGAGAGAGGAAAACCCTAGAGAGAGAGAAAGAGAAAGATGGGAGAACACTTCTCTGGACTCCAGACCCTTCCACAGTGCTCCTGGAGTCGTGCTGGGGGTTATAGATAGGGATTAGAAGGTGAAATTACCAAAAAACCCATGCTGCCACCATTCTGCCTTGCTGTACCGGTACAAGCTAATGGCTGTACCGGTACAGCAAGCAGAAAAAGGCTGATTTCGCCTGTTTGATGCAATTTCTCACTTTTAGCATTCCAATCATCCTCAAACTTATCCAAAAACTTGTTCTAATCTTTTAGAACATGTAGGAGTGATCCACGCACCATTCCACATACTCGAACTCCGCAATTTGCAAAAGTTCAGTGTATTACAATCACGCGGGGGCCCTGGCTGCCCGCGAGAAAGCTCTCTGGGACCGGTCCCATATCGGGGAGACCGGTCCCCGAACACGAAATCTGCCCAGTCCTGGCAGTGTAATAAGATAAAAGTTGAGGGGTTAACTGCAATTATGCAATCAATAGGGCTAAGTATGAGGGGATATGAGATATTTCTCTCATTCTCTCCCTCTCACACCCTTGCACTCTTCTCTCTCTTTCTCTCTCTAGACCTAAGGAGGAGAAGACAAAAAATGAAGGAAAAGAAGAAGAAGGAGAAGGAGTAGAAGGTGAAGAAGAAGCTAAGGAGTAGAGCTACTTCCTCTTCTTCCCCTTTGGAGCAACAAAGGAGAGCTTACAAGGTAAGCTTTCATCTCCTCTCATGGTAGAACTTAAGCTAGGGTTTCGATTCCCTAAGGATGGTTTTCATGAGATCCCTAGAGTATTTGGAGTTATCTTTTGCTTCCTTAAGAGATCAAAACCATAGATATTGGGTATATGTGGTGAAACTTAGAGGTGAGCTTCAACCCCTCTCATGGTAGAATCCAAACTAGGGTTTGGATTGAGTTAAGAATGATTTTTATGGAACCTCTAGAGTAGATTAAGCTTTCTTTTGCTTATCTTTGAGATCAAAACCCTAGATTTGGTATATGTGAAGCTAGGGCACCCAAATTTGGGGCTTTTGTTTGTGAGGGTTCCAAAGTGAAATTGACCCTCTAGAAACCTAATTGAGGGTATTTCCGACGCGTTGGTGCGCTCGGTTTAACGCTACGAAAAGCCTATGTAAAGTTATGAGCAAAATGGCCTGATATGGCTTCGTTTTACCGCAGGTGACGAACTAGGAGTCTAAAAAGTCCAAGAAAATCACTGTAGCACCTAAGAAAGCCTACAAGGTGGGTGGTGCTCTCCAAACTTGTTGGAATTCCCTTTATGTCTAATATGTCACTTCCTGAACATACATATATAATTGTTGCATGCATGATTAGGGTAATGAGATGATAATAATGTGGATATTTGCATTTTGTGAGTTCAAGTGCATCATGATGGTTGAGAACCAATAAGAAATGTAATAACCCTATATGTGCATGTATGACGATAAGATCTTAGTAAAATTAAAGACCAAGTGACATATGACATGAGGATAATGAAATGTGAGAATGAAAGCTAGAGTTAGCATAAAGATTAACGTAGAGAATACTAGAGCTAGTATGTGGCATCAAAGAGAACAAATGTGGTAAAAAGAATGACAATTTCTAGAGTTAGCAACAAAATGTGGCATAATGAACAATGGCTAGAGATAGCATTAAATGTGTGGCATAAAGAATACTAGAGTTAATGTAAAGACATGATGAAAGTAAAGAATGTAAAGAACACTAGAATTAGTGTATTGACATGGTCAAGGATAAAGAATGCAAAGAACATGAGGTTGACACAATGACATTCAACCTTAGAGCTAAGGGTCATTTGTGCATAATTCCTTAGAGTTAAGGAACAGATTGAACTGAATATCCTTAGAGTTAAGGATTGATCATACTCGCTATAAATCCTTGCTCGAGGGTGGTCGCTCCCCCTCGGGCGATGCGCTCCGGAGTTTGTCATCACTGGGTTGAGTTACTCAGAGGACGGTCCTAGCGGGAGGAAGCTGAGGGCCCGCGATCATGGATTTTGAGTTGGTGAGTTAATAAGGTGATACCCCCAGGTTAGCCTTGAGATTGAACGAAGAAACAAAGAACAAAGAACATCGACCATGCAGTCTTCAAGAATTTATATTGAGCATCTTATTGATAGCATTGTTCAGGCATATTAGCTGCATTTGTATAGTTGGCTAGTTATCTGCTTATTTTTTCTATTATGCCTGAGTTTGACCTAGTGGGAAAGTCGGTGAGATTGGGGCGAACCCACTAGGAACTTCGTTGTAGTTCTCACCCCACTATTTTCACAGAGCCGGGACCGAGCGAGCCGGCGAGCGACCTCGGTAAAGGTATCGCGCCATAGACAGTGACTACCGAGTCGGGTTTTGCATTTTGTTAGTAGCCACCATATGTCTTCTTTTGTATTTGAAGATGATTATGTATAAAGCAAATGAGAAAAAGAATGTAATGTTTATTTTGGGCAAATGTGATGTAAAAGAAATGATGCAAGCAATGTAA
Source organism: Ananas comosus (assembly GCF_001540865.1). Lineage (NCBI taxonomy): Eukaryota > Viridiplantae > Streptophyta > Magnoliopsida > Poales > Bromeliaceae > Ananas > Ananas comosus. Next base: position 2,913,345 of record NC_033631.1, on the reverse strand, counting down.
AGAATCATGAATATGAAGGTTAAATGCAATGTATGTGATCAAAAGTTGAATCATAGTACTTGTGTAGTTGTTTAGTTTCCTTTCTTTCACTCATGGCTATTGCTTACCCTTGTGTAAGCCGTATGTGTATGTTTCTGCTAGTGCTTTTCTCTACTTGAAAATATACAGATGATGAGCCTTGGGCGGACAGGAAAAACTCTGTCCGTTCAGCGTCTGTTTGACGAGCCCGGGCCGGCCCAAATTGGTATTGGTCCCGGGGCGTGACACTTGTCCTCGTCGTCCCGCACAACAAAGGGCACACAGTGTAAAAGCCAAGAGAACTCCCTCTTGTAGTCTGGCACGGTCCGATCCCCCTGGCGCATCTGGCGCGGATCCTGCTCCATCTTCCTCTTAACGCTGACGGGGAGTAGTGCTCCAACAAGAGTTCCTTGAACCTCTTCCAAAAAATCGCTGCAAGGTCGGTGTTGGGGTTATCCTGGATATCCAACCACCAACTATAGGCCTCGCCGTCCAGGTGATGAGTGGCGAGCCAAACTCTATCTTTTTCTTCCACGAAGGTGTCGCGGAATAACTTCTCCATATGCATCAACCACTTCTCTACGATCCAGTGGTCGGCTCTCTCTCCATCGAAGATCCTAGGGCTACACCTTCTAAACTCATTGAGGCGATCCATGAGCCATTCCCGCTCCGCTCCCTCAACCATCACGGGAAAAACTGCCCCTGCCAACGGCACCTGAGCTGGTGGTGCCGCAATAACCTCCTCCCGAGGTGCTACCGTCGGTGTCGTCCGCGAAGTGTCGAGTGTAGGGGACGACACCCTGGGAGCAACAACCTCCACTGGCGCGGGTGGTGTAGGGACCAGCAAGACACTGGACCTGTGCAAATTGCGAGGTTCGAGTGTTTTATATGGATTCCGAACTTTTTCACACTTGGTAGAAGGTCGTAGATGGTATTCCGGCCTAAAATTTTGATTTCTGAAATTTTGGCTAAGTCCTGAGAGTTTTCACTCTCGGGGACCAGTCCCTGGTAGGAGAGACCGGTCCCCTCGGCGCAGTATTGCGGCAGGACTTGAGGCAGCCGGTCCCATGGCCTGAGAGACCGGTTCTCGAATGTTGGTTTTGCGGGGCAAGCTGAGAGACCGGTCCCAGGTGTCTGGGAGACCGGTCCCCCGGCACGAAAACTGCCCAGCTTGAGGTCCACAATGCATATAAATATTAATATGCATCTATCCACTAGCATATGGTTTCAATGCATTCGTATGCAACTATCAACTTAGCATAGTTCTCATAATGCTACATGCATACACTTTCCAATGCAACTACCAACTTAGCATAATTCTTATAATATTAACATGCACATGCAATTCACATATCATTCAAGTCTAATGCCTCTCTATGGCATTACTTTGCTACGCTCATTCATAGCTCAAGCCCGATGTCGCATTACGACATTAGCTCCATAACTCACAAGTTATTCAAATCCAAAGTCACTTTATGGCCTAATGTATTCTCCTATGTCCAAATGAGATTTATGTCCAAGGCATATTATATTTGTCATGTCTACTATATGAAGCATGATTCCAAGTCCCAATTAGAATGCTAAACCCATGCATAAGTCTCACATGCAAGCTCTCTACTACATAGAGGTCCGAAAATATATTGTATATAATATAAGCATTTCAAGCATTCTAAAATTAACAAATAATGCATCTATCATGAAAATGCGTGATTTTCTATTTTACGATACTTAAATCTACATAAATGAGATTTTTTCATTTGTAGCGAGGTCAAACCCACCGAGAGCTCCACGCGACCCTTCGTGCCCACGACTCTCTTAGCTCCAAGACTTTAGGTGATGTCACAATGCTACGATTCCGGTTTCGTGATTTTAGGAAGCTTACGCCGCGAGCTGTGGCAATCTATACCGAAATCGGCCTTTTCTTTAATATCTTCGCGTAGCCTCGTCGTATGGCCGAACCGACTTCGCCAGCGCGTTCGTATACCTAACAATTAGGTTTGAATAGGTTCAATTTAGATCAAGCCTCTACATATTGCAAAACCCATTTTTGAGCCTTAACATACTACTATTGCAAGAAATCACCAAATTGGAACTTGATTCATGCAATTAACATGTTATTAGCATATAGGGAGTCCTCTAAACCCATTGCTAAAGCATATAATTGAAGCTCTAAAATTCTACCATTAAAGCCCTAGCATATTGTCACGCCCCGGGACCCAGTGGAAGCCCGCCCGGCACATGCCCAGACCCGCCATATGTCTAAAACATATAAAACGTCTAAAACAAAACGATAAATAAAGCGGTTAAAGAAGATCTAGAGATATCAGAGCATAAAACGACATCTAGATTCTACAATAGAGAAATAATCAAAAAGCTAAAATTCGGGCTTTTTTTGCAAATAGCCCCCTAACAAATTTTATTTGCAAAAATAGCACTGTCCAAAATTTCTTTGCAAAAATAGCCCTGGCCCTGCCACGCCAGCGCCACGCGGGCACAGCTGGGTCCAGCTATTTAAGTTGAACACGGTGATTGGTTCACCGTGTTTAGACATGGTGAACCAATCACCGTGTTCAATAGGAATGCGGCGCTCGCTATTCTATTGAACACGGTGAACTAATCATCGTGTCTAGACACGGTAATTGGTCCACCGTGTTCGATAGAACTATGATATTTCTATTGGACACGGTGAACTATTCACCGTGTCTAGACACGGTGAACCATTCACCGTGTTCTCTTTGGCTACACTCCCCTCCCGAACTCTGTCGCGATCTCTCTCTCTCTCTCGATCTCTCTCTCTCGCTTTTTGCAATTCTATTGGACACGGTGAATGGTTCACCGTGTCCGGCAAACACACTAGACACGGTGAACCATTCACCGTGTTCTCTTTGAATACACTCCCCCCGAACTCTCTCTCTCTCTCGATCTCTGAGTTCGGTCTCTCTCTCTCTCTCGATCTCTCTCTCTCTCGCTCTCTTCCTCTTGCTCTCTCTCTCTCTGGCCGACGCCGCCGCCGCCGCCGCCGCCGCCGCCCTTTGTTGCCCGAGGTAGCTTCATTCCTCGTTCTCCCTAGCCCTAGCCCTAGAAGCTTCTCTCTCTCTCTCTCTCTCTCTCTCTCTCTCTCCCTCTGTGGCCCACACCGCCGCCGCCGGCGACGCCGCCGCCGCCCTCACCCGCCTCTGTGAGGCTTCTCACAGTGAGAAGCCCCACCCCACCCGCCTCTGTGAGGCTTCTCACAGTGAGAAGGGCTTCTCACTGTGAGAAGTCCCACCCCCCCTCACAGTGCTGTGAGAGTGCTGGGGGGGTGGTTCACTGTGCGGCGGGAGGGGGGGCACAGTGAGAAGCCTCACACTGTGAGAATCCCTCCCCCCCAAACCAGCACTCTCTCACAGTGAGAAGCCACTGTGAGGACAGTGGCTTCTCACTGTGAGGCACGGGAGGGCTTCTCACAGTGAGAATCCCCCCCCAAGCACTCTCACAGTGTCTTCTCACTGTGAGAAGCCACTGTGAGGCTTCCCACAGTGAGAAGCCCCCACCCCCACCTGTGAGAAGACTCTGTAGCTTCTCACAGTGAGAAGCCTTTCCCACTGCCCCTCTCCCCACCCAAACTCTCTGCAACCCCCCACCTCCCCCTCTTTCACTGATTGTTCTCTGTCTCTTTGTCACAGGTTATTCCTGCGTTCTTAATTGGCAAAGTAGTCGCGCCGACCGTGCTTGTACAATGGTAATACCATCTTTTTACCCTCTCTTTTGTTGTATGTTAGAAATGTGATATGTCTTGAGTTTAATAATTTTTTACATGTTAATATATAACTTTAGAACTCTATATCTGGCGACATTGTTCCTTTCTATATCCATTGGGACGGAAATTTTGTCGAGAACAATAATGTACCACGATATATTGGTGGCCGTAAAGAATTGGTTGCGGTCCGACGCAATATCTCATTTCGGGATTTAGAGATGGAAATATACAATGTTACTAATTATGATCGAGTGGAAGATCGTCTACGCATCACGGTGAAATGTCCAATGGGAGGCGAATGGGAATTTGTTAACGTATCAAATGACAATACACTATCTGGCGTGATGAGTATATTTCCGTTCCATGGATGTATAAAATTATACGTGGAGAAAGATGGGTCGACGGCACACGACCGTCCAAATACCGTTTATCAAACGGAAATGTGTCGTACCCGCAATGATCAAAGAAATTACGTCAATCACGAACGAGGTCGTACATCAAGGTTTAAAGTAATGATCTTTATAAATCTTTTTCGTGATTTCTCAATTAGTTTAGGTGCGCGAAATTAATAACTTTGTCTTGTAAGTGTTTCAAAGAGTTTGGAGTTCCATCTCAGTCAGTTAGTGCTGCATTGCCATCTGCTGTGATGGATCCGTCACCATTGGTTGATCAAAATGAGTGGTAGGTGATTGTATGATTTAGTTGCGTAAAAAATCAATGTGAATAGTTAATCTTATATATCTCTACAGGTCTACTGTCCCTCCTTATCAAAGTTCACGACCATCATCTTATGTTCACGAATGGACGGATTGGGAAGTCAGAACCACTATCCCTCCTTATCAAAATGAAGGTCCATCATGTAGTGTTCATCAATGGCCGGCTTGGGAAGAAAGAAATACTAGCCCTCCCTATGTAGATGAAGGTCCAGGATCATCTAGTGTTCATGAATGGCCGGCTTGGGAAGAAAAAAATACTAGCCCTCCCTATGTAAATGAAGGTCCAGGATCATCTAGTGTTCATGAATGGCTGGCTTGGGAAGTAAGAAATACTAACCCTCCTTATGTAGATGAAGATCCAGGACCATCTAGTATTCATCAATGGTCGGCTTGGCCTCCTTATCAAAATGAAGATCCATTAGTACTCATTGTGAATGGACCAATCGGGGAGTGACTACAACTGATCTATTGGACGTATGTAGAAGTGATGAGGAGTATGTTAGTGAAACTGATGAAGAGGATCAAGGGCGAATTGATGCTGATTCTAGTGATGACGAGGAGTCCTTTGTTGCGTGTTCTTTGGATCCTGATCATGACGGTGGCTTGAATGCCCTCGCATGCGCCATTCGAGATGAAGGTGTTGAATGAATTGAAAACTCAAATGCCAACAACGAAGATGTACCGGACTCGGTGGAATTCGTGGAATTTGAAGATCAGCGACAACGGTTTGTCCTGGGTAATGAATTAATTAATCAAAGCGTTGTTGATGCATATAGTGAACAAAATATTGATCAGGGTCCTCCAAGTGATGAAGCATGGGCTAATCGGACTTTTTCTGATAAATCATCGCTAGTAAGGGCCTTGGACGCTTGGCACATTGCACATAATGTGCAGCTTAAAGTTGTTAAGTCAAATACAACTAGATATACTGTGCGATGTGTGGTCGATTCTTGCCCTTGGAGATTACATGCCTCTCAACCGAAAGGTAGTTCATTTTTTAAAGTAAAGACTTATAAAGGTCCGCACACTTGTTTGGTTCCAATTCTAAATACAAGACATCGAAACTGCACATCATCTTTCATATGTCAATTTATACTACCTACACTGAAGGCAAGGCTTACAATGAGTCCGATGGAAATTCAAGCTCGAGTTCAGAGCGAGTTACACGTTAGCATATCATATAGCAAGGCTTGGCGGGCACAGAATAAAGCACTACAAATTATATACGGTAGTTGGGAGCAATCATACTGCGACCTTCCTCGATACTTCTCTATGTTGGAATCAACAAATCCAGGAACTATTACAAAGATTGAGTATATTAGTGTGGCGAGCAATACGAGAATGTTTTCACGAGCCTTTTGGGCTTTTGGACCGTCGATTCATGGTTGGGAGTATTGCCGGCCATTACTTAGTATCGATGCTACTCATCTGTATGGGAAATACGGAGGCCACGCATTAATTGCCACAGGTGTCGATGCGAATGGTGGTTTATTTCCGCTAGCTTTCGCAATTTGTGAGGGGGAGAATGGCTCGAGTTGGGAGTGGTTTTTAAGTTGCCTAAGAAGGTATATAACAAGATCTCGAGTTATTACACTAATTTCAGATCGTTTTAAAGGCCTAGCGAACCTCGTTGCACTTGTATTCCCACCATCTGAAGGTCATGCTCATCGATGGTGTTTGCGACATATGAAGGCCAATATGAATATTCATTTCAAAGGAAAACACTTACTTAAAATTTTTTATCGAATTGGGAGTGCTTCAGAAGAACGGCAATATTACGCATTAAAGGAAGAATTGAAGGCTATGGATGAAGAAGCTTGGCGTTGGGTTGACAATCTTCATAACGATAGGACATACTGGGCTAAAGCTTTTGATGGTGGTCGACGATTTGGTATTATGACAACTAACCGATCGGAAAGTTTAAATGGGGTGTTGAGGGGAGTTCGCGCCTTACCAATTACAGCTTTTGTGATGGCAACATTTCATCGAGTGGTTGAATTTTTTCTAAAACATCGGACAGAAGGCGCTGCAATGTCCACGCAGTTTGTCACGACTGTTGAAAAAACCATCAATAGCCGGATGAGAAGTGCGAGAGGATATACCGTTCAACGATTTGCATTTCATATGTTCAACATACTTATTGGCGGGGATGATCAATACCAAGTGACTATCAATGGAAGCAGTTCTACATGTTCATGTTTGTGTTTGCAACTCACAGGAATCCCTTGTTCACACATTTTGTCATGTTGTAGTTCATCACACATGAACATAGATTATTATGGCTTATGTTCTCCTTGGTATACTGTCGAATCATATTGTAAGGCTTATGAACCGCAATTCTACCCCGTACCCGATCGTCGTTATTGGATCGCGTCATATGATTCCCCTATAGTGCCACCACGCGGGAGAAGAAAAAAAGGACGACCCAGATCTACGCGTATCCGTAATGTTATGGACGAAGCCAGTGGGAATAGGAGGGGCAAGTGTAGTATGTGTAAACAGCCTGGACATTATAAAAGCACTTGTCCTGAAAATCAGCAAAGAAGAACCGAGAGGCGTCGTCGATAGGTTTTTCTATATGAATATGACACTTAACTTCTTTAATCTTTTATACTTACGCACTAATTTTACATCATGTTGTATCTAACTAAGTTTTTTTTTTTTGTCAATTTCAGATGGATGATCATGACGAGCTGGGACCTATTGATATATCCGTGCTGACTGAGCAGCCACGACATAGATCTACTTTGATCAGAGAGGAGGTAAATTTTTTAAAAACATTTCAAATTTACGTAGATCTTCTTTAACTTATGTACTAATTTACGTGCTGGCATTCACAATCATGCAGGGATATTCTCCTGTTCAATTTACGGAGCATGGCCGTAAATTGAACAGATGGCAGTGCGAGCATCCTGCGGTGTTGGACTTATTGCGACGAGCAGGATTTTATTACGTTTCACGATTGCGCCGCCTACAGCTCGATCAGTCATTATTGGGAGCATTAGTCGAGAGGTGGCGGCGGGAGACACAGAGTTTCCATTTGCGACATGGAGAGATGAGTATTACATTGATGGATGTCGCAGTTATTACGGGACTCCCCGTCGATGGTGGCGCAGTGACTGGAGGGGGATCCTATCAGTGGGCAGAGCTCTGCGGGTTACTTCTCGGGGTGGTTCCGGAGGATATTAGGGGTGGTGAGATCAAGATAGATTGGTTATATCAGCAGTTCCATGATATCCCCTTAGACGCACCTCCTGCTATTGTTAGAGCTACGGCGAGAGCATATATACTATTTCGGATAGAATGTAGTTTGTTTCCAAATCCAAGCGGGAACATGGTGCATTTGAAATGGTTGCCACATTTAGAGGATTTTGACCTTTGTCGTGGGTGCAGTCGCGCTAGCACATCTTTATCGTGCCCTAGGAAATACTTGCATCAGGGGAAAGGTCGAGTGTTGTTGTTTTGGGACATTAATTCAGGTACAATACTTCTAACAAGAAGACCCTTATAATACTTCTAGTTAAGTCATGGTTTTTGTTTTCATTTCTAACAAGAATGTTTTTTTTTGTATAGATATGGGCATGGGACCACCTGCATATTGGCCGCCCTGAGGTAGTAGGCCCGCAGCCTGAGCTTGTCGACATGCCATTAGGGTGTCGGTAAGTATTTTTTCATTTTAAGTTTTCTATATACTAATTTTTCATCACTAATATGATATAAATGAAACATGTGGAATACTAGATTAGCATTTCTGGACAATGTCAGGACTACTGATATTGAGTTTTATCGTGATCAGCCGGATCAGCAGTTAGAGTCTCAGATTTATACAAGTTACTCAATCTGTCGAATTTTGTATTCAATAATGTGATTTATCAGTATCTTCCCATTAGGAACACTTAGTTGCATGTCAAGTTTTACTCTAGCTGCATGCCTCAGGCCAATGTATAGAACATACTAAAACCCAATAAAAAACATCTCCTTTGCAACATGAAGATATAAATGGTGTAATGTAAGGATGAATGAATAACGCGTGTATAGAAGCTAGGCTACTATATTATCTATACTATATATAGAGCTGGGCTACTATATAGAAGAATCTAAATTTCTTCAAATTTTGATAGAAAATACTTTAAACTATATAGATTAAGATTAACATTCTTGATCTTGAATTTAAAAGTCCTATATATAGAGTTAGGCTCGACGGATTTCGATTATCATTCCATTTTGAAGCTGAAAACGTCCTTTTGGCGATATCTTAACGTAGGCTCGACGGATTGCCGAACCGACTTCGCCAACGTGTTCGCTTTACCCTCAATTAGGTTTGTAGGCGATCAATTTCAAGTTAGAGTCTCAATCCTGCAAAAATGCATTATCGAACTAGGCCAATATACTATATATATATATAGAGAGAGAGAGCTAGGCTACTATGCTCTCTATACTATATATAGNGACTGGAGGGGGATCCTATCAGTGGGCAGAGCTCTGCGGGTTACTTCTCGGGGTGGTTCCGGAGGATATTAGGGGTGGTGAGATCAAGATAGATTGGTTATATCAGCAGTTCCATGATATCCCCTTAGACGCACCTCCCGCTATTGTTAGAGCTACGGCGAGAGCATATATACTATTTCAGATAGGATGTAGTTTGTTTCCAAATCCAAGCGGCAACAGGGTGCATTTGAAATGGTTGCCACATTTAGAGGATTTTGACCTTTGTGGTGCATTAGCATGGGGTGCAGCCGCGCTAGCACATCTTTATCGCGCCCTAGGAAATGCTTGCATCAGGGGAAAGGTCGAGTGTTGTTGTTTTGGGACATTAGTTCAGGTACAATACTTCTAACAAGAAGACCCTTATAATACTCCTAGTTAAGTCATGGTTTTTGTTTCCATTTCTAACAAGAATGTTTATTTTTGTATAGATATGGGCATGGGACCACCTGCATATTGGCCGCCCTGAGGTAGTAGGCCCGCAGCCTGAGCTTGTCGACATGCCATTAGGGTGTCGGTAAGTATTTTTTCATTTTAAGTTTTCTATATACTAATTTTTCATAACTAATATGATATAAATGAAACAGGTGGAATACTAGATTAGCATTTCGGGACAATGTCAGGACTAGTGACATTGAGTTTTATCGTGATCAGCTGGATCAGCAGTTAGAGTCTCAGGTATATACAAGTTATTCAATCTGTCGAATTTTAAACCTATTAATGTGATTTATCAGTATCTTCCTATATATAGAGTTAGGCTACTATACTATCTATACTATATATAGCGCTAGGCTACTATACTATCTATACTATATATAGAGTTAGGCTACTATACTATCTACAATATAATATTTATACTATTTCGATTATCATTCCATTTTGAAGCTGAAAACGTCCGAATTGGCGATATCTTCGCGTAGGCTGGACGGATTGCCGAACCGACTTCGCCAACATGTTCGCTTTACCCTCAATTAGGTTTGTAGGCGATCAATTTCAAGTTAGAGTCTCAATCCTGCAAAAGTGCATTATCGAACTAGGCCAATATACTATATATATATATAGAGAGAGAGAGAGAGAGCTAGGCTACTATACTATCTATACTATATATAGCGCTAGGCTACTATACTATCTATACTATATATAGAGCTAGGCTACTATACTATCTATACCATATATAGAGCTAGGCTACTATATAGAAGAATCTAAATTTCTTCAAATTTTGATAGAAAATACTTTAAACTATATAGATTAATATTAACATTCTTGATCTTGAATTTAAAAGTCCTATGGTCAAATTTTAAAGATTATTCAATTTTCACTGTCTATTTTCACAATAGTTCATTATATGTGTTTTGATAGCTAATCATATGTATTTTTCACAATAGATTATATGGAGGCCTTATGACGACGCAGTGTTAGAGACGCTCCCACCTTTTTGTCTGGCGGGGTCCCAGGTTTGGCGATCGAGGACTACCTTAGTCTGCTTCCACATTATTGAGCTCCATCATCCCGATCGTGTGCTTCGCCAGTTTGGGCTACTACAGCATATACCTGAACCTGTGCTTGCCATACCTCGCATCAATTCACGAGGCAGAGCAGATGAGGATTGGGCGGCATACCACGCCTCATACATTGAGCGTTGGAATGATAGATTAGTAGATATAGCAGAGGTGACCCCTGGGACAGATCCAGATCCGATACGAGCTGCCACTGTTTACATGCAGTGGTATTGGACGATCACCAGGAGGTGGATATCTAGACCTGTACAGCGGCCACCACTTGCCTATCAGCCACGTGGACACGTCGAGAGAGTATTGGTATGAATGTAATTGCAAATATCTTTTTATATTAATTTTTATATATACAAGAAAGTTTCGTATAATCTTTTTTGATTGTGCTTTTATTTCAGGTTGATATCGTGCAGAGATCACATTATACGATCAGACGTGTCCTACCCGATATTTCAGGAGGTGGAGTCTTAGCTACCCTATCACAGGTCGCCGATCAGATGGAGGCAGTTCTGGAGACTTTACCTACGCTTCCACACTATGTACCTCCAGGACCAGCAGACTATGGTGGAGCATCGACGTCCGGCCATGCACCCGTATATAGTCCACCGATGCCATCATCACCGATAGGGGAGCCACCTTATGCTGATGTTACGGACCCGGCACCAGCACCAGTACCGCAGGATCCAGCTCGAGCAGGTGATATTGTTTATTTTAGGCGTCGACGGCGATCGAGGTCTATCCGTACAGATCAGCCCTCCTCTTCAGCTCCTCCACGGCCAGATCAGCCCTCCTCTTCAGCTCCTCCACGGCCAGACATACTACCGGCACATGCTACTGCTGTGATTGAGCCGGTTATTGAGGGTGCTGCTATAGAGCATCTAGACCAGTTGGAGATCTTGGAGCCTTTTGATGAGCATGATGTTGGTCGTGGTCGCGGACGTGGTAGGCGACGTGGTCGAGGAGGTCGAGGGAGGAGAACATGATATTATATTTATATATTATTGTATAACTTGCATTTATTTTGTATATTCTGTTTTGATTATTTGGTATTGATTATATTATTGAGATTCTATTGGTTGTGATGTTGTAATGTGTATTAATTTTGTGATGTTGTGATGTGTATTACTTTTGTGATGTTGTGATGTGTATTGATAGGTATCTGTATCGTATTCTTGTAATGAATCTTGTAATTCATTTTTCTTCAACATGTATCTGTATCGTATTCTTGTATTGAATTTTGTAATTCATTTTTTTGCGGCAAACTACTGGTTGGGCTGGTAGCTATATTGGACACGGTGAATGGATCACCGTGTCCAATAATTGTATTGGACACGGTGATCCATTCACCGTGTCCAATAAAATTCTATTGGACACGGTGATTCATTCACCGTGTCCAATACAAACCTCCGGACACGGTGATCGACTCACCGTGTCCAATACAAATGTCCCCCGAAAATGGTTAAGTCCGTGTCCGAATACAAGTAGTCCGAATACAAGTAGCCAGGCCGTGTTTGGCCAAATATGGAAGTGAAGGACACGGTGATTCGTTCACCGTGTCTAGACACGGTGAACGAATCTCCGTGTCTAATGCAATACCAACTACTCGCGTGTGGTGAGACCACTATGAACACGGTGATTCGTTCACCGTGTTTAGACACGGTGAACCAATCACCGTGTTCAACTTGCGTACCTGGCCCTGGCCCTGCCCGCGTGGCGCTGACGTGGCGCTGGCGTGGCAGGGCCAGGGCCATTTTTGCAAATAAATTTTACACGGGGCTAGTTTTGCAAATAAAATTTGTCAGGGGGCTATTTGCAAAAAAAGCCCTTGTATATATTTTAGACTAGTCTATTTGTATGTGAGAGCTATGTGATATTGGAGATTATCTTATTTTGGAGATGTATTATACTTAGAGTTGTTCTCCATTTGGGAGTTATATGATGTAGAGATGTATTTTCTATATAATGTATGGATGTATGTAGAATGTTTAAGTTAATAAGTTTAGTTTATGTTTCATGTGCTTTCGATACCCAACATGTAGGATATGTTATATATATTGGTGGAAAATATTGATTGATCGTAGATGTCTTGTGTATATAGGGGCGGCCATGTGCACACGGCGGTCCTATACACATATCCGAAAAGACTTCTGCTGTGGTTCGGAGCGTGACACTTCTAATCCTTAATGATTACTATCTTGAAATCAATATCTAATTTGATAAATAAGATCTATACTATTTATATGGTTTATATATGAAAAATCACAAGAATTAAAAATTTATTTAATAATAAACGAAAGATTATTATTTAATTTGTGGGAAATCGGTGTTCAAATTTTATTTTGTTTGTATGTTGGTCTTCTGATCATGTCATAGAACACTCCTTATAATTTAGATCTTAATTTTAAGTTAAAATCTTAATCATAACTTTTTAAACATGTTGAATATAAAATATGCTTAAACACTTCTTAATTGCAACGAGGGGCTCCCTACATATAGGTAACAACATCTAAAAAAAAACAAAAAGAAAAGGAAAAAAAAAAGTGTGGGTGTTTATGAGAGAGAGAGAGAGAGAGAGAGAGAGAGAGAGAGAGAGAGTGTGTAATGCTTTCCCATCTTTCTCCACCATTTCACTTGAGAGAGAGAGAGAGAGAGAGAGAGAGAGAGAGAGTGTAATGCTTTCCCATCTTTCTCCACCATTTCACTTTTAATATTTGTTTCACATTAGCGGACTCAATGAGTCAATGCCTTCCAAGTCAAGCTGTACAAGTCATCCCCGGAAGACCTTCAAACATTGGACCGTCAATTTCGTATGGGTCAAATGATGTTTTATTTTATGTCAGTTACTTTTTTACAACTATATATGATGCTTATATATTAGATTTTAAATTAAAATTTTACACTTTTTCAATATGTAAATTTTTAAAATATTATAATCGTCAAATTATGAGTTTAGTGCATGAGTAGTTTAAGAACTTCAGATACACGAAACGAAGTTGGACAAGGGTCAACTGCCAAGTCTTGCAAGTATATATGAACTCAAATATGGAAAAGGTTATTTGCTGTAGCATAATTTGAATTTTGCTTTCTCTATTTTATTAAATTAATGGAAAACTTGCAATACCACTTCTTTGGTTTCGCATTTTTTTACTTTAGTACCCTGTGGTTTAAAGTGTATCACTTTCATATCCTGTAGTTTTATTTTTCTATTTTTGTTATCTCATCCACTAATTTTTTTCATTAAATCAGTAATAAAGTTAAAACTAAAGGGTATTAAAATGAATATTCGACAAACTATAGATTAGGTATATGAAATTTTTTTTATATGATTTAACGAAAAGTTAACANAAAAAAAAAAGAAACCACAGGGTATTAAATTGATACACTTTAAATCACAGAGTACTGAAGTAAACAAGTACAAAACTACAGAAGTGATATTTGAAGTTTACCATAAATTAAAAGAAAGTAGTTGTATGAGGTGCCCAAATCGTTGACTCTCAAATGCTTACTAATTAAGGAGGTGTTTGGTCGCCCCAAAATACTTTTCATAGCTTTTTAGCAGTAAAAAGTATTTTCTATTCGATTGTTTACAGGATAACTAGCTTTTTCGATTGTTTACAGGATAAGTAGCTTTTTGAAAAAAAAAAAAAAAAAGAAAGAAAAGTAAAAAAGGATAGATTTTATAAAAAAAAAAAAATTTTTGTTTTTTTGACTTTTTATTCAAGAAAATAATTATTTATGAAATGAAATGTTTTCAATATTTTTTTTCTGAACAATAATTTTTCACCTATAGAGATTTCTGAGATTTTTATTTAACTTTTTTTTTCTTTTTGCACGAACGGTTAAACTCATTTATTGTCTAAACTTTTGTTTTATGATATTTAAAATTGTTCTTTCACATTATCATGATAATGTGACGTTCCGGGAACGAGAAAGGCCTTTAGTTTCTATCCGAACGAAGCAAAAAACATCAACCTGTACAAATCATATAGCATGTTGGCTATGACTATCAATAGAGAGATTTAGGGGCTTTGTTGATTCATCTATTAATCCTTTGAGATTATAAAATCTTAGTGTTCAATACTTTTAGCTCTCTACTCTCTATTGAAGTTTGAGTGAAATTTGTAGTGAGATACAGTCTCGAAGAAAGGAGAAAAAAAGTGTAGAAAATGTAATCTTCTTGAAAGAAGAAGTTTTTGATACAATGATTTGGTGCTTACCTGAAAAAAGTATCAGATAGTGAAAATCCAATATTATCTTACGTTGAGATATTGGAGGGGCCATACGCAAAGAGCTAAATTTCGAAACAAATTAGTCACGTGTTTTGAGTTTGATTTTTTATAACTGTTCTCTTTTCTTTTATCACAATTTTATCGATTTGCTTTTATTGCATTTTTATTTTAAAATCTAATTCACTCTCTCTCTCTTAGGATGTCATTGCGATCACTAAAATTATCGGTAAATTTATTTTTATAAAATTTTTGTAGCTGAAATCAATAATTATTCTAAATAAGTGAACCTATTTAAGATACAAATAAATATAGATGAATAATTAATATAATTTTTATATAAGAAGATAATTGAGATAAATACTAAAGTTTGAAAAAAAAATTATAATTTAGGGTGTGTTTGTTCTGACGTAAAATTTGATGGAAAACTAATTTTACCTAAAAAATAATTTTTTCATTATTTGGTTGAATGTAATATATTTCTCCAAGTAAAATGATTTGACGTATTTTGGGAAAAAGTTGGGCCTTCATTTTCCACAGTTTTTTTTTACGAAAAAGGAGAACTCAATGCCCACATCTCGTGTGGGTAAGTTTTGGTGTTGGATCGCCCTTATTTTACTTTTTAATCTCCACCACTTAAAAAAAAAATTAATTGATTTTTTAAAAATTTTGATGATCAAATGAGGATCACAAAGCTAAAGGGAGAGAAATGATGTCGTGCACTAAGAGCAGAGAATGTTTTCTTTTTTTTATCCAGGCAACTACAATGTTGGTATAATAATATATCATTTCATTAAATACTATTACGATGTAATGTTATACTAGTGAAGTTATCCGTGCATTGCGGCGAGATAAAAGATTGACAAAATTAAAATTTTAAAATTTTTGACTTGTCATGAGGCATCAATAGATACAAATAGAAAATATAAAACATATATGTAAAAATGTAGCAAAGTTACCACAACAAATAAATTACTAATTCACACATAATTCATCGGTCTGTCAAAATCGGATAGGTGATTCCCATTCTCCGCTAGGGGTGGAAACGAGCCGAGCTCGAGCGAGCTTATCTCAGCTCAAGCTTGGCTTGAAATTAATTTCGAGCCTAAATTTAGGCTCAAGCTTGGCTTGAAATTAATTCGAGCTGAGCTCGAGCAAGCTTAACTTCGAGTCAAGCGAGCTCGAGCCCTAAACGAGCTGCTTGAAATTCTTAACATCATTCAATCTATACTTTAATTTTTATAAAATATTATCTAAATTTTGATATAAAAAATATCTAATAGTTTAACATATAAAATAAATGCATGAAATACGATATTATAATACTAAAAAAATTAGGAAAAGCGACTCTACGCGAAAGTGAAAATGAGAGAAAGAGAGCCATTAGAGTAGGATTTTGCTGGTTTGGTTTTGTGGGCCCAATAATCTAAATTCTATATACATATAATTAAAATACATAATATATATTATTTTATATAATTAAAATATATATTATATATAATTATATATAGAGAGAGAGTTTGGCTACTATATATACTTTTATGAGTACAAACTCCTTTATATTCATAAGTTTTCGACCGTTAGATCTATTCTTGTAACCATTTTCATCCGTTAAATCATACTATTCAACGAACCACCCACTCAATCTTAGGGGACCACTATCATTCTAATCGCATATCCAATGGCTGAAAATTTATAAGTATAAAGGGGTTTATACTTATAAGAGTATTAGTAGCCCGAGCATATATACATATAGAATTAGGCTACTATACTATTAATAGCACAAACCATTTGCTATTAGGTTTTTTGCCCTTAAATGAAAGGATATGCGGTTAGGATGATAGTAGCCCCCTAGGGTTGAGTGGGTGGCTAGTTGAATATTATGATCTAATGGATGAAAATGGCTAAAGGATAGATCCAACAGCAAAAAACTCGATCGCACCAAATGCTTGATACTATCGATAGTATAATAGCCGAACTATATATATATATATATATATATATATATATGCAGATCTAACGGCAAAAAACTCAATAGTACAAAGCGCTTAGTACTTAGATAGTATAGATAGTATAGTAGCCGAACTATATATAGAGAAAGAGAGGGAGTCCGACTACTATTGTAATACTCTGAACATGGGCGAATTATGAAGTTCGAGGGTTGGAATAGTAATTGGAACTCTTCTACAACTTTTGAAGGGTTGTCGGGAGGTTACAGCAAAGTACTGGACCAAGCAAACAACTGGAAATGGAAAAGTGCTTTGCAAATGCACTAATCGAATGTAGTGCTTTGAATTTGGCTTACTATGAAGTTTGACGAGAGGGAATGGTAATGGGAACTAGCCTACATCTTTTAAAGAGTATTAAAAAGGTTTTTGACAAGTTAAAGGAGTGATCGAACCGTTAAAAGACCGAAAGTGCATTGAAAATTCAAAATGGCAGAAATTTGTATAGTGTACCGGTACAGCCATCATTGTGTACCGGTACACAGCACAACAGTAGCTGCGGGCTGAGGCTATTTTGGTCTTTTCACTTTCTAAATCCATCCTTATCAACTCTGGTCGACCCCTAGGCTTGTTCTTATCCTTTTGGAGCTGAGGATAAGGTAAGGGATACCTTCTATCTTTTTCTCTCTAGGTCTTCCATTTGGAAAGGAAAAACTAGTGGATTTGAGTTCGTTTTTCTCCCTCTCTTGCTACAAGCTGGTTTGGAAACCTGGGGGATGGCTTTTGAAGCTTGGGAATTGATGTTTGACTATATTCTTCCACCTTAACTCAGCAGGAACTGAGTTAAAATTCTGTGAGGTAAGTAAGGCAACTTCTCTCTAGATTGAAGCTTGAGTGACGAAGTTTAAACTTGTTTTACCTATTTGCTACCAACTGATTTTGGACAGCTTGTGAAAGCGGAAGTAAAGGCATTTTGGGCCATGATTCTTCGATCTTTACTCAGTTAAAACTGAGTCGGAGCTGAACAAGGTAAATTCACAACTATACTTACTAGCTTCAAGACAATAACAATGGTAATGATGGAGTTATGTGTAATGGTTCTCAGCAGGTGGTAAAAGTGCTTTGAATGGAATATAGTGACCTTTAGAACTGGTTTTGCTGTGAGTTATCAATTCGAAACCAGGGGAAAAAGGCTCGATTGAAGCTATTGGGAGGTATATCACTTATGAGTTTGTAAATTAGATATAATAGTTATAGTTTTGATGCAGTTCGGATACATGATTTCAGCGGATGTTTGTGGCAGGAAATCAGATTCAGTTGAGCTGAATTGGTGACTAGTATGAGCTAATTTGGAATACTTTAACTTGCTTGGAAGTGAAGATTTAGTTCTGGTCTAAACCTAGGTGAGACTCTGGTTTATATTATGTAATTTGTATGTGTATTAGTGCTGTTTTGATACTAATTCGCAGCAGATTTTCTGATCTGGCTCAGCTGAGTTTGGAGAGCTTTCTAAGATTGGATTTGGAGTTCCAACCTGAGATGAAGTCTGGAATTAAGCCTTAACTCTATATTAGGTAAGAATTTACCTAAATGAGGTGACTATACGAGTTTGATGTAGAGTTATGAGCTATATGCCTAGCTGACTTTAGAATACTTGCTAGGGTACTTGGAGGCTTCGGATACTTTCGCTCGCTAAATCAACGAGAGTTGTCAACATATTGGTGGGTCGGACCTTTCCGAAATGGGTGAATTCCCTCTATGTTTGCTTTGATATTATGAGTTAAACTTATTGCATAGCCTCATGGGTAAAAGAGAACCTCTATATAGTAGAGGTAAAGTACGAATGTGCTTTGCATCTAGAGTTTATTTGCTAGTCGGGCAAGTATTACATGACATTAAGATATTTGTGTATACAAGCTTAATAAGTCATGAAAATGGTACTTAGTTGAATGTATAACTAGATGAATAGTATATGATAGGTTTTAACCTCCAAGTTATATTATGCTATTCCATATTGTCAACATAATATCTGAGCCCAGAGCAAATCAGACAAAATGAAATAAATTGAGTATACTTTGGTAATGTAGAATAACTTGAATACGAGCAGATAAAGAGCATTTGCCTATTTATGTCATACAGTTGCTTTCCACCTTTAAAGAATAGAACTTAGTTAATTGCCTGTGTTATGTTTGATCCTGTTGGGTAACTAGAATGTGGTATTGTGATATAACCTACATGTTATTCTACTGAAGGTAATCTCGTAAATATCTAGAGTTGGACATCAGACCATCTCTATATAATGCAATAGGGGAATTACATATGACTTGTTTACTCCAAGTAGGAGAGGATTACATGGAACTATAGGATATGTGCCATGGGTCATTAGAGATGACCATAGAAATCACTTTCCTTGTATATAGGGAATAGTGTGAGGATTTTAAATGTGTAATTGTGGGTATAGCCCATTATGATGTTAAATTATCATTGTTCAAGTTATACTAACTGTTGGTCAAAGTATGTCAACAAGTAGTTGATAGTGACTTATGATTTGGGTACTACAATGTCGACCTTATATCGAATTGAGATTCCATGTAGGAGACATGATGAAGTGGTGATACCTATACTGTGGATTACAGCTTGCATGCCATTGTGCTATTTCGCACACGCTTGTGGGGGTCGCGCCCCCCAAACCAGCGCTCCGGAGTGGCTTAGCGACAGATTGCTCGCCTATGTACGATTTAAGCGCTGAAGTGGATTGCCGTGGGTAGTGTTGACTTCCACGGGGCCATTAGGCACGGCGCGACTATGATTTTACCTTGTGTAAGTCTATTGTAAATTGGGTTATGATAAGTTACTTTAACCTTAACTGGATATAGTAGTAAAGTTACTTTATGTCATTGGTCAAGTGAACTTAGTAATAAACAAGCTAAAAGGCTGACAATATGTTACACTTTTGCTAGTATAGTAGTAATTACATGATATCATCAGTTATGTTGTAAAGATGAATAATCGGGCATATGACTAGTCAAATTATCAACTAACATGAATGGTAGAACTTATCACGATGAACTAGTACTTATTTCATGTTGATAACCAATCTTGGGAAAACATCATGATTGATTTATTTCAGTTTTCAGTTACATATACTTGCTTATCTAATATTTACTCATAGCACAGTTGACATAGTGGTGTACTGCGCCACCTTCGACGGCTTACCCACTGGGAACTATTGTTTAATAGTTCTCGCACCATCTTTGTTGTTGTTTTTACAGAGCCTTCCACAGCGGGAAAGGCTAGGGTGCCTGGCGAGGAGTCGACGGCTAGTTAGAGCCTTTTCGATGATAATAGATGAACCTCTACCAGTTTATTTTGATATAGATCAGTGTCGTGTACTGAGATTTTGTAGAATGTACCTTGTTGGTCTTGTGTATTTGTATAAGTTTAGAAACTATTAGTTATACTCTGATTACCTGGTTAGAATTGAATGCCTTTTACTATGTTGATTTGTAGACGCCTGGTGTATAATTGATATTGTGTTGTACACGGCGGGTCTGTGCACGCTATGGGTGAGCTTCCGCTGATGGCCAGGGCGTGACAACTATATTATCGATAGTACTAAATACTTGGTACTATCGAATTTTGTGCCGTTAGATCATATTATTCAACTAACCACCTACTTAACCTAGAGGATCACTGTCATTCTAACCGCACATTCCTTCATCTAAAGGTCAAAAATCTAATAGCAAGTGGTTGGTACTATTAATAGTATAGTATACTATATATATATATATATATATATATATATATACTTTATATATATATATATATATATTAGTATAATATCAAGCTTATTCGGAAGCTTATTGACGCGAGAGCCGAGTACAGAATATTAAGCCTCGGCCTTGAAATTAATTTCGAGCTTAGAATTTAGGCTCAAGCTTGCTTGAAATTTATTCAAGCGCGAGCTCGAGCGAGCCGAATATCGAACCGACACGAGTCGAAACGAGCTAGCTCGCTCATTTGCCGGCCCTATTCTCCGCGTCACCTCCATCACAACTGTCGGCATCGAGCTTCTCCTTGATCATGGCCAGGTCAATGCCGTACGAATCCCCCATACCCACCGCTTCTTTCCCCTTATCGATTCCAAATCCATCGCACTAATTCACCTCGCCGCGCCGTCACAATTTTCGGAACCCTAATTTTAATCCACACACAATTTTAAAAAAAAAAATTAAGAAAAATATAAAAATCGAACCCTTCTTGTGCACCAAGAAAAAGCAAAAAAAAAAAAAAAAAGTTATAAAAATGAGTATGAAGGGATCTTATTTTATGCTTTCTTTTAAACGATTTGTTTAGATGAAAATGAATCATGTAAATACATTAATTAGAAAGTGGGCGGATGGGAAGACGAAGCATCGAGGTAGAGATGAGGTGGGAAGGCGAACTATCAAGGAGTGAGAAGAGGGGTGAAGGAGGAATTGCCACGTGGCAAATTCAATGAGAAATAATATAAAGAAGATAAAGATAAAGATATAGAGGTATAGATATAGATATAGATATTTTTGTAATTGTTATATATTTGCTTGGGCAAATGACTTATAAAAATGTCACAAGGTTATTATAACTGTTTTAAATTATTTTACTAATTATAAAAGTTTTATTAAAAATGGTAACCTTATCTTCTTATTTTGTTGATGGTATTTATATCCTCAATTTTTTTATTTTTTCCTACAAATCAAACAAACACATCTTGAAAACTTTTTTTTTTTCTTACCGACCATTCCCTAACGCAAGTGGCAAAGGGTTTGGTGGTTGAATCCGAGATTCCAAGTTCGAAACCTAGTTGATTCATATTTCTAGCTAAGTTTATTTTTAAAAAGAAATAAACGAAGCGGGTAGCATGCTACCTTTCTCTCTCAAAAAAAAAGAAAAAAAAAAGAAAACTATTTTTCTTTTACAAGAAATCAAACATCATGGAACGTAAAAAAATAAAAAATAAAAAAAATAAAAATAAAAATTCATGAAATACTTTTTTCTTGGAAAAAATATTTGGGCAAATTGTAAATACCACCTCTGTGGTTTTGTACTTTCTCACTTTAGTATAATGTATCAATTTAGTACCTTATGGTTTTTTTTTTTTTTTTTTGCTCCCCCGTTAGCATTTCGTTAAATTATATACCAAAAACTTTAGATATCTCACCTAGATTTATCAAATATTCACTTTGGGAATTGAGCTCCTTTGCTTTTAAAAGTACCAAGTTATTGGTGCTTGCAAGTTTTCAGCCCTTGGATTAAGGAATGTGCGGTTAGGATGATGTGGACCCCCTAGGGTTGAGTGGGTGGTTGGTTGAATAGTATAATCTAACGGGTAAAAATAATCAAAGGCAGAAATCTAACGGTAAAAAAATTACAAGCACCAAGTGCTTGGTGCTTTTACAAGCACCATAGCCGGACTCTTCACTTTGGTACATTTTAGTTTTAACTTTGTCACTGATTTAACAAAAAAATTAGTGAAAGGGACAATAAAAAGAGAAAAATAAAATCACAGAGTATTAAACCGATATACTTTAAACTATAGGATATCAAAATAAAAAATACAAAATTACCGGAATAATATTTGAAGTTTTTGTAAAACTTTTTCTTAATTTTATGTGGAACCAACGCCCTTTCATAGTCAATAAATAAATAACCCTGGGTTCACAAACATTGTAAACCCATATTGTACGCCAGAATTAGGCAAATCTAAATACGCCCAGGCTCCCAGCGCGTCAATTGCGGTGGGCCCAGTAATCGATCGCGTGAAGATTAGACAGGACACAACACTGTTTTTCCGCGGATAGTTGAAGCAACGAGGAATTCTACATTGTCACACTTGCACCACGTCATCAATAATAAATCAATCACATTTCTTTTTTTTAAATAAAAGTACAATAAAAATACTTTTTTACAATCATGATGGACATATATTCTTAAAATGATTAATTTGATTGGTTTGTTACGCCACGTCACTAATATACTCATTGCATTCTAGAATTTTTCTGAAGCAACGCCTCCGTGTCAGATCTCCAAGCAACAGTGTACCATCTATCGTTCGCATAGCCAGTCTACCGTATCACACATGCACTGTATCATTAATGATAAATTAATTATATTTTTTTATTTAAGAAAAAAGTTTATTAATCATGATTGGAAGTATTAATTAAAGAGGGGTAATTTTATTAGTTCGGGACAATAGGTTAGCAATATACCCGGTGTATTCTAAATTTTTTTGACTGCTCTCTCTCTCTCTCTCTCTCTCTCTGTTGTGGGATTCTATAGAGTGGGCTGGTATGCTTTCGTAAGCACGGAGCCCTCCGTGCTTCCACTTTGTTTTTGATGTTCGGACTTTCGAATCGACGATCGGCTCCGTTAGAGTTGATCTAGAGTATTTGAAGTACCTAGAAATTAAATTTTGCGATTTTTTGATATCATTTGCCTAGTGATCGAAGGGGCTCAAAATCAATAATTTTAACGGCCGTGGTGAGCCGGTTGCAAGTTTAACGGTGTAGAAATATCCAAATCACGTGAAATTTTGATAGAAAATTCTTTATACCATATAAAACAAGATCAATAACTTTGATCTAAAATTTTAATGTCATATCATCATATTTTGTGAGATTTTTATTTTCAGCCGTTGATTTTGAGCCACTTCGATCACTAGGCAAATAATATCGAAAAATCGTAAAATTTATTTTCTAGATACTTCAAATACTCTAGATCAAGTCTAACGGAGCCGATCGTCGATTTGAAAGTCCCAACATCGAAAACAAAGTGGAAGCACAGAGCGCTCCGTGCTTCCGAAAGCACCCCAGACGCACTCCTATTTACACATAGTAGAGTATAGATCTTACATTTTAATTTTAAAATCCATAAAAATCTAAATAACTTATATTAAAAGTATAAAAATTAATAATTTTAGAATGAATTAGATATATATATATATATATATATATATATATAGAGTGAGGCTACTATACTCTTATATGAGTATAATCGACTTCGTACTTATAAGTCGTTTTCGATGATAAAGCTTCCGAATCGATGATCCATACCGTTAAATATTTTCTAGAGTATTTAAAACTTCTAGAAATTAAATTTCATAATTTTTTGACATCATTTACATTACGATCAAAAGCTCACAAAATCGATAATTTTTAACGGCCGGTATGAGATACTTGTTAGTTTAACGGTGCAAAAGAATTGTAATAGGTTGAATTTTTGATAGAAAATTCTATTCACTATCTAGATAAAGATCAATAACTCCGATTTTAAATTGAAGGATCCGATCATCTATTTTTAGGAGGTCGTTCGATTTTGACTGTTCATTTTACGCACGCTTGATGAACTTTATTATGATTTTAAAAAATTACGAAATTTATTTTCTGAAAGTTTCAAATACTCTAGATCATATTTAATGGAGTGGATCGTCGATTCGGAAGCTTCATCATTGAAAATAACTCATGAATATAAAGGGCTCTATACTTATAAAAGTATAATAGCTCTAGCCTATATATATGATCTAGAGTATTTAAAACTTTCAGAAAATAACTGTTGCATTCTAAATTTTTTTTCTCCTGCCAGGAGCTCCCAGTGTGGTCAATTTCTACAATTCCAGCCAATAAGAGACGGTCATGCATGTAGACGAACATGCAGTGCTAGGCAATACAACAATCAATAAGAATCGGCACGTGGACATTCTAAAAATGACCCACTGAACGAATAGCACACCATTTTAACCAAACAATTAATAAGACGCCGTTTTTTTAAAATATCACTTTAGGTGCTTCACTTTTGACTAACTAAATATGTCCTAAACAACAGCAACAACATCATTTTACAAAAAAATCCTAACTAATTATCATTCTATCTTTTTTTGCTTTTTTTTACCGACATTATTATTAATTATTAATGATTAATTATGAATTTATTTTTTTTGTTTGTATAGTAGTTATTTTGAGTTGCTATAATGTATAAAATAAAAATATAATTAATACATTAAGGCTTCGTTTAGTATCATGCTTATTATTTTATTGTTATAAATATTTATTCTATGTAATTTGACATGTTAGAGAAATTTTTTTTGTTGATTAGTTTATAATGCATTTGGCTAAATAATAGATGACAACTTGTTTAAAAAATATTGAAAGCAAAAACATATTGCTTTAATTTTTTTTACTTTTTGTCAAGTAAATATTTCCGATGAAATGGTTGCAATCAATCTACTGTCACATTTTAATATACAAAATTTTATTTAAAAAATAAAAACTAAATGTGATGCCAAAGGAGACCTAATTCCTTTTTTTTAATTTTTTCTTTCATCATATATTGATCCTGCTTTTATGAAAAAATTTTGGATCCGCTACCGTATAGCTTTTTCTATTAAAAAATAATTGATTTTACTAATTTTGTCGAAATTATAATCAAATTTAAGAATTTTTTAAATTTTTGACTAAAATTATGTAATTCTAAAAAATTTGAAGAAAAAGAGTCTCAAGCAAAAAAAAAATTGAAGGGTGTTTTTCAAAATGGGCTAAAGTTAAGGGCGTGTCTGGATCCTCGAAAAACTGCTCTGAAAAAAAATTTTCTGTTGAAAATTTTTTTTTTCTATTGTTTGGTTGTCTATAAAAATTTTTTCAGAAATTTTTTGTTTTACGTATTCTCAAAAAACGAAGCATTTTTGTTTTCGCTCGAACAACATTTTTGTTTTCCACTCGGTTCCAAAAACCGCGGCGCGTAGAGTCCACGTGACTCGTGGACTCTCTCTAGGTAATATAAATGGCATATATCAATTATCAAATGGGTTGTGCTACTCTACGTGAATCAAAGTTTAGTTTTTAAGAACTTTTCGGTTAAAAAAATTAATTAGCCATAAATTTTTACAAGAGTTTTTTTTTGCATTTAGCCCTCTTACAAATTTTTATTTTAAAAATAGTTCTATTAAAATTTAATTTGCAAAAATAATTTTGGGCCTGCCACGCAGGCACCACATCAGCGCCATGCGGGCAGGGCTCGGGCCAGTGTGTTAAGTTGAACATGATGAATTATTCACCGTGTTTCGTGTTTTATATTTGTATTTCTTTTTTTCTCTTTTTCAAAAATCCGAACCCGAACCCGAAAATCAAATTAAAATCCAAACACGGCGGATTTTAAAAATTCGTTTCCATATACATATCCGACGAAAAATTCGAAACCCGAATCTGAACCCAGCGAATTTTAAAAATCTATTCCGTTGGATGAAGATTTAAGGAATAAAAATTATTAAATATTTTATATATTGTATAAATAAATAAAAATAAATTATGTATACATATAATTTATTCGGGTTTGGATTCGAATAATATTTCGGATATCCATATCCATTGACATCGCTACTCTCTATTCCTCTTTTCAATATTTATATTGCAAAAAATACATACGTATTGTCTCTAAACACGGTGAACCATTCACCGTGTCTAAACACGGTGAATGGTTCACCGTGTTTAACTTAACTACCGCCTTCAGCCCCGCCCGCGTGGCGCTGACGTGGCACTTGCGTGGCAGGACAGGGCCATTTTTACAAATATAAATTTGCTGGAGTTATTTTTAAAAATATTTTTTTTCAGGAGTCCAATTGCAAAAAAAGCCCAGTTTTAGCTTTACAATAACGGCTATATGGTTAGGATAACATTGGTATCTTAAGATTGAATGAGTGGTTGGTTAAATAATATGATTTGACGGATGTAAATGGTCAAGGAAGTAGAATTAACGATAAAAAATTCAATAATATCGAGTGCTTGGTACTGTCGATAGTATAGTAGCCGGCGACTCTTATTCTATATATGTGTAAAATAATAACCAAATATGAAATTGGGTATAGAATGCACGCATACGCGTCGTTCAGGCAATATAATAACTATCATCATCACGACATCCTTTTCCAACTTTTTTGAAAGCTCGCAGGCACTTTCTTCCCTACTCTATTCCCCATTTATTCCCTCAGCAAAATGCCGTTCGCGAGTGCGCCCGTCTCTTCTTTTCACTAGTGCGTCTGTCTTTACCCTTTTCGTTCATGGCCATCTTCTTCCTCCTCATCTTGCTTGCCCCGTTTGCTGCCTACGGCAGCATCAGCTTCTGCTCTTCCGACGCCTGCGGCGGCATCACCACCGAGAACACCGCCGTGGTCTGGGTGGCCTCTCAGTCATCCTCCTCCTCCTACTGCGGCGACAGCGGCTTCGCCCTCCTCTGCCTCTGCCCCGCAATCGCCTCCACCGCAAGCCTCACCTTCCTCTCCGACTCCACCTCCCAATTCACCAGCAACGGCGACAGCCTCAACTTCTACTTCAACTGCTCCTACGGCCTCTCCGGCTCCTACTCCCAAATCCCCTGCCTCCCCGACACCAGCATCAACGGCTCCTACAGCATTTTCACCAAGAACAGCACTCACATCGACTACAATTCCGCTGCGATATGCGCCGGCACGGCCCGCGGCGGCGGCGGCTACACGGCAGGCGTTGCCCGCATGATCAGGAACACGGAAGGCGGCGGCGGCGGCGGCGGCACGGCTGCGGGTGACGCGATCGGCGCAGGGCTGTCGGCGGGGACGCCCGTGCTGATCGAGGCGTCCGACGGGGTGCTGGTGAGAGGCTACCAGCTGGGTTGGTCGTCGTCGGCGCAGGACAGCGCCGCCTGCGCGGCCTGCGAGGGCTCCGGCGGGGTCTGCCGCTACAACCAGACGGCCGCCGGCTCTTTAATGTTCAGCTGCTTCTGCTCCTCCTCCAACGGGTTCCGCCCCGACCGCTGCGGTATCTTTGCCCTCGCCCTCTCAACTTATTAATTACCTACCACTAGCACCAGGGCTTCTATTCTTCGAATGGTGTAAGCGTTGTTTTTTTTTTTCGAGCTCGATTTGAGCTCCAATTTTAGTTCTTTTGGTTTAATTCCTCTTTTATTAGGTCACAGATCGTTTTTTTTTTTTTTTTTTTCTTGGAGTAGAAACTCGATGAGGGAAAACACCCTCCTAAATTTTCTTGCAAACTATTTACATATTGCAGCACTTCAGCCTAGTCCTACATCTCATCATATAACATAATATATTAAATGACTCACAATATAAATAAGAGAAAGAGATTGGGCCATTTTGGTTTAGATTCTGGGAAAGTGATTTTTATAGAATTGATTTTGATTTGGGGGAATTGATTTTGGTTAAAATCTGTAGAGCGTTCGGCTGAGTTTAGATAAAAAGTGATTTTTCTGAAGTAATTTTGTAAAGTTGTTTGGCAAAAAATCTTTGATGTTTGCATATATTAATATTTTTACTAAATTTTATTTATAAAATTAGATCTAAAACGGTAAACCATTCATCACTTTCACGTAAATTATATACTTTTCACACCGGAACTCTAAAATATGTATAGTATAAAACTCTAAAAAATAGTTTTAATATTTTTAAAAAAACGGTGAATGATTTACCGTATTTAGAAAGAGAAAATTCGTTCACGGCAGAGGACTAGTTTTGTAAATAAGTTTTTATAAAATTATTTTTATAATTATAATATCCTTTAAGCCTATTAATCAAAAAAATTCATGTACTTTCCCATTTATCCTTTTCCTGTCTGCATTCAAAATACAAATCAGTTTGCAGTTTCTGTGAACTTAAAATTGTCAAATCACTCTTTCCCCATTTCGGTTTCCATCTACACGCTTTCCTCTTCTTACCTCGAGCAAGATTATCAGCTCATAGAGATACAAAAATGGTTGATTTTTCAAGTGAAGAGACCCCAGAAGAGGAATTTCCTTTGAATATCCTATCATTTCTTTCTCTCCAAAGACATCATCACACAGCTAATACTGTTAAGTCCTATGAAATTCTTAGATGCTTCTTTACATTCTTGGAGCTCCAATCAATCAACAGATTTCTCAAACAGGAGGGCCAGCTTTTGAGTATAACATAGATGCTTCATTGTTAACCAAATGGATTTGAGAAAATTGCACCGTATGAAGATATGATTAGCAGTTTCTTCTCCACTATTAGTCTCCTAGGCCTATTGTTACGGGACAGGAAGTTCTACCTATTTCAGCCGACATAGTTAGACTTGCGGCAGTTACAATTACGTCTGTCTTATTTGATTGTACGTTTTTGAGAGTGCCCTGAGTACAAAGTTTTTGTTTAATTGCATGTAGTTGAAAGCTGCATTTAGAAATTTGTTGTTTATTTAAAGGATAATGAGATCGCCCTTGACATAGAGAAACTTTTTCCTTTATTTTTATCGATGATTGGATAATTAAGATTACCCCTCACATTTTGTTGCTCTCTTCATCTGTCTTAATTAGAACTGCATCACACTTTAAGACTCTTCTATCTGGAGCAATAGGATCTCATTTTGCAGTTCCAGCAATAGCAGCTGGATTCTATTTCAACAATCCAAACAATGGATTTGTAACCAGATGCAATTAAATATGTAGTGTAACAACAACCGCATGCAACCAAACAACTCTTTAAGTAACAAATCATCATCCTTAAATAAAAATAGTAAATGATGGCATGAATAGTGGAACAGATTGTGAATCACATTACACCTAGCATAAATAAATGATGAATAACCAAGATTGGCCATTCAATTTTTGTTTTATTTGTGCAACCTTCACTTGAGCAAGATTCCATAATGTGTGTTATAATACTGTCTTTAGAAATGCTTAACTAATTTGTACTGTTTTGTTACTTTTACAAAAATTGTTGACATGTATATATTTATGATTTATACAGAAAGTGGCACGCCTGTACCAAAGAATGCTACATCAGGTACGCAACTTTCAATTGTAACAGGATTCTTATTAAATTTTTCTCAACTATATATAAGAGGAAAAGTTTATGTATGAATTGCATATTGGGTATTATACTCATGGACTTTGATACCTATATTATTATTAAAGTATAAATCCTACTTTATTGCGGCCCTTGCAACTATGTTGCTAGTTAGTATTGTTGTAAGATGGCATTGACAATGTTGGTCTTACATTACTTTATCAATTTTTTTCTTTCTTTTTATAAGATAAACTTGTAAAGGTTATGGACTTTGATACCTATATTATTATTAAAGTATAAATCCTACTTTATTGCGGCCCTTGCAACTATGTTGCTAGTTAGTATTGTTATAAGATGGCATTGACAATGTTGGTCTTACATTACTTTATCAATTTTTTTCTTTCTTTTTATAAGATAAACTTGTAAAGGTTATGGTGTTTTCAACAATATAAAATTATTTCTGACATTTTCTATGACATTTTCTATTTTTATATGAATCACTTAGATTTAAGATTTTTCTTAAAAATTAATGTCAAAAATTTTCTAGCTGAATGTGAGAAAATTTGATTATTAACTCTAGTCCTTATTAATAGTTGTACTCTCATTCTCACGTGTACATCCAAGATGTCATAAAAAATTTCAAAAGCTGCCACAAGATTAGTAAATTAAAGATGTACACAGGAAAGGAAAAAATGACCGCTTATCTTTTTGCCGAAGAAATTCATGAAAGGAAAATTATTTTACAGATCTATATTTAAATAATGATTCACAATAGGTTTCCCATGTGTAGATCAAATGATTTGGAAGACATTGGATGGCAGATGGTGCCAAAGATGCAATTCCAATTTGTAGGATAGCTATTTATGTATGTATATGTATGACTATGTGTATATTTTTTTATGTTTTTTTTTTGTTTGTTTAGAAACCAAAAGTAAAACCAGGCCCATATTTTAGGTTGAAATTTACAAGCCAATGAGTGGATGATAACTATTCAGATTGTAAAAAAAAAAAACCGATCAGTTATATTCGGGTTGTCTATTTGGTCCGTTTTGTGCACGAATATCTCGTATTTGGTCTGTTTTGTGCTCACTCAGCTTGATGAACCCTATTATCCCTCTATTCATAGATACAAGGTCGGGGGAGAGTTGGTGTGTTGGAAGCAGAAGGGGTTAGTGCTTCCACTTTCTAGTGCATGGTTTGCTTTAAACCTTGCGATCACTCATAAGTGGAAATTTCAATGCATTTCATGTGAGTGCTTGATTACTTATGGCTGCTTGGATTAAAGCTAAATAAAACTATTAGTATGTGAGGTAGCAAAGAGGGCTAGTTTAGTAAATAGGGCATTTCTAGAAATTAGTTGTCATTACAAAAATGGGTATAACTCCCTGAAATTTGGATTTGAACCATGGAGAAAACTTGGCATTCGAAGCTTATTCGATAAAGAATTAGAAAAAAATTGTTTTGAAGTTTGAATTCAATTTGAATTCATTTTTGTCCATGCCTGATACATAGATAATGATGAATAAACAATTAAACATTACTAAAGAAACTAAAACAAAAAGTTGCGGTTAAGTCCAATGAGTTCAAGCGCGCATGTAAAATAAATTGGCTCAAACTCTAGTTAAGTCGTTTGGAGACTAACAAGAGTGCAATTTAACTCCAACCAACAAATCTTTCTTCTTCAAAAAGCAGTAAGAAAACTCTCATAAATATATTTGAGGTCCGAAAGATATGTACCTGTGGAGGATTGTCCCAGGTTTGTGTTGCTAGTTCCTACAAAACAATTAAAAAGTTTAACAAGAAATTGGTCAAGTGATGTGATATACCAGCATAAAGTGAAAAAAAGCACAAGGAAATAGAAGTAACCATTAGAGAACAGTGTAGGTAAAAAAATAGTACGAGTATAATATCTGGTATTAAATTTAGAGGAATGCTTCAATAACCAGATAAAATAAATCTAGCCGTCATATTTAAGGGCGAGATTGACTTTTGCATAGATGTTACCTGCTCAACAGGTTACCATTGTAAGGGTAATATGGGAAAACATTTACAAGCTAATTACCAAAGTTAATCAACCTACACAAATATTTGTTTCCTTTTTAATTTTGTTACTTAATAGGTGCTAATTTGATAAGTAACAAACCTTTATAAATGAATTTAAAAATCAATTTGAGCTTAAACTTTATAATTGTGTACATTAATTCAAATTTAATTTTAATTTTAATTTTCAGAATGAAAAAATTTGTTTAAATGAATAGTATATTTCAATTCAAATGTAATTTGATATTAAAACGAACACGAAATTTCAAATATATTAACTTATTTTAAATTGTAAATTATACTGTATTTATAAACAAACTTTTATTTTTATTAAAATTAAAGGCTTCTATTTTAAAATTAAATTCAAAATTGTTCATTCAATAGTAAAAACAACATTAAAGTTCAAAAATATGATCAAAATTAAATTTTAAATTTAGATTTAGTTTATATATAGTTAAAAAAAAATTTGTTAACTATTTAAACTAAAAATGATTCTATGTTTAAAATTAACTTTAAATTATAAATCTGAATTTACAAAGATGGCATTTTATGAGGATGGCATATTCTAAATTACAAGATGCATGTTATGAGGATGAAAATTTACCAAAATGCCCTCATTCAAACTCCATGTAATGAAAATATTTTTTGCCCTGTTAAAAAGGTGACTGGTACCGATGGCACCAAGTGCCAGTCACCGTGTTTTAAAGATACATCATTACCGTCCATTTAAAAAATTTTAATGGTTAAGATTTGTTTGGTGTATAGGAGCATTGCTCTAATTTATAATTACACAAAAGTTTTTCCTTCATATAATTGAGATAGATTTGATAACTAGCTATTGTATAGATGCACACCTGTTGTAGCATTCTTTGGGCCATATGTGCATTCCCTGCAAACAGAAATTTATGTGAACATTGTCATCAAAGCTATATGACAAAATGAAGCCTGCCATAAAAGTAATGTTAGAAAGTAGTGCTGATAATAAAGCATCAGAAATAATGGGCATTGCTATGGAGGTCGAAGTAGAAATTGTATGCATTCAGTGGATGAAGTCTCAAAAGTCAGTATAGAAAAATTTACAAAGAGGAGGAGTTGAAAATGACCTACTGCAATTTTATAGAAAAGCCGACTGGCTCACTGATCAGGATGTTCATTAATAACAGTGGGAGTCGGTCGTTGACTGAGCAGGTCCATCAGTTGCCTAAACAAGTTGACTGAGTGACAAATCTAGGTGATTTAGCCGCCATGACCTGGTCTAGACTTAACTAGAGTTGAGCCAATTTGATTACTAGAGTTTGAGCCAATTTTTACATGCGCGCTTGAACTCATTGGACTTAACCGCAACTTTTGTTTTAGTTTCTTTAGTAATGTTTAATTGTTTTATTCATATTATCTAATGTATCAGGCATGGACAAAAATGAATTCAAATTGAATTCAAACTTCAAAAACAAACT